>NW_004524803.1:129547-161348 GCF_000260255.1 Octodon degus | reverse complement strand
TATGTAATGCAAAACAATTGAACTCATCAAAGCAGAGAACAGAATGGCGTTGACCAGAGCCAGAGACATGCAAGATGCTAGCCAAAAGGAGCAAAGCTTCCATTAGACAGGAGGGATAAAGGATACGTATTTGACATGAAAAAAGACACCCAGGAAGTGTGTCTTCTGACTTTGTGCTAGGTGGTTTTTCTTCCTTGAGCTGGTGCCCTCTGTGCCTTTTGTGGCTCAAGTAAAGTAGGACAAAGGTAAAGTGAGGAGAAGAAAATGAGAGAGAGAAAACTTTCTCTTCCTCATTGGCAGTTTCTTTCTATTCTAGTTTACAGAGCAGTCTGGAAAGGTGTATTGTGGTAGGGAAATTGCTAAGGAGCAACTGGGGTCACCAGAGAACTCCCACTGGGAATGAGAGCCTCCACAGCAGGCGTCAGCAAAGCCAAGGGAGGCCCAATGGGCCTGAAGCAAATGAAGGAGAGCCTGAGGAAGTCTGGCCTCCCCCAGGAACCCAGATACACTTTTAAGAAGCATTCTCACAAAGTGTGCCAGGAAAGCCAAGCTTAACCTCTCTGTGAGCCAGGAGAGGCTTCCTGCTTCAGACTGAAGCCATAGCCTCTTGTCCTGAGTTCATCTGATATCACTCTGATATTAGAATTAAAGTAACAGAAAGTATCGGATCAAGCTAAAGCCTATAGACAATTATTAGTACAAAAAACAAAAGATATGTCAGAGTAGAAGCAAAACAAGATCTTGAACAACTTTTTCAATCTCTCTTGTTTGAGTGAGAAAGTTGTTTTTCACTCAACTAATTCTATGTTTCTCTTTTAAAAATGAATTGCCTTAAAAAAATATTACACAGATGTGTAGACATACCCAGATGTATATTATGGAACCCCATGTTCGGTGTGCTTTGGAGATTGCAGTCTCATAAAGTGACTCAGTAATCAATGGGAATGATTTCTTAGTATGTCCAGCTAAACTACTGCTGTCTGGGGCGAGCCAAATAGCTCAGTGGATTAAAGCACCTGCAAGTAGGCGCAGGGGCCGGGGTTTTATCCCTGGGCCTGCTGTGCTGGCCCCGCCCCCGGGGCGTGCTGAGACAGGAATTGAGACTGGGTGTGGTGGCGCATGCCTGTAATCCCAGCATTTAGGAGACTGTAAACAGGCAGATCACTATGAGTGGGATCTAGTAGTGAGACCTTGAACATCCTGTAGGCCCTTCCCTAAAAATACAAAAACAGAACAAAATAGAACAAAACTGTTGTCTGGGCGTATTTTTATTTTCCTCTATCTATATTGTGAATTATGTAAAACAGCCCACGCCACAGTAAGAGTACAACTCATGCTTCGAATGAAGTTCAACAAAACGATGTGCTCATGTTGCCAATTTCCAGCTAACAGAAGCATTTCTCTGAATCTATAATGTCACTGACAAGGAAAAATAAAGCTAATGAAACAGTATTTCTAAAACTCCACTGTATTCATGGAGAAATTAGACTTCATCCAAATACTTATTTGAAAAGAATCTTCCACATTTTTTCTAGAAAACCACATTTATAAACAAACACTTTGCCCTGATTAAAAGGCTCTCCACCAAATTAGTGACTCTTTCATGTTGTTTTAATTATTTTTATGGAAATGTATTGTGTATGCTAAGACCTCCATGAGTTTTGGTTGAATATGGAAGTTTTATTTTTAAAAAGCAAAGATATTTTGCAATGTTCCAACAATTTATTGAGATCAATTTTTCCAACAGCTAAGTTACCTCCTACAGGGACAATTTTTCTAGGAAAAGAAATGGAAAAAGTGGAGAAAAAAAAGAGTTTAGATTATAGAGTCTGAAACCTGGACAGTAACCTCTGCCTTTTCTGAATTGCTGAGAACATTTTCAAGTCAAACAGTGATTTACCCGTTGTCCTGGAGGTCTCTGATTTCAAGTTACAGGTCTGTACATCTCTCAACCAACTGCGAGGTAGTTCTGAGAAAAATGTAGCAGTGCATTCCAAGTGTTTGAGAGCCCATATGATTTTCCTTGGCTCCATCTAGTCTCTATTTTTTTCCATGTATTTTTACATACATGCCTTCACCTAACCACTTCAAAATAAATACATATTTGAACCATTGTACATGTGGTAGACTTATTCTGATGTATTTTGACAGTATTATCTTATTATAGCATACAAATTGATGTCTTCCTTAACAGGAGTCAATACTATTATGACGATCTGTTAGAGAGGGGGTCTCCTCAACAGAAAACTAGACATTGAAAGACCTGAAATAAATTCATCCATTCAATGGTTATCTACTGAGTACTTACCACATATCTAATGGTATTGTTTAGCCCTAACCATTGCCCTAAATCAGAAACTATACATCCGACTGCCCTCTCAGTGTATGACCTGTATGCCAAATGGACACCTCTGATTCCAATTCTCACAGCTAAACTCACGTTCCAACTTCCCTTTGTGTACTACACACTGCAGCCTCATGTCAGTTGTTGGCAACTCTGCATTTCCTGTTGCTCAGCCTAAAAGACCTTTCTTTCTTCACATGCCACATTCAATCCATCATGGAAATCTCATTGGTTCTACCTCCAGTATACATGCAGAGACTGAACTCTTTCTATTACCGCCCTTTCCACCTGGTCTGATCCACCACTATGTCTAGAATATTGTAGAAACTTCCACACACATACCCCAACTTGTACCTTGCCTCCCCGTACTCTCGTCTCAGAGCAGTAGTACCAGTGGCTTTTTTGATACAATTTAAGTATAAATTATGCTCCTCCTTTCCTCCAAGTCATCTAGTGGATTTCCCTCAAGCTAAAGTCCTTACTACAGCCTCCAAGTTCTCATGACCATGCCCCTCCCCTTACTTGTTATATTTTTTCTCATAACACTTATTTCAGTCTAACCAAACTTAATTATTATGCTTTGTTATTTCCATTTTTTTCCCTCTCTCTCTTTCTCAATGAATGTTTTGGTTTTGTGTCTTTGGTTTCCTGATATATCCCAAGCATCTGACAGAAGGAGGATACTCAATGAAAAGTTGTTCAGTCAATGAAGACTGTGAGAATAACAGATGGTATCTCTCATGTTAAGAGAATTATGAGCCCAATTTGGAGATCTGCACATCTAGGGGCCTGGAGGAGTATGAGAATGTTGGAGAATGTCTCTAGTGGAGAGGAAGGGTGGACGGTCTCTGCCACTTTGACTGACTTGGGACTGCTAGGTGTTATTCCTTAAAACTCAAATAACAATTTCTTTATTTTATGTTTTTATTTTCCTTCAGAAATTTATGAGTTATTAGTAAACTTGCATTCAGAAGTTCCTGCTTGCATTTAGTTGTGCTGTGAGCTCTAGTTAGGCATAATATATCTTCACCTGGGGTTCATGTCAACTAGAGCACAGCACTTCCAGAGGTCAACTGAATTGTAGAAAGGTTATAAGGAAGGATGATTCTCCTAAGGATAAGGTCAGAACAGAGGTCTTCCTCAATGGAGAAGCACTCTCCATAGAAACACATGAAACTAGATTGATTTTTTTCTCTGGTTGCTGATGGGTTTCCTTGTGTTCTGCATGCTGTAGAACATCCACAGTGACATCCACATCAACCTGCTGTGTCCCTGGTGACCCCAGCCTGCATTCATCCCAACCCCAGTGAATCTAAATTGCCCACTTTCTCAGAGGCAGTAGACTCTATGAGTCATCAGGATGTATAATCAGTGTTTATTAACCAAACTGTAGAGCTGTTTAGGTATATGAATTATCTCAGGAAGTTTGGGAGGAAAGTGTTGGGTCACTGGGGCTCTCCTGTATCCCAGACATATCTAATAGATATCTAAAGATTTGCTCATATCATCAGGATCCTTCTGTGTGTGTTCACTGGAGAACTAGCTCACTGGAGAGCTAGGCTTGGTAGACTTCTGGACGGCCCTCCTCACATTTGCTGCTGTGTGTTATAGAGAATATAAATAGTTTGGGAAATTTAGGAAGGAAAACTTAGATCATGTTCATCAACTTTCTATTGCTATTACTGCTTCAAAGTACTTGAGATAAACAGTGTACAGGTAAGAGAGATTTATTTTGGCTCAGAGCTTCAGAAGTCTCAGTTCATAGCCACCCATCACTGTGGCTTTGGGCCTGTAGTAAAGCAGAACGGCATAGTGGGGGCACATGGCAGACCTAAGCTGCTCACCTGATATTGGCCAGGGAGCAAAACAAGAGAAGTGGCTGGTGTCCTGGAATCCCCCTAAGGCTGCATTTCCAATGACCTGACTTCTTGATAAAGACACCAATCATTCTGCCCAGTGCCACAGGCTGGATACCAAGCTTTCCACAGTGAGCTTTTGGGGGAATTTAAGGACCAAAACATAACATAAGTATTTCTTGATGATAAGAGACTTTTGTAGAAAAAGCAGCTGGGAAAGTCACAACAGAGCCATATAGCTAACTATTCATATTTCATATATTCATATTTCTATTTGTATTTCTATAACTATTCATATTTCTCTTCTACATCCAGCTGATATAGTCATCTTGAGAAGATATATCATTATCTTTATAGCCTCTACAAAGCTGATTCCTGTGCCTGGCTCAATAAATGTCAATTTAACATTAACCCAACATCCACTTAGCCAACAAAGTTGAAATATTGTGCTTAAGTTATCCTCATTTTGTCCTCTTATGCTGAACTGAAGGTACATAACATAATTCAACCTTTACCCACTAATGACTAAGACATAAACCATTTTTTACTAATTAACTGAAAGTATCCTTGGCATTGTCCTATAGGCAAGAGCCAATTCTAATAATGTTGGCAATTTCCCTTTAATTTCTAAATGTGAGCTTCCTTGGAAAATAATTTAGTGATGGTTTACTGGAGAACTAGGCTTGGTAGACTTCTGGACTGCAAACCTTTAAATCAAACAGATTTAAAAAAATCATGTGGGCTTGCTTCAATTTTTTTCTTGTTGAAGACAGCAAGGAACTTGTCCCTCCCAACTGTCCTGAAGGACTGCTGTGACAGCAGCACAATGTTCTACTAAGCCCAGATGTAACAGAACACAACCTTCCCAATTCATTTTATTTAAAAAAATTCAGTAACCTAGAGTCTCTAAGTTGGCACATATTATAACTGTAAAGTTTACTTTATATTGATCATGATAAAAATGCCAATATTATGGATATGCTGATTTAGAATTTAATATATAATTAATAATGCAGCAATTTGTATTATTTCAATTTAAAAAAAGCAATGCCAGTTGAAATAACCCAGAATTCTCTTTTTTAAAAAATAATTTTTAGTGCCATAAACTACTTCAACAAGTTGGTAAAACCAATAGAAAAACGAATAACACATATTTATGACAAGAAAAAACTATTAATTTTGATATGCAGTAAACCAATATAGTGTTTTCTAATCTCTGAAATTTGATTTTATGAATAAAAGTCTTCACTATTCATGTTATTAATCATTATAAAGTAGCATCTCCAATATGCCTGGCTTAGAAATTGATGCAGAATTAATAACTCAGAAATTTATATTATTCTATATTACTTACAGGAATACATTTACATCTTGTTAAATAAGATGATATAGAAGCCTGCTCAAGAGGGATGGCTCCAGTGCAGGCTCTACAGTAGTGAAAAGAGCTTATACTATAAATATAGCAAAGACAAATGGAGACTTTCAGCAAAGGAACAATGTAGAGATCAGGGAATAGAAAGTTATTAAAAGAAAACATCAAATAGGGGGATTCTTGCTACCTAAAATCAACAGGATTCTTGTTGAAAGTGATAAATTATGGAGGGTGAAGAAATGAAAAATTTGACCAGGAAGGAGGGCTATCAGACACCAAGGGGAAGGGGTTTTCTGTTAGTATCTCAGTTACTCCTCTCTCATGGCTGGGACAAACACCCAACACCCATAGTGAAGGAAGAAAAAGTTTATTTAGCTCACAGCTACCGGGGATTTCAGTCCATACTCAACTGGCTCCAACCTAGAGTGGCACATGGCAGAGAGCAACCTTTCATGGTGGCGGCAAAGAGCAGAGAGCGAAGGGAGAAGGAGCAGCAACAGTGGCTCCAGAGAGTGAGTATGCTCCCTTATGTTGACTCAGGCTATCAGCCCCAGGCTGGTTGTAGTGCTCATACCCACAATCCCACTGGATCATGTATAATCACAAACTCTAGAAGTCTGTCCCATGACTGCATTAGGCACAACTAGACACAAACCATAACTGCTAGCCAGCCCAGCAGGATAAATCTTGACCAAGTAGGCCAAGGTTTAGAGCTCAAATGAGCAATCAAGGTAGAAAGACAACTCAGAGTCATTTGACTCGAGTTCTCAAAAGAGAGTCTTTGTCAGGCTAAATAAGAAACTTAGCAACCTTAATGTTAGTCTCTTCTAGCCCACAAACCTTTACTGTACTTGGTTTGCCAAATATCATGTCTCCTCTAC
This sequence comes from Octodon degus, assembly GCF_000260255.1. Taxonomy (NCBI): domain Eukaryota; kingdom Metazoa; phylum Chordata; class Mammalia; order Rodentia; family Octodontidae; genus Octodon; species Octodon degus. The sequence goes on along the minus strand of NW_004524803.1, from coordinate 154,895 downwards.
CAACCTGATTTAGACTCAAAATTCTCTGAATTCCTCCCAATCCATATTTGTTTTAATTTATTAAGAGGTTCTTCAGAACTTCTAGAAATAATTGGTGTATGGTACCCTTTTTCCTATACAAGTGACTTTCTTCCATCATCTGAAATTTTGTATAAATTTCTCCTTCTGCATAAACATCAGGAATATGTCAGTGAATAAGGAATAGTTTTTCAACCAGGTACAACCAGCAAAAAGATTTTCAGTGTTCTCTTGAACAAGGAAGACGCAGCTTTCTGAGACCTGAGTTAGTTTGTACCTAGGGATTAACTGTCTGCCTTCTCATCCATGACTCTTCCTACAATTTACTGAGGTTGTAGAAGGACTATATGAGCTGGAAATGACAAGAGAGTTATGTAGATGGATGTACTTAAAAGAACAATAATAACTATTTATTATAAACTGCTTATAGTAAGGGCCAGCAAGATAATTCAGTGGACTAAACACCTGCTTTGGCAAGTACAGGGACCGGAATTGGATCCCCAATCCTGCATGCTGTGCCAGCCCCACCTCCAGGGCATGCTAAACTGGCAGCAGAGTCCAGGAATGGTGGCACAAGCACTGTAATCCCAGTGCTGGGGAGGCTGAAGCAGGAGGATCACTACAAGTCCAAGCTGTGTAGTGAGACTCTGTACCAAATACATAAAAAAAGGTACTTATGCTTTTTATTTTATGTTTATTACAGACTTTATATATTGGATAACATTAAATATATTATTCATAGCACATATTTTAATGTTGAATTTTAGTGAAAAGCAGCACATATAATTCATATATAGGCATACATGCATCTATATCTTATATGCGCATTTGTACCTCTTGCACATCTAGCCTATTGTTTACTAGATAAATATTTGTTACTTGCCCACTCTACCATAGAAACTATTATATACCCATTGAAGTTTGCTTTTTTGTACTGGGAACTGTAAAATTGCTCTGACTTTGAAACAATAAAACTATACCTATGAGCGCCACCCACGTAAGCTTCAGCTCTACTTTTATATAAGGGCAATTTTTTTTCTAGTAATGCAGCGGCATGTTCACTTGATTTTCAGCTATGCTGCAATGACACGTTGATCATTCAGTCATCAGAATCTCAGCATTTAGAAAACTGTAACAGGTACAAATAACATCAACCAAAAGACAGAAGAATTTAGTAATTTAAAACGAAAGCGATTTGGGGTAGGCAAAGGAAGTTTTAATCTGCACCATTGTTTCCTTCTGATGAAAGCAGTATGGATGTTTGAGTTTTATGTAGTCATTTCATCTTGTTTCATCAATAATGCATAAGCTAATTAAGCATGGAAATCAAAAACATTTTTAAAGGGGTATAAAGAGGCCATTTCCACACCAGAAAATTATTAGGATGATGTCACAATTTATTAGTGTAAGAATTGGAATATAGCCAAATGAATGCAAGCCTTCCAAGGCCATTTTACTTTTTTTTAATATAAAGACAAGCAATCCCTCAAATACGTGCACTAAGAACAGGGTTCTTGGGGCCAAGAAGATGGCTTAGTAAAATAGGCGCTTCCCTGACAAGCGCAAGGGCCTGGGTTCAATCCCGGGTTCCGAAAAAAAAAAAAAAAAGAACAGGGCTCTTTACAAGGAAAATAACTAAAGTTTATTGAAAGCAAGCGTTATTATTCAATTTATTATTCAATTTTTTGTCTGCGTAACTATGTATGTTAATCTGAGAGATAGATCTGATGATAAAAGTAGGTAATATAACAACCATTATTAATTTGCTATTTTTTTTTGGCAGTACCAGGGATTGAACTCAGGACCCCCTGCACTTGCCAGGCAGGCACTTATTCCACTGAGTTATCTCCTCAGTCCTAATTTGCTATTCTTGATTTGAAAATCTGTAGCATATGTATTGTATGTTACCCAATTTCTGTCTTCACATCTGCTATTTGTTTTTGCTTTTGCTTATACTCTTCAAAATAAAATAAAATTTAAAGAAATAAACAAAAAAAAAAAAAGAAAAAAGAACAGGGCCCTTTGCAGAATTCAAAGAATTTGTTTCTAATCACACCTGGTATTTCACTTTCTGAAAAGACAATTGAACTAGTAGCTCTTTTTTGGTTGGGATTACTTTAAGTTATTTTCAAAAGTCAAAAGAGAAAATGTATTTTCCTTCTTACATGTATTTTTCCAGGTTCCTTTTAAAAACAAAAAGTTCATTTGGGGCCCTGACAGCTAGAATAGAAATATCTTGGGCATAAGCTTAGCTTTCTGGCCTACAGGCGGAGTATAAAATTGCTGTTAAATTGAAGTAGACCAGAAAATAAATGGTAAAACTTGTCCAAGAAACTTTGGCTAATAACAAACATTTGTCCCATGATGTCATATAAACAAAAACACATGACAGAGTTAAATGTATCACTATCCTGAATAGCAGGTTTTGGCGCCTATAAGGCAGCAGGCCAAGTTCACCTAGAGTTTCAATTGTGCCTCCCTATGAACTGCCAGGCAATTGTCGAATGCTCTTTTTTAGAGTAGGAAATCCCAGGCAACATGATTGTCTGGTGCTTTGATTCATCCAGTTGGTGTTTAGCATTCTTAAGGCAGCATGGGTTGCTGTGTTCTTTACCAAAACTGAGCAAGATTGGCTTCTGTTTTCCACTTGGAGTATATGTACTCTTTCCCAAGAATTATACCCTCTGTGCATTTTGCCTCCACTTCTCCTTCACTTGGCAGTTTGGAAAAGATAAGAAATTTTGGGGGGAAGCTGTTAGATGATGGCAGAAGAGATCATGTGATGGTTAAAACAAGCAACAAACTCTGCATTTTTATATGTCTTTGCTTTAATCAAACTGCACTGAATCTAATACATCCTTGACAGTAAAGTGCACCATTATTTTAGGTCCAAAGTCTCTCCTTAGCCAAATGTTAGCCAGACTCCTCTTCTGAACCAGGCCTTTATTTGGTCCTCTCCTGACTGGACCTGCACAGCCCAGTTGTAGCAAGAATCCAGCTGAAGAAAGAATCCTGAGAAGTCAGCTTAGCACTCACTCCTCTGCTTACTACATGAGAGGAAAAGAAAGTGTTCAAAAGGAAAGAACAACTGCAATGAGAAAAAAGAGAAAAAAAAAAAAAGAAGAAGAAGAAGAAGGAAGGGGGGAAAGCATATATATGCCAGATAGCTAAGACAATTGTACTACTAATTTTTATTGGTTTATTGAAAGTAACAGTTGATGCTTAATTTTAAGACCAATGTTACATGCTTATGTCTGGTAATCTGAACAATGACTGTGAAGACAACAATATGCAACATAACAGCAATTGTTGAATTCCTATCATTAAGTTTTTCAAAATTATGCCTTTTTCTATTGTTTTTATTAGTTTTTATTCTCTTTAAAATAAAATATAAGGGCTGGCGAGATAGCTCAGCAATCTAAAGTACCAGCTTAGGCAAGCGCAGGGACCACGGTTTGATCCCCAACCCACATGCCATGCCAGCCCTAACCCCAGGGCAGGTTGAGTCAGCCACAGTAAATAAATAAACAAACTAAGAAAGGCTTTGTATGTATTATTGAGCTTTCTTATCATAAGACACAATAATATCTCACACAACTTAAACATGGAGAGGTTCAATTTAGCTCACAGTTTGGGAGAACTCAGTCCACAGTCAGCTGGCTCCCAGCCAGAAAAGCATGGCAGAAGGGTGTACCAGCGCCAAGCTGCTTAGTTCCTGTTGGCCAGGGACAGAGTGATGCAACAGATCCTAAGGGAAATGGTGACAGACTGCACGGAGCACCCAAACCCTTGCCTCATGACTGCCCCAACACATGGTAGCCTGATCTACTACTCTGCTAGGTGTTTTGCAATCCAGTGAAGCTGACATATCAGGATTAATGGTCACACTTATCTTCAGTAAGAATCCTCTCAAGATTTGGGGTGTAGCCTGGTGGAAGCCTGGGTTCAATCCCCAGCATACACACACAGAAAATCCCCCACCTTCCGTGATTTTTCTTAGTACTGCTCTGCGCACTGCCTCCACACCCCACCCACTCCATTCCTTGACCATCCATCCCACTTGTCCTTGATGTGTTTGTAATTCAGCCAATTCTACAATGTCTCTTTTCATCTACTGTAAAAGTTCCTGCTTTAAGTACTTCCCAGTTCCAGTTCTCTTTGACAAGACCAATACAAAAAATAATCAGTCTAAGATATAACACCTTAAATGATATCCCTGCTTGAAGCTTGGGTGGGCCACATAGCCTTCTTTGATCGGAAATTTCTCTCTTCCAAATAGTTTGGCATTTTCTCTTGTCTTCAGTTGCACTGCTTGGACTGTAATTAGAATTCTTTTGCACTTATCTCAGTAACAAAATGTAACAAAGCCTTGAAGACCTATCAGCTTTTCCTTCTTAGGTTCCTTGAAGCGTTCGGTTGCTCATTCCAAGTAGAGAAGGAATTGCAGTGATTTCTCTGAAAAGAAACATTTGTTTCACGGCTATCAAATTCATGGCTAGTTGTATGTTTTTCTTGCCTGTCTGCATATTATAGTTTGAATGGAGGCTGAGTGATAGGAGAATCTTGTTAAAGACTTTTCAGTACCAGTTAATTCACTGCTCACCTTTACATCAAAAACGAAAATGGACAGTGAAATAATAGGCCCTTTAATTTCAGAGATGTTAACATAGGAGGAAAAATACATACCATAGAATTCATGGGAAAAGGTATTATCTGTTCATACACAAAACAGGCTAAATTAAGATACTCAGACTCAATTAAACTATGTGGGTTAGTCCAGTTTCACATAAGGAACTCATGCCCTATATGCCATGTATCTCTTATCTCCCTTATGACAGAAGTATAGACACAAAAGCATATTTGAGCACTGTCGGGCAAGTGCCAACCTCCTATGCTGACAACAGAGCAAGGAAATATAGCAACTAAAGATTTCCTTGTTAGCATTTTTTAAGATGGACAAAATACTGCCTGATCTTCCATTTCTCTTGAGTAGATGAAATACTGGATTTTATGTAAAATGTCTTTAAAAATAAAAAATTCCAAACATGTATCATATTTGGTTCCTAACTCACTCGTCTGTGGTCTAGATGCAGTATAGTGAAGATACTATATTGTATCCCACATCCATGTATGAGCGTTGCCATTTGTCCTGTGGGTACATTTGATTTAAAAAAAAAAAAAAAAACATCAGAATGACTGCAAAGGTGTTCACATTATGGTTAATATATTTGTGAAGTGCTAGGGGCCTGAGCTAGCAATAAAAATAATAAGAGAAGGCTTTAATTGATTTATTTCAGATATTTTTCTTGTAACTACTTATGCGTAATAAAGCCAACATACTAGTAGGATTTCAAGGCTTGGGAATGGAAAATAGCAGTTGTTCATAAAGTAAAAACTGTTTTGGGCACAAAATGTTTATGAAAGAGAATCATCACACTGGATTCTGGTTGCTTGGTGGCCCTGGAGAGCATCCGTGCTGAGCAGCAGAGAAGTGGCTGATGGACGTGCTGCAAACAGCCTTCCAGCTCCCTCGGGGCCGTGTGAGGGAAATCCCAACCCAGGCCCACAGGGCCAGCAAGCGCAGGATGCGGCCCATTACAGGGGAACGCACTCTGCATTGCACTCTGCTTCCTGGAGTTGGAAACAGACAGAGCTCCCTCACCTTTCCCCGACCTCAACAAGATCGGGAGATAGGAGAGAGAAGACCCAAAGACTGTGGCTCAGCTCCATGCAGTCACGTCTAGTTGAAAGGCTTACACTCAGGCAGCACGTGTATCCCAAGTACAACTGCTCTCAAAACAGCATTCCAGGCTGAATGGGGGAAGAATTAAACAAGTGTTTTCCAATCTGTGTTCTGAAAAAAATTAGAGGCTGAGATAATTTGGGAGGGAGACTCTGTTTTTAGAGTTGGCATTTGGGTCTTATAAGAGAAGCTTCCATTTAATAGGGAAATACAACACCTGAAAGAAAGCCTGGTGTTTCGCTTGGCAATCAATCAAATGATCTGTAACAAGGCACTTTATGATACTGAAATTACCTCAGCTTCTCTGCCCATTTCAACACTGTTCTCACAAAACACAGAAATACTTCCAAGTTAATTCACAACTTCAGATTCTACCTAAAATGTAAGTTATTGTAGAAATTCTGGTAAGATTGAATATGTAAAGGTACAAGTGACTATGATTTTTCTCTTCCAAGTGGAGCTTTCTTTTTTAAACTTTGCCAAAAGATGACAGACAAAGCGTATGGAGCTGGGCTAAGTAGCTCACATTAGGAAGAAATGAAGGTTTGTGTCTGTTCACTGTCAAACATGGGCTCCCTCACTGTGTCTGTTACTGGAAGCTGAGGGGAGAGCTGGAAAATGCACTCAGAGGAAATAAGAGTTCCAGGTTATTTTCTCCTGGAAATGAAGAAAACTGGGCTAGGGTGAACCCACTGTGCGAACTAGGCATAACTTCTCTTTTAATTCAACAGCTCACAGTTTTCCACCTTTTGTGCCCGCTTCCTGTCTATGTTCTCAACACTGAGTACTGGATAGGATGACCAGTCTGTTTCCAAATTTCTGTTGTCCCCCTTCCTCAACCCCTCTCTTTTCAATGCCTGTAGCACTAGTACTTTTTTAAATTTTTGTTTTTGTTTTGGCATACACAACAAAAGTTAATTTTAACTGGTCTGGAGGCTAGAACTCCCACGTCAAGGAATAAGTGGGTGTGGTTTTTCTGTGGCTTCTCGACTTGCAGGTGGCTGCCTTCCAGGTTGTCCTCAGATCTTGCCTCTGTGTGTGTGCTCCAACTCCCCATGGATGTACCAACAACTTTATCCACATCTTCCCAAGGTTAGGAGCCACTATTGCTATTAGTGTCCCCTTGATTCCAACCACAAACATAAGCAGATAACCAATAAATCATGAAGACTATTAACAGTAATTTTGCATCTTTGAGTGAAAGCATTACTATTTAATGAATAATAACATGGGCCCTATAATATAGCACTTTGAGGAAAAAATAGACAAAACCAAATTGTTCATATTGTGCTATGAGACCAGGCAACATCATAAAGACCTTTCTTTTGCAGAGAATGAAGAAAGTGAGATAATATATATGGTTACAAGTTTAACCATATATTTAAAGAAAACTTAGATTTAAAAACCTAGAGGACAGGGCTGGCCAGATAGCTCAGTGGATTAAAGCACCTGCTTAGGCAGACCCAGGGATCGGGGTTTGATCCCCAGCTCGCTGTGCCATGCCAGTCCTGCCCCTGGGGCACACTGAGACAAGACTGAGTCTGGGCATGGTGGAGCATGTCTGTAATCCCCAAACTTGGGAGGCTAAAAGCAGAAGGATCATTGTGAGTCTGATCTGTGTAGTGAGACCCTGTAGTAAATACATAAAAAATTAATTTTTTAGAAACCTAGAAGATAAAAATCATTTAAGATTATTGGATTCAGAGTAGTATATTTTTAAAAGGTTGACAATAAGACATGTAATGTCTATAACAAAAATACTATTAAAAGGAATGCACTTTGAGTTTCTTTGTAAAAGGTAATGTAATATCAGTGGAAGTTCATCATAATATGTACTAGATATCCATGTATTTTGCATTTTAAAAAGAACAAATAACCCTCTAACAAATGTACTTTTTCAGCAGTTTGTACACTAAAAGTTAATAGCTCTTGGTGGGGGGAGTTAATCACAGGTCTTCTTTCTAATAAATTCCATCCCACAGGGAACAGTGTTGTGGTAATACACCTGTGTCTTTCTACCAAAGAAAATTTCATAAGTAAACTCAACCAATGTGTCTCTTTGTGCATATTTATCATCATTAACAGCCCAAAAGTAGAAAAACGAGTGGGACCACCCAGGGCCTTCTAGATCCTCAGTCCAGCCAGCACTCAGGCCAGGCTTGTGTGTGGAACTTCCTCCATCAGACAGGCCCTGTGTGGAACCCTGTGGCAGAACCCCCAGCAGAGAGGCTAGCGACAAGACCCACCCAGCTGATGCAGGAGCAGAATATCTTGCCAGAGTGGCATAATGGGTTAACTTCCAAGGGCTGTAGCAGGAAGAAGTGGAGCACAGCAGCCAGACCCAAGCCACACCCACCTGGACAAATTTGAACTTGGTAGATCCAGACCTGGTGCAAAGGTAGTAACTCTACCAAAGCTCAGAAGGTAGTGGTACAAAATTATAAAGTGAAGGAGAAAAATACATTCTCAGGCCCCAAGCGCACCCAGAACAAATGCAGGAGACAATAGCATAGAAGAAATTGGAAGTCACACACTTGCAATCTCTGAAACGCTAGTGTCTGAAGTAAAGAAGCAACTACAGAAAGATATAGAGGAACTCAAATCAGAAATAATTTCTAAAGTAAAAAAGAAATGATAACTATAATGAAAGAAGTTCTAAGTGCTTCTAAAGAAGACACTGATTTAAAAAATAGAGAATAGAAAAATGATGGAATCCTTGAATAAGCAATATAGGAAAGAAATAGAAGACATGAAGCAGATCCAAAGTGATATACAGAAAAATTAAAACTCAACTACAAGCTGGCAAAACCATTTGAATGAAAGTGAAAATAGTCTTTCAGACCTTGAAGACACCATTGCAGATTGTGAAAAAGTAAGAAAAGATCTCTTAAAAACAACTAGGATGCAGGAAAAAATCAATATCTGCAAGACAAAGCAAAGATGAACAACATAAGACTAATAGGCATCAATGAGAAAGAAGGAGTCAATACAAATGGTATAAAAAGAATATGGGCAGAATAGCAGAAAGCTTTCCCAATATGGGAAAACAATCTGATATTCAGGTAACTGAAGCATATAGAACTCCAAATAACATCAACCCAATTAAAATCATACCCAAACATATAATAATCAAGATCCAAGAAATTCAGCACAGGAACAGTATACTAAAAACCACTAGAGAAAAGAAATTGATCACATTTAAAGAAAAACCCATGGGAATAACAGCATATTTCTCTTCACAAACCACAAAGTCAAGAAGGGCATCAAACAAAGTACTTCAAGTCTTGCAAGAAAATAAATTCCAACACAGATTGATATACCCTGCAAAACTCTTTCAAGTTTAATGGAGAAGTGAAATACTTCCATGAAAAAGAACAACTAAAGAATTTCATGATGACAAAGCCAACCCCACACAGGCTACTAAAAGATATTCTAGAGAGGGATCAAAATGGCCACAGCTCCATAAATAAGAATAGAAAGAACCCACAAAATAGGGCAAACAATTAAACACAGGAGAAATGATGTATACACCAGCAGTCTTTCAATTATTCTTTTGTATACAGCAGCCAAATATTTCCATCAGATTATTCTACAAATGGACTTCTCCTACACTCTATGGGTCCTGATTCTGTCTGGGTCTACAGGGTGGAAATCAAGGAAATAGCAGTGGTTCAGTACCACAAGCGACACCTGACCACCAATAAGCATCATGGACACTGTCCACGACCACCACATACTAGAACTTTGTGCGATATCCTATCCCCAAACTGTTAGAAGTGTTGGTCATATATTTGCCATTCTAATATTTTTGATACATTTTATTCTTAGTAATGCTTTACTATAATGAAAACTTTGTCTTAGTTGATATTTTTGTCTATATTAATCTAATCAAATACTATGTGAGTACTCTGAACTGATTACAGATTCTTACATATGATACACTGCATTCTGGCCTCTTAGTTGGCCTCGCAATTTAATTTTAATTTTTGAATATTATTTTGAAATATTTAAATTAATTTTGAATTAATTAATATTTAATTAATTTTCTGAATTTTGTTTAATTTTAATTTTTGTTTTATGATTTATATTGTTTCTTTGACTTACAATGTACTTATAAGACAGGGTGTTATATTTTCTCCTAGTATTAGATACTTTAAAAAGTGTATTTCCATTTTCCATTGACTTTAAATTTGTTCTTCCTTGTCTTTTACACACACACACACACATACACACAAAAAAAATATGTATTTAACCTGACATAAGGTTGATACTGTTCAGGCCAGCCAAATAGCTCAGCGGATTAAAGTGACTGCTTTGGCAGATGCAGCAGCCTAGGGTTCAATCCTCAGCCTGCTGTGCCAGCCCCGCCCCAGGGCATGATGAGCCAGCGATTGAGACGGGACATGGTGGCACACATCTGTAATCCCAGCTCTTTGGGAAGCTGAAAACAGGAGAATCACTATGTGTCTGATCTCCACAGTGAGACGCTGAAACCTGAGACCCTATAGACCCTGTAGACCCTTACTTAAAAGAAAAGAAAAAAGATTGACACTGTTTTGTGGAAATGCTCAATGACCTTTTAAATGGGTTCATCTAATATAATTATATTTTATATAGTCCTGCATAACTACCATTTTGAGAGCTCTTTATTCTATATCCAGGACCATACAGCAACTTCTCTTGCCTTCTGGATTATGGTCTTTGTTATTTTCTATATGCTACCTCTGGAGGTATTAGAATATTTTGAGTTTGCATAGCTGGAAAATATTTTACTTTTAATTTTCAAAGGTATGTTTGATAAGTATAAAATTCAATGAGGAAAAATCTTTTTTTTTCCAGCCTTTTTGAATAAATAATTTTCTTACCCACTTACTCTTTTTTAAAAATATGGAACAAGATGGCACTTAATTTTGTTCTTCCATAACTAACATTTTTTTCTATGTATATGCTTTAATGATTTTTTCTTTACAATTAGTTTTAGACAATTTTATTTTTGTGTATCTTGGTATGATGTATTTTTTATGCAAAAGGTTCATTTTTCTTGGAAATGTGGTGCAATAATTTTAACTAAATTCAGAAATTTTAAATCTTTAAATTATTTATTGCCTACCCCATTCTACTTTAAGAATTCTAATTATATGAATATATTTCTCAATTTTGGCCCAGAGTGAACTATTATATGACTGATTTATAAAATCTTTCTTCTTCATGTTTATTTTAGACAATTTTTATTGTTATATTCCTTTAATTTGTAAATAATTTTTATAAGGTGCAATCTATTATTAATTTCATGTTACGTACTCATTTCAGAAATATTTTTCTAAAATTCACTCTGTCTCCATTTTATATCTTTCACATTTCAATATTAGTCTACAATTTTTAATTTGCTATATAATTATTATTGATTTTCCATAAAGCTAACAATAAGCTTAAAAAATGGAAAACTGTGGCAATTCTCTTAGAGGTCTCTAACATGCTTTTGTATTATAAGCAATGGGTTTATAAAGGTCCTAGCTAGTTCAAGCTACAGTGTCTACTAGTAACTAAGGAAAAGCGTAAGAACATTCTGTCCTCTGCTGAGGAATTAACTTGCCAGAGAACAGAATCTGGATGAGTCTGGATGAACAGCAGCTATCAGTGTTTTCTGGAATAGTGCCATCTTGCTCCCAACCCAACTTTTAAATTGCACACACACACACACACACACACACACACACACACACTTTCTCTTCTTTTTTACACTTTCCCTTTTAGGACTGTACTTTACTCAATGTGAAGAAAAAGGAGGTAGGATGTCTTATTATTTTTTTCAGAAGGACCTGTTTTACTTCTGAAATTTGTCCAAAGTATTATAGTATCTAAAACAAATTTTCTACCTTCACATTGAAATTCATGCAAATCTCCTCAAATTCCTTTTCTTACCTCATCCTGTTAGCGATTTGAGTCACCAGGTAATTGTCTCATTGAGCAAGCAACATAAAATTCCCATTTAATGTCTTCTACTGTGCATTGGTTTATGGTACAGTCCCACAGATATATACAAAAGTCTGCTGTGGTACCCTGGAAAGATCTTTATTCCTGCTCAAAAGAGAAGATTTTCCCAAACCCTTTCTTTTTATTGTCCTGTTTTTCTTACCATGGACACAGTGTAAGGGTCAGAGTTGCAGAAGTCATACAGCAATAATAAAGGAACAGCCAAGAGGAATGCTGACATCCTGGGATCTAGCAAGGTCAAAGTGGTAAAATTAAAATAAGATTCCTATGTTCAGTGTTCCTATTGTTTAAAGTCAATGTTGACATGACTTTTGTGTGCAGATGTGTTAACTCCTAGAGGAAGTATTGCTAAACCTTGATTACTTATTTCCTCCATTTTTCTATTTCTCTGATTACTTCTCCACTGTTCTCAAGCCCACATGTGAAAATCTGTCCATTTGCAGCCTCCTATGATACATATCACATTACACCAGTGTGTGCCTTCAAAGTATGAGGCATCCATGATACCAGTAAAGGGAATAAAGGCCAAGTGTAGAGTTTATGATTGAATACATTTGGAAAAACACTGGGCAATATGTTTGCTTTCCAAAGCTTCATAATACACCAAAAATTACTCAGACTTCTGAAAGTAAAAGTGGTGAAGTAGAGAAACTTAACTAATGTTCAAAAGCTTCATAGTCATTATGGTTTGTGTCTAATTGTCCCCTAGAACCTGCATGCAGTCAAGGGGTGGCTTCTGGAGTTTGTGATTGAATATTGTGGGTGTGGATGCTGTCCCCGCCCTGGGGCAGGCAATTTGCATTACAATGTAAGAAGGGGAGAGAGGCTAGCTAGCTGCCAGAGCTGCTGCCAGCCCCTTTGCTCTCTGCTGTTTGCCACCACAGTGAAAGGCCGCTCTCTGCCATGTGCTGCTTTGCCTCGAAGCCAGCTGAGTATGGACTGAAACCTCCACTAACTGTGAGCTAAATAAACCTTTCCTTCCTTCATTTTGGGTGTCAGGTTTTTGTCCCAGCAACAAGAGAAGAGTAACTGAGACACTAGTCTTCTAAAACACAGAACTAATGTTTGAAACATTCACACAGTCGTCTACTACCCATCTCTCAGTATCAGAATTTGAGGGGCCAGATGTGGGAAAGCACTGTGCTGCCTGCCTTCATCCATAATTATTTTCTTAATTATTGTTTCATACTTCCTGATTTATAAATGCACTGGTTTGTCTTCCATTGCTTCAACAAAACAGCTGACACCCCAATTCAAAGAAGAGGTTGATTGCAGCTTGCAGCTTCAGAGGTTTAAGTCCATAGCAGCTTTGCTCCAAGGCAAGAACATTCTAGGGGATGAGCATGATGAAGCAACGCTGTTCACGTCACAGCAGCTGGGAAGCAGAGCACAGGGAAGAACACCACAGAGGAAGGCTCCAGGGGCCAGTCATAGTCCCTAGACACACACCCTGATATCCCACCTACACAAACCTAGATATGTTCTTTACCAACCTCATACATATCTCTCTAGTTAATCAAGTTGACAGTCCAAATTAACCATTTCAACACATGTTCTTACAAAGTTTAAAGAAAAATCTAGGAATTCAAACCAACAGATATGAACACATGCCCACAATGACATATAGTCATGAAATACGAGATTATGCCTAGCTAGTGTAAGTGCTGTCACTGGTGCTATCAGCAACTGTAACTTGCATGTACAGTTCCAGATGAGATTACTCCAGATGACACATGTATACCCTGATTCATCTTTTCTACTACTTTATAGGAGTTACTGTGATTCTGTAAAAAAGGTAATTCTTTCTAATCTGTGACCAACTTTGTCATGCGTTCTTAAGGTCCTCCTTCACCTTGACTAGTGAATTTGCTTTCCCTTTGGGCATAGGCTGTGCTCTTAGTAGAGGCGCTCAATGCAGCTCCGTGGAATCATAGGTTCTAGGCATCTTGCCAACATCTTTGTCCCATGGACGTACTATGAATCGTGAGCCCAGCTATCGCTATCATAGCATGGTTTTATCCTTGGCTTTCTTTATGCTGTCTCAACTTTTGAGCCAGGATAACTTAAGCCCGAGGTCCTTGTCTTGTTTTGCAAGCTTGAACAAGCTTACAAAGTCTAGGCGTTTTGCCAGAAATCTAAACTTTGTTGAACTATGTTAAAAGGTTAAGCATTTCACATAGTTTGGGTTGTCCCACCCCCACTATAACCCCAGTCTGTGCTTGTTTCTTAAATGTCCTTTTTATCAAGAAATGGAATAACTAATAATGTGCTGGATGGAATATTTTCAACCACCATCCTGTAACCATAGTAGTGCTAGCAACTCCAAACAAATGTTGACCACACTTCTGTCTTTAATCAAAAGGAGCCGAGGGCATGGTCTCCATTTAGTCTGTTTTTGGATGCAATGCTGGGCACTTTCCATACAATATAATTTTTAAAAGAAACTCTTATTAATTGGTTATAATAATTTTGATATCAATATCAACATTAAATTAACCTAAAACGGATGTTCATTAATAAAAACAAATCACAACCTTACCAGTCTGGAGGACAATATATGAAACTAACTCCTTAGTCCTTCATTTTGAAAGCTGCCTTGGTTAATTCCTACAATCGGAGGGTCCTGCTTACTCTTGGGCAGGCTGCTTACGAGGTTTGCAAGTCCACAGCCAATACAGATGTCACAGAACCGGAAGTTAAAAGCCTGTGGGAATCAGCATTGATTCCACAGCCCTCCGAGAACACCGGCTGTCCATCGCTTTGCTCCAATGTTTCCCACCTTCTCCCTGTTCTCTCCATCACTGCTGCAGCCATTGGGATCCCAGGTGCCTTCTGCTGCGGTCAGGACTGTGCATGGTCTCCTAACTGGTCTCTTATCTTTCCTCCTCCCTCCAGTCTCCCCAGAGCACCAGGCCCTTCTGCTGTTACTGCCTTAGCATACAAACATGTTTCTTTTGAAATTTTTATTGATATTTGCAGAACTTAATAATTAGATTCATTTGGGAAAAATTGGTACATATAAAAAGCAGGTGTTTCTCACCTTGTTTTAGCAGGCCTTTTTTGACCCCTGCTTCTCCTTTCCTACTGTCTTTCTTTCCTGCCGACATCCACAGGGTTGGACATTTCCTTCCACCGTCTTTGGCTGACTCCTCCCCTTCTTTAAGAGTCCTCAACATACGTGTTGCATCCCTAGCTCAGACATTCCATGCATGCAACCTGAAAATCCTCTCCCCAAACCCTCATTTGTGCTCTACCCAGTCCCCTTTTAAAATACTTTCCATGGCACTCCCTCTATGGGATATTACTTTCAATTAATCACCTGTTTTCTGACTCCCTTCCCTGGTCATTGGAAAGAACTTTATCTAGTTAACTGTTATATCTCCAGCACCTATAACATCATTTAGGATGCAGGAAGAATAAAATAAACATGTATTGAATAAATGTATGAGCAAAGAAACAAAAGGGGGGTGTTTACTTCAGCTCCTGTGGCCTAACCACTGGGGAATGTAAAAAGAATACTTATAAAGTAATATTGGATAAGGTCTAGCAGGGGTTTGGTTTTCTGATACACACTTGGGTGCACCACATAGCCTTCACAAATTGAACCAGAGAAAACTCTGTTCCCTCCTTACACAAGGAGCAGTGAGTCTTTTCTTGCAGAGAAATGAACTTCCTCAGACAGCTGTTTGCAAACCCACATTCAACACAGATATCAAAGGAAAGGATTTGTCACATTTAATATAATCTTTTCAAGACAATACTGGAGGAGAAACTTTCTAGTGCAGAAAATATTTTATTTGCTATCTGAATGTAAATCACTGAGAGATGTCTGATAGATTGTCACAACTTTATAAAGCATTTGCAAGAACTCTTAGGTAAAGTCATACATAGGACCCTCACCTCTCAGCAAACAGCCACATTGTTGACTCATGTACATAGGTTATATCTGTGATCAAAGATCAGAGACAAAGTTAGTCTCTGGAAAAGTGCTTAACAAATGCTTGGCTTCTAAGTTTGGTTCATCTGGAGCCAGGATTGAGGAGGGAAAGCATGACCAGAAAGGAATGTGAGGTTGGAGCACTAGGGAAAAGATGTCCCCTGGGCCGTGAACCGCTTTTGGTCAGCAGCCCTGGGAGCCGGGCTTTTTTCAGTCTTATGCAATTTTGCTCTAATGATCAGTCAACAGGGTGGGAAGAAAATTCAAAAAAGAACCTGGATGAGCAAACACATCAGAATGTGTTTTATCAGATAAGGTGGAAGGAGCCTGAAAGGTCTCTCTTTTAAGGCAATGTAGATAATGACAAACATTGGTAAGGGAAAAGGCAAAGAAGTTGACTGGCTACAATTTCATAAATAATAGAGTTTACAGAAGCACCGCTTTCCTGAGATTCATGCTTCTACAGAAGCAGCCAGCGGAAAACTTGAATCTGATAGAATTAGTACTCAGCCGAGAGCACCTCATAAAAATGCTGTCCTACTACTGGCCTAAAAATACAGAGGAAGCATATAATAAGGAAACGGATTATAATTCCTTTTGAAGAATAACATGAAAAGAAAAATTATAGACCTGGATCAAAGAGATCATTTCTGCCTTCATTTATTTATTTAATCAGTATCAGGGAGCAATATTCTGCGCCACCCATTGCATTTGGCACCAGGAAATGTGGAATATACAAATCCTCACACAAGTTGGAGGCGGCCAGGACAGCAGTGTAAGGCCACAGCATGGACTGCTAAGAAGAAATATATGAGCATATGGAGGCATAGTACGGTTGTGATGCATGCGACAAGCTTCTCCGTGTTAGAAATGTAGTCACCAGTGCACCAGCATTGAAAGACAGCACCTTCAGGGGATGACTAGACCATGAATACTTTGCCCCCACGAACGGGATAAAATCATCACAGAAGGGCTCTGGTTACTGCAATGGTCTTTCTGAGAAAAGGTTCGGTATTCTTTCTCTGGCCCTTGGGTTTACTTGCTCTTTTAACTCCCACCGTGGGACCAGGCAGCCCAAAGACCTGGCCCAGAGGCCTCCTGCGAGCCCTTGGACTTTTCAGTCTCCTGCTTCACAAGCCAAATACACTTCTGTTGTTACGGGTTACCCACTCTGTGGAATCTGTTACAGCAGCAGAGAGGACCAAGATAAGGCTCTAAGTTGTTTCTGAAAATAATTGGTGAATTCCTTTTATTCAAAGTTTTCTCTTCCCCACATCTCGGTAAATATTAGCAAAACAGAACTTATTGCTTCTCTGATCAGGTGCTTTTATTCCTAAAGACAAGGGAAGAAAGTCCTAGCTAAATCTGTAAAATACTATTGAAGCTCTGTCTTATACTCCTGTTCCCCATTCTCATTTTCTCTACATACTCTCCTAAAATGAGACTGTTTCACATAGTCACTCTTCATTGTCATAGTAAATGGGAAGTTCCCACCAGCCAACTTGATATATTTTTGCTACATTTGAATTATTGTTTCTTCAACATGTGCTAAAGCTTATTTTTTAATGTCAAGATGTCTTTGCCAACACAGCACAGGGACCCACTGATCCATTCATCCAGCAAGCACATCCCCTTGGCTTGAGTGAATGAAGTAGGCAGTAAAATGACCAAGAGAAACAATGCATCCTAGTAAGGAGTTCACATCCTGGTGAGCACAAGCAGTTAGGGCACTGAAAAACTGTGCTGAGGGCTATCATCCTGGGTTGTTATGGTTTGTGTCTAATTGTCCCCCAAAGCCTCATGCAGTCATTGAGGCAGGCCTCTGGAGTTTGTGACTAATTCATGATCCGGTGCTAGGGTTATGGGTGTGAGTGCTACACTTGGCCTGGAGCAGAGAGCCTGGATCCAATTGAAGGAAGGGAGAGGGGTTTGCTAGCTGCTGCAACTGCTGCTCTTCCCATGGCTCTTTGCTGCTTTCTGTTGCCATGAATAATTTCCCTCTGCCATGTGCTGCTCTGCCTTAGAGCCAGCCATGCATGGACTGAAACCTCCACTAACTGTAAGCTAAACAACCCTTTCCTTCCTTAATTCTGGGCATCAGGTATTTTGTCCCAGCAATGAAAGAAAAGTAACAAAGACATGGATACTATGAGCGTGTATTATCAGATAAAGGCTTGTGGTTTCAGGAAATTATTTCAAGAGGAACAACATCAGAGCAAACTTAATGAATAAGAAGATTCTATTGAAACAAAGAACAGAAGAAATGTTTTAATCAGAGCGTTTTCAAAAGCCAGAGATGAGAGATACATGCTAGAAATCACAATATGTAACTAATCATATTATGGACTAAGAGTATGATGAAGGGGTAGAAGATGCTGGTGGCACTCAGGTTTCCAAGTTAATAAGTTAAAGAGCAATTGCCTTATCCATATTCAACATTTCTTATTTTATGCTGAGGGCAAAAGAAAGCTTTGGAGATTTTTTTTAAAGCAAGGAAACCATGAAAACTATTGGCCTTTTAGACTACTAATACTAGTTTCATGCCAAAAAATAAATGGACTTCAGGAAAAGAGGATTAATACTTTATAAAATGACTATAATTCATATAAAATGGCAGTGTCACAGGCCCAGGAAGGACTATTTGGTAAGAAAAAGAGAAATGAAAATATTAACTATTGATATCTATGCAGTTATATGGAAGACTGAAGACATAGAAGAGAAGGACCATCAGAAAATCAGCAAAGCCCTTTTGAGAACCTACAAAGGGGTGGGATATAGGGGGCCACTGAAGAAATAGCCTTGGAGTAAAGACACTTCTTTACGGGAACAGGAGGAGCAAGAAAATGGTGATGTGGGTCTGGGTCAAGTTTTAAATTTGGTGACAGGAAATGAGGACCTTCTTCTCCCCTTCTTCTCATTTCTCAGATTGCTCTTAGAGCGACAAGGAAGTGCGTTTTTGGGGAGTTTGAGAAAAGTGGGCAATCTGAAGTGGTGGCATTGGGGAATGGTGGAAAAGGATAATTACACACAAACACACACACACACACACACACAGAGAAGTGACTGTGGGTGTGGTGAACTGGTGGTTGGCATCCACATCAGACATCCCTAGTGGCACAAGATTGCACTGTGTGAACAGCTCCAGCAGACCTAAGAGACCAGGAATAAATACTTTCAGAGAAGACATTTGGAATAATTTAGGTTTAAGACTTTTCCAGGTATGGATGGAGGAAGGAACAAAAGGCAAAAATGATCTAAGGATATGGATAAAAATAAATCCTAGGGGACAAATTAGAGCAGAGCTAGAAGCACATGACTTTGGGCTGGGAAAACTGAGGGATATGAAATGGGCAAGGAGATAGCTCTATGAAGCCCAGTGTTAGGCACCATGGGGGTCATCCAGTATTAGAGAGTGAGGATGAGGGGGTTAACATGAAAGAGCAGTGTATGTGAAATGAAACATCCAGAGGTGCTGAGAAATTTCAGGTTATGTACACTAAAGTGAGCAAATTAAGGGTGTGGAGGGGAGGATGATCACAGCTGAGCCTGATAAGAACCTGAGGGCCACAGTGACCATGTGTGTTTGTTAGTTAGCTTTCTGACCTACAACAAAATACCCAAACCACTTAGCTTAAAATACAAAGGGTTTGCTTTGGTTCACAGCTGTGGAGATTTCAGTTCAGACCTCATTGCTCTGAGCCTATGGTGAGAATGACAATCTAACATGGTTGAAAAACTCACAGGTTTGTGGGAAGAGGAATACTCCAGGAATGAACTCTTCTAACTTGGGTGTTGATCAAGCACCCCAGAGACATGAATCATAGTGTACTCTCAGGGTTTAAAAGGATTAATCACATTTTTTCCCTTGGAGGTGTGAGCACTTTAGGCTTCTTAGAGAATTTAGTTACTGGGTAGATTTATTTCTGCTTAGTAGAGAACCTACTAAGAACTGAAATCTCCACAGCTGTGAACTGAAGTAAACCTTTGTCTTTTTAAACTAAGTAGTTTGGGTATTTTATTATACATCAGAAAGCTAACTAGCACATACATGGTCACCTTGGCTTTCAGGTTCTTATCAGGCTCAACTGCGATCACCCTCCCCTCCACACCCTTAATTTGCTCACTCTCGTGTACATAACCTGGAATTTCTCAGGTCTACCCTAAGATGAATAGACTACCCAAAGGGTTATTGGATCTTCAAGAGAAGAGAAGCTGGTACTGCAGCAATTAGACAGGCCTGGAGTTTTGACCAAGTGCTAGTTTCTGGCTGATAGAGAAATTGTACTTTCTTTGGACTGTATTTCCCTTTACGTATCTCCTCCTCTTCCTCCTCCTTCTCCTCCTCTTCTTCCTCCTCCTTCTCCTTCTCCTCCTCCTTCTCCTCCTCCTCCTTCCCCTTTTCCTTTCTTCCTCCTCCTCCTGTGGTATTTAATACATGTATACCATGTGTGATGATCAAATTTGCATAGTTGGCACTTCCTGCTCTAAATGTCCCAAAGAGCCAAGACTACAGGCGAGCCGGCTCCTAGAGCAGCACCTTCAGCCCCCTACAGTGAAGCAGTTATGTGGGGTGAGTTCCAGGAGGACCATCACAGCTCAAGAACAGCGGCATCCTCCGTGGGCTGAGGCAGTGGATACTCCGGCCTGTCTTCAATTTTAAAAACACCTCCATATTTTTTAGTGATCACAAATTTACAAACAAATCAGATATTGAATGCACAGAACACTTTGTTTGTTTTTACTATTGAAAGTAAGTTTCCTAGCTGATGCCCAGGACCGCGGCCTTCCTTCCTATGGATTTCCTGCATAGCCATGATTCAGGAAGTCAACACACACCTTTAACATGATAATACCCTCTCTTCCTCAGATCCCAGTTTTGTACATGTTTCCAATGGTGTCTTTTGTAACAAAAAGATCTGGTCAGTCTAGAATCCTGTGTGTCGTTTCCATGTTCCTTGGCCCCCCTCAGGCTGGAGAGACGGTTAGCCTTTCCCTGATTGGCACGACCTTGACATCTGAGCAAAGTGTTGACGCCTTACTTCACAATACGTTGCTTAGCTTTGATGCTTTTCTTGATTAGTTTCCGAACATGGAGTTTTAGCAAGAATGTTAGAGAAGCAAGTGCTGAATTATATCAGACAGAGGGATTTCAACTAGTTTTGTTTCTGATGATTTTCTTTTTTAATTCTTCAGTAAAGTCATGTGTGCAAGCCTACTCCAGTACAAATTCCCTCCTTTTCACTTAAAAATTAAGAGAAACTTTGTGAGAAGAGATTTTGAAACGACACAATTATTCTGATCCTCTCCTAATTTTCAACTTATTCACAAACTCACTTATGCCTAAATTGGCCTCCTATTTTGGTCAATGGGGCATAAACCATTGCTATCATTATTTTAATCCTCATATTACCCAGAATTGGGCTGGATGGAGCCATGCAAACCTGCTTCCATTTCCTTTCAGTATCTTCCAAACACCTTTTTATTACTTGCTGACCTTTGGGCTCAAGCTGTCTTTCTTTGTATTTTTCCTCTCCCATCCTTGAGTTACCCATTTTTCCAATGACTTGTGTTTTTGTTTTGTTTCTTCGTATGGAAAATAGTATTTTAAATCCAAGAGCTGCGTGCTTGATATTCTCATTGTTATTAAAGTGTCACTGCTCCTAGCCTGCCAGTGGAGGTAGCTAGGAAATATATACATATTACCTATTGTCTATTAGATACATATCCCAACCACTCCCATATTCATCTAGTTATGACTTTCTTTGTCTAAATATCTATCATGAATCTATCTATCTATGTATTCATACATCCTTCCATCCATCTTATTATCCATCTATCCATCCACTATGTGTCAGAGACCAGGAATCTACGTGGATATTTACAAGTCGAAAACAGTAACACTGTTTATTATAGTTTTCTCCTTTTTGTGTTTGTAGCTCTTTTCCCTAAAAGTAAAAAATTTGTCCTACTTATTTTTTCTGATTATTTTTCATATATGTATTTAACTCATCTCTCCCACTCCCTTATCTACCCCAGGCTTCCTGTGTGTGCTGCCTCCTCTCTCTGCCTCATCTGAGATCCCACACTTGGAGCTTCCTGGCCACATAGCCAGCCCTGAGGACACTCCAGTTCCATCACCCCACAGCACCCCTCCGAGGGCTGCCCACCGTGTCCTGTTTGGGCTCTGACACCCTTTACCATGTCTCTCTTCACCATCTAATTTTAGGCTCCAACACCCAACACCAGGTCACTCTCACAAGGATACCCACCTTCCTTGCCTGAACTCTGATACCCGATGCTGGGCCACCCCTTTGGATGTGCTACTTGACACTGCTCTACCTCCAGTTCCCACACCAGTAGCCCTGCAGGTGCACTCTGTCCTCTGTCTCCAGGTCTGACTCCCTGAGTGCTCGCTCTGCCTCTCTGCATGGATGTCCTTTGGGTGAGCAAGCTCCTGCTCCTCGCCCAGGCTTTCCTTCCCTGTGCAGAGACACCTTTCTTGGCAGGTTAGGATAATGACACCTGCAACTCGGCATGTGTCATCTTCCATCTGCTTGGCTCTGAGCCACCACAGTCACTTGGCAACACAGGTGTCCAGGATGCCTGACTTACTAAGTCCCAGACAAGGAATTCAGTGCTGAGTTGCTCATTTTGAGAAGAGAAGTACAAAAAAAAAAAAAAAAACCTTAAGCTGGGGAAATAGCTCAGCAGTCTAAGCACCTGCCTGGCAAGCTCAAGGACCCAGGTTTGATCCCTGGTACTGCATGCCATGCCGGTCCCATACCAAGCCAGCCACCAAGACATGGCATGGTGGTGCAAACCTGCCATCCCAGCACTGCGGAGGCTGAGACAGTGATCACTATGTAATTCATCTGAATCAAAGGTCATACTACAAGTTATGGATAGTTTCTAAGACTCAAACTTTGGGTTTTTTTTGTTTTGTTCTTGTAGTACCAGGGATTCAACTCAGGACCCTTTGCTTGCCAGGCAAGTGTTTATTCTACTGAGCTATCTCCCCAGCCCCCATCAAACTTCGTTTCTCAATGTTTTAGGGAAAGATTTAATTTTATCTTCTGTCTGGAGAAACTTCCAAAGTGTTTTTATCCATTTTTAGGAAGTCTATGGCCTGAGAGGTTTTTCAAAATTACAAATCTATACCAACTGACTCATAATTAAAAGTGAACCAAAATTTCAGCTCCTCATCTTATATAGTTTTAGCAAAATGTGGCATCAGTCCTGACAGAATCAACCCTTTGGACTATAGTCAGTGCTTGGAAAATGCTACTGTTTCTATTTCTCATACAAAGTTTTGGATATTAGTATAGAGTAAGAATATAGGTGACAGTTGAGTTTGCTTTATAAAATTACAAAACTGATTTCCCAAATGTTAACTTATTTAACTACAAATTTTTCTTTTCATTTTATTATCGGCTTTGTTTTGAAATGTGAGGTGTTCATGTGTGTATGCAATGTGTGCATGTCTGTGAGATGTGTGCATGTGTGTGCAACACACATGTGTCTATGTGATGTGTGCACTGTGTGCAACATGTGCATGTCTGCAGTGTGTGCACGTGTGTGCACACGTGTGCATGTCTGTAATCATCACGCTGTATTTCTCCACATTCTTCTCAGTACAAGCATGTTAAACCCTTAATTATTGTGTGTACATCTGCTCACATATTTGCTCTGATCATGTAAAAAATTGAGGCAAATATAAAAATATTCAGTATTTAAGCACACTATGAATTACTTTGTCTTATCTTTTCTTTGTACACTGAAGGTGTTTAAATAGCAACTAATTGAAAAGCAAAACTGTTGAATTGATTGTTCTCTTTCATTTTAGATAAAAAAGAATGGATCAGGTATTACTCAGTTTAAGTTTTGCATTTATAAAATCTGTAAGCAGTCATTTTTTTTAAACTAGCATAGAACTAGCACTATTAATGCATGAAGCACCATTTAAAATAAGCAGTTGTAAAGTTCAGTGTGGCCAGGTAGAATGTCACTAGCTTCCTTCAGTACAGTAATTTCATCTTCTCAAATATACATAGAAACAAATTCATTATTGTTCTTAGATATTAAACTGCACACATTTAATAGCTTTTTCCCCCAAATAGTCTGAAACTGCAGAAATTCTTGGAGTACATTTTCCTTGGATTTATTTTTCAGAAATCTGTTTGCAATAAAACATACAGTATTTTACTGAAGACTATAAACCTTAGGTATTTTAGAATGTACTAGTTTTGTTGGTGAATACCTTTTATCAATCCAATTAATTCTAGGAAAGACAACTGTGTGTATCCATCTGCTTCCATCTCAGAAATTCTTCAGATCTTTCCTTTATCTGACCTTTTTTTCCTTCTTGTCTTGAAACAACAGAGTTTTTTATTAATAGATACACTGGGTTTGGGATTAATATGATCTTTTCTGCTCACACCACCAAATGAAGACGGATGGCCCTGCTCCTCGAGTGTGGTTTATGATTTAATAATGCTCCGCTCCTGGTCTCATCAGGGCCCCACCTCAGCAAGCATACTTGGAGGCCACTCGATCGCATGCACATCTCCTACCATGTGGGTACCAGGAACAGAAAGCAAATCTCGCCAGTGCTCTGTCTCTGAACAACACCACCTTGGTGCACGGAGCAAAGCAAGGTGCACTTTTTGACCACTTGTTTATTTCACTAAAATATTTGTTTAGGTTTATTCAGAAAAAATTTGTATTTTCACTTAAAGTGCTTCAACCGTGTTACCAAATTAATCATTGAATATATATTCATTTTTAATGAATGCCCAGAAATTCTGCCTTTGGTTAACAATGCAAATATGTACAGACATTTTTACACCTAAAATAAAATACAATGCAAAAATAGATGTATGTTTTTTGTAATAATAGGTTTGTGTAGCCTATGAGAATCTATGGAAATGCATAATGTAAAATAGGTTATCTTATTTTTTAAATTTGGAAATATTTTGCAACATTTGTTTTAAAGCAGATGAAATGTAGTGTTATCAAATTCATATCTATTATATATTCTTCTGCAAAAATTTTGCTCCTTAAACTCAGGTGAATAAATTTCCCAGAGGGAGAAGAAAATGTCTCTTATCTGCAATTAATGACCTTTATTAGAGCTTTGTCTTCAGTGTGTGTTAGGAATAAAACGACCCCTCCCATTGCTAGCGCACGTCAGGGAAAGTATCCAGAGGAAACACACCTTCTAGGAGCTGGATGTATACTTGCATAATGTCCATGCCCAGTTCATTGAACTGCTTTCTTCATCCATCTTTTAACGATAAGAGTAAGGCTCTGCGCAAACTGGAGAGGTCAAGTCCTGCTAATGAGACCTGCCCAGTCAGCTGCTTGACTCTTACTGGACGTTCTAATCAAATTGAGGTACAGGCAGGTAATTCTTTTTTTTTTTCATAATTTTATTGAGAAACAAATAGCAATGAGACAGTTTCAGACCAAATTGGTAGGACAGTTTCAATAATTAACACATTACATACACTCTTCCTAGTGGTTAATTGCTGTACAAGATGTGGACATGATGTCCTATTTACAAACACCATTAGGGGGTCTGGCCTTAGCTCAGTTGTTTAAGTGGCTGCTTCCACAAAGCTGTCAGCCCCAGGTTGCTGTAGTTCGATCCCCACAAC
>NW_004524803.1:109606-129176 GCF_000260255.1 Octodon degus | reverse complement strand
CAGATTTTGTCACAGGACTGAGATGAAAAGGGGAGGAAAGGATTCGGAAAACAGAACAAAAAGGTATAAAATTCCAGTGCTAAACACAGGTGATACATAAGGAGAAAGTGAGGCGTCATTTGTCACAAAGCTACATAAAAGAAGGGAGAGATGGGACCTGGAGGAGTTATTTTTTTTTTAACTTGAACTAAGAATAACCTTAGTACATCAATGAATTAGAAAATCCATTTCATTTATCTTTGACATTTTTTTATACTCTATGCTGAATTTGAAAATTATTAGGGAAACTAATTTGTACAGGTAAACTCAGTGAAATAATAAACAAATTGCTTTAGGTAAATAGCTCAACTAATTTAAATTCTGGCCACGCCTAAAAGTCTTTATACTCTAGGAGTCTCACAAGCAGAATCCAAGCACTGAAGCCTTCTAGGCTACTGTGGGCACCCGCAGCTCCACGGTGCCCATTTGGATTCAGTTCATTAAGCCCTCCTCAGGCCTCTCTTGTGAATTTCACCAATATCCAGGTGTACATTAAGAATGGCTCCTGAAAGATTATGGTCCAATGTGGTTTATGTGTTCAATATGAATCCACCAATAATTAAAGTGATCCTTGCCATTTAGAATAAATGCTGTATGGCTAAGTAGGACCCTACAAGGAGACCATCCTCTGACTAGGTGAAAGTAACTGTGAGAGTTTTACTTTAGACTAAGAGGCGCAGTCAGAGATTAGCAGAGCACTCGGTGAAGAGGTAAGGTGTCAGAACAGGTTGCGAAGTCAAAAGATTCTCTTCTTTAGCAAAAGCATGACACACACTGTACAAATTCAGTCACACACCAGCACATAACAGGACCCAGTAGAACACATCTGGCTAAGCTGCTTATGACTGCGAATGACTTTGTTCTTCACTTCTTGTGTTTTTGTTTCCTGTAACACACATAATGACTTTTAAAAAAAAAGATTATTTTAGAACTCAAAAAAAAAAAATTTTAATAGCATTTTCCTAGCTTTCTACAAAGGGTGTTTCAAAGAATAATGATTCTAATGCTGCTGTAAGTTAAGAAAAGAACAAAAGGGAGACTGTTTCATTATTTAGCTAATTCTGAAGATGTGGCACATTAAATCCCTCTTCTTGAGATTTATAATTTCTGTGACCAAACTAAAATGTATGCAGTATTTTTACAGCTTTTGAAAACCTGTTTAAAATAGTTTAATTTATTTGACCTTAGAGACTTCCTGTAGTTAGCCCTAATAATTTCCTGTAACTCTGCTCTTCTGGAATACACAATTTTAAATCTGCATATATTTTGCCATTCCATCTGCTTGCCCACACTTTCCTGAGATCATATCATTTTAAATATGAAGGATGCAAATCAGGTATTAATATGTAATAGCACGCTTGGCCATTCTTTTCCAAATACGTTTCAGCTCTTCCTCACACATTAATTTTTCTAAATTAATGTAAGAATACTTTTCAAAATAAAGAAGAAACTTTGAGATTTTAAAATTTGAATTCATTTATAAACCTATTTGTCAAAACAAACCAGGTCTTCATTCATTCTAGTCACAGAAGAGAAAAAACTGGAAGTTTTCTTTCTATAAGATTCTTATTTTTTTGATGTTGATAATGTTAGTGAGACATTTACTTCAGCTACAGATATGTATTGAGAGAAAAATCTACTGAATTTTTCCCACATTTATTCTGCTCCAGCAAATTATCTGAACCATTAAAACTCTCCAGAATGATCTTTGGTTTACTAGATTAATTTACATTATCTGAAAATAACAATTTTATATTTCTTATCTTTTATGAGGGCTATCTGGTTTGTTCTTTGTACCTCGTCCTGTTGCTTTAAGGTGAAAATCTTAGTGCTAGTAACAAACATCTTAGGCCTTTTCACGTTAGAGGGAATGATGGTAGTTTTCACCCTTAATATGAAGTTGACAATTGAGTTGAGGGGGGCTCTCATTATCTTGTTTAGGAATTAGTCTTCTAGTCTTAGTTTATAGATTGTGTTATATAAAAGCAGAGGTTTAACTTGATCGTGGCTGTTCAAATCTTTCCTAAACAACATATAGTTTGTTATCATTAGCCTTTTGAAACAATTATATCAACTGATTTCCTAGTTAATAAACTCTTTACATTCTTGACCAATCCTAATAAATTACAGTGGATTGTTCTTAAATATATCAAAATGGTGTATCATTACTAAGTTTATGAATTTATTTTCATGCACATGCCTAAATAGCAACTACTCTGAAGTTTTCTTTGGCCAGCAAGAGTAGGAAACACAGAAAAGAGCTCCTTCAGACATTTTTCAGCAGGGAGAGTGCCCATCATAATATATGTCCAAAAATGATTTATTTTTTTTAATGCTTAAGAAATATGGGTTCTTCAAACATCTCTACAAATTAAGTACAAACAAGTAATCTAAAAACATTTTAGCTAGTTAAAATTTTAGCTAGATGCATATTAATTCGTTGTGTTTCTTTATGTTTCCAATTTGTGTGCATCAATTTTAGTAAAATTTAACCCTCTGTTAAAAGAGATGTGTCTATTTTTATCCATTTGTCTAAAAATTGAGAAAGAGATATTATTGGTAAAGGAGGGGTTGAAGTCAAGAGAATTTGGAGAACATGGTCCTGAATACGTTTGAGTAGCACTTGTCTAATGTCTCTTCAGGGGAAGGGCCTTGGAATCTCGCAGGAAGGGAGCCGCAGTAAGCAGAGTCAGTGATTTCCAAACTTTATTATGGGAGCACGTGCTAATGGGGCATACTTCGAAGAATGTCAATTTAGATCATATCCATTGTAGAAAAACAAAAGTACCAGTAGGTAAATGCAGACATACATATATTGTGAAGCCACTGTTGAAACATTGCTATAATTTGCCTGTGAGTCTTCTCAATGTTTAAAACTTAAGCATCCTTTATCGGATTGAAGCTTTTCTGCCATCATTGCTTTCTTGGCTGGATTCCCTGTTCACCATGCTTGTGAGTTGTGGAATAAGCCTTTCTGATCAGTCAACAGATGTTGAGAGTTCAACACAAGCAGATTATCTGTCCTTTCACCTTTAGTCCAGTGAATCTTTTCTTTTAGGAATTACTTGAATAATTTCTCTTTAGAAAGCCTTATTCATGTTATTAGCTGCCATCAAGGAAAGAAATGCTGAAGGAAGACTAAAATAAATCACAACACATCAAAGTTGAGGATTCTTCCAAAGACATACCCAGTGTGAGAGAAAAAGCACACATACTTACTACTTATAGGAAACTACAGAACTTTTTTTTCTTTTTTCAGAACAATGCTAGAGACTGAACTTGAGGCTGGGCCACATCTGCAGCCCATTTTAAAATTTTGAGATAGGGTCTTATTAAGTCACTGAACTGCCCATACTGGGCTCAAACTTGTGATTTTTCTTGCCTCAGCCTCCCAGAATGCTTGAATCACACGTGCTACCATGTCTGGCTACCACACAGTCCCTAGCAAAAGATCTTTAACCGCCTAAGCAACACTGCACCCAGGCTGAGCCACACAGAGACTTGCGTGCGTACTAACTGCTATGCACACCCCCACCTACACTTGGCTTACACAAAGCTAGCAGAAGACACACAAAAGGGGAAAAATAAAGGGAAGCGTTACTTCTTTCTAATTTTGCCCAACACCAAGCTACAGAAATGTACTTCTTCCTTTTGAAATGCTCCTATTGTAGCTCAGCATGACCCAGCTTACTACTGAACTATGGAATGTCACCTATTGAATGTCACAACTATATCACAGTACAACAGCAGTTAGGCAAAGTCATTTTCTGAACACATTTGAAAGGCCTGGTAGGCTTGCTAGGTGTCAAGACAACAGATCCCAGAGTGAAGATCCTTCTACCATTTACAGGGAAAATAACAAAAAATTTAAATGCCTGTCCATTAAAGAAACATCATATGATATTTCACAGCTATTCATAGTTTCTATTTTTAGATAACAGTTGAAATAAATTTAAGGGGCTAGGGATAAAGCTCCATGGCATAAGTGCTTGCCTGGCAAGCACAAGGTCCTGAGTTCCATCCCTGGTACCACAAAAAATGTCACTATGAAAAATAAATTTAATTTAAACTTTCAAAACTCCTCACATGTTCTGTTATATGTCTAGAGAAAATAGGCCCAAGCTTGGTATCCTTTATGTGCCCATGTAACCAATATTTCTGAAAAAACTAAAAGTCAAGCAAAAAAACTACAACATGCAAGGTAACTCTGTAGCCACAGGACCCACTTTCAGGAATTGCTTTCAGCAGCTGATGAAAAATATTCTTTTGTGCCTTAACACAAGTGTTGGGGTTACTACTGGATCCCACATTCTGCAGCTACCCAAGCCTTGCCAACCAGGCAAGAAGCACAGAGCCCTGAGCTGAATATCAGGCCCTGACCCTGATGCACGAATCTTAGGAACACCTCTTAGTCTGGAGAAGTTCAGTCCTGACAGTCTCCTTGGCAATAAAAATTAAAACAAGCTGGGCATGGTGGTGCATGCACATAATCTCAGCACTCAGGGCTGGCCAAATGGCTCAGCGGATTAAAGTGCCTGCAGGCAGGCGTAGGGGCTGGGGGTTTGATTCCTGGGCCTGTAGTGCTACTCTCACCCCAGGGCGGGCTGAGAAGGCGATTGAGACTGGGTGTGGTGGCATGTGCCTGCAATCCCAGCACTTGGGAGGCTGTAAACAGGTGGATCACTACAAATCTGATCTAGTAGTGAGACCCTGAACACTCTGTAGACCCTTCCCTAAAATAAAGGGAAAAAAAATCCCAGCACTGGAGGAGAAAGAGGAGCAGGAGAAGGGATAGGGTAGTGGGTGGTAAAGGAGACAGGATTTCAAGTTCCAGCCCAGCCTGGACAGGTTAGGAATCTAGCAAGACCCTGTATATCGGAATGAAAAGAGAAGAGCGGATGATTAGCTCAGTGTAAAGGCTTTGAGTTCAATCCCTGGTACACTACCAACAGCAAAACTGACCACAAGTCTTTTGTTTTCTTAGTTTCAGCCAAAGCAACTCCCTGCAATCTGTCCCTAGCATAAAATGTGTATGCTCGGGGGATAAATCCCAGAATTTGGGACCTGATTCCCTCCCTCTGGTGCAAGGCAGCACAGCTGGGCATCCTTAGCACAAATCCTCCCTCATTTCTCCCGCAGTCCTCCCTGGCTGCCCAGCGCCAGCTCCTCGGAGCTGGAGCACACATCATGATCCGAAGAAGCTGGGAGGGGAAGCTCCCGTCATGTTGTGGGTTGTTAGGCAACTCCTACGAACAATTTTCAAAAGCAGGTAGTGGAAGGTTGCAGGAACCGCTCTGTGGGAGGAAAACCATTTCCACACTGCTGGCGAGCCCAGCAGCAGAGGCCCATCGCTGGGCCTCTGGCCACTGCGTCCTGCGCTCTATCACCATCTCGTGCCTTCCTTTGCTCAGTGTGCAAAACCAAATCCCTGTTACAGGTGTCTGCCTCCATGCTAAGCAGAGGGAGAGAAGCAAGGTGAAAGACAGTTCCGTGAGCTGGCAGCTCCGCGGGGCCTTTGCGTCCTCGCGATCTGGAACAGATGCAATAGCCTCCAGTCCACCTCGGCCTCGTGAGCAGCGCCAGCTCGGCGTTGCCTTACAGCGCCCGCGCTGCATACTACGCTTGAAGCCAGCAGCTGCAGATTTCAGAAAGCAGGAGCGACGCTCTTCGCCGCTGCTGCGTTAGCAACAGGGAGAGACTTGCGTCCGCTGCGTTTCTAGGGGCATCACCTCCGTCTCTTCTGTCACCATGAAGCTGCACAAAACGAACCCCTAGAGCGGCGCCTCCTGTACCCCTTCTCCGGGGGACCTCTGAGCGCATCCTCCGCCCCGGCGGTGCGCTCGAGGCTGCTGTCAGGGGCCCTGCTGCCCGAGCAGCTCCCGGCCCATCCTGAGGCTGGCGCCAAGCAGGGTCCGCCCGGAGGGGTGCGCCCTGCACCTGTCACTCAGCAAGACGGATGGGGCTCCCTGCCAGGCCTCCTAACCCTGCGGGCGGAACGCGCACCGTGCCGCTGCAGACTGCACATCAGAGAAGCAGGGGCTTCCGCCATGCCCAACGCTTCCTCTGCGGTCGGATGAGGGTCCGAGCGCTCCTGTTGGTGCGCTTGTCTCCTAGTCTGTGTGCGCGTGCGTACACACACACACACACACACACACACACCTCTTTGACTAACACATAGTACTTTAAAAAAAAAAAAAATTAAGCCAAACTTTTGTTGTGGGGTTAGGACTGGAGTTTGGGTGTGGATTCAGCTGGGAATACAATGGCAACCCAAACGTAGCCTCCTAGTATGTTTCCAGAAGGGCTATTGATTTCTAGTAAAACAATAACAAAACCTAATGGCGATTTCTTAAATTCAGTAAATTGAAAAGATTGAAACTAGCATAAAGCTAAAGAAGAAATTCCTTCCCTAAACCAATTTTGGTGGCTGGAAATTTCCAGGATAAATTACAATTTTAAAAAATGAGCATATACTACCAAAATACACATAGATCTCTGATCTGGTTTAAGTAAATGTTGTACAGTAAGAGTCATTAATGGTATGGCGTGTCTTCCAATTATCTCCACAATCTTAATTAAGCTGTTCAATACATCCCCATGACTGCCTTAAGGTGAGGCCTAAAGCATATACACAAAATTTGCATCGTGTATCAAATAATCAGGTGGGGGGGTCCTCCTGCGGACCTTAGTGCATCCTGTCAGCCAACTGGCCTGTAGCTGGTTTCATCTGTAAACTTGAGGATTACAATAGTTCTGCTTCCTGGGATTGTTGTGAGCCTTGGGTTAGGAATGTCATACACAGACCTCAAACTGGGCCTAGACTAGAGCATTAGCTATTTGTCTTTGCTAATTAATTCTGCTCTAATGGTAAGTAAAATTTTAAAGTGTTTATAATGTCAAGCTAGGGGCCAGGGAGAAGGCTCACTGGAATAAGCACTCACCTGGCTAGCTTCAGGGCCTGAATTCAACCCCTGTTACACACACACACACACACACACAAAATTATATAATGTCAAGCTATTTTTAAATGAAATGCTATTGTCCTCTTTACATATGTTGGTATTTCTGAATTTTTTGCACTACATGTACAAATTCAAAAATGATGTATAACCCTGAGATGTAATTAGAACTGGCATATTCAAACAGCAGAGCTTATTAGTAAGTTTTTAAAACTCAATCAGGCTTTAAAACTCTGATTCTGAAGAGATTTGGAGAGAGACACTAAAATCTAGTTTGTTTTGCCAGAAAGCGATGATCTTGTTTTGAAGTCAAGGTCAATAGTAGGGCTGCTGGGGTAGGTGCATGAAGCAATTTGTGAAGGACTTGTCACTAACTGTCCCCTTGCTCCCTACAGGCAACGGCACAGGTACTAACACCTCCTGAAGGGGGACAGATGTGTCATCCATCGAGCAATAATAAAAGAAGCCATCATTTGCAGTGTCAGCAGCCTCATTTTCTCTATTTTCATGAGAAACCAGACACGTGGCCAGTATTGACTAAATTCTTGCACCTTTCAACTAGCTTTTAGTCACAAATGCATGTGGGCACCTGGGAACACATACTAACTTTTCATTGTACCCTGTCGGTGCCTTCAATGACCTTGGACATTGGTTTTTATAGAACTAAGACAATTGAAATTTAATGAAAATGTTTACAATAAAGACTAAGCAGAGAGGCATCATTGTCGTATCAATTTAAACTGACATGAATAGATCCAATGTTTTGTCCTTCATGTTATTAGCTTTGAATTATATGGCAAGTAAATAATGATATCTGAAAAATATTTTTGAGGCTTTGAATTAATTTTGAAAATGCTAAATCTAGGAAGGCAAACATTTTGGTAATACTGTTTGGGATATGAGGTATACCTCTGTTGAAAGATTTTGTGGGGCTGGGGAGATGGCTCAGTTGAATAAGCACTTGCCTGGCAAGCCCAAGGACCTGAGTTCAATCCCCAGTTCTGAAAAAAAAAGAAAGAAAGAAAGAAAGAAAGAAAGAAAGAAAGAAAGAAAGAAAGATTTTGTGAAGACAAAAAGTTGAATTTTAGTCACTCTGATGTTCCCTTTTGCTAATGTGTACCAGCCTTGCCCTTCTGAAATTCATAGTCATACATAATCATCAGCTGCTGCTGCTGCTGCTGCTGCTGCTGGTAGTGGGTTGTTTTAGGAAAATATGTCTTGGAAAGTATAATTTGGGCACATCATTGAAAACTATATTCCGAGGAACTGGGTTATAAAATAATTTCTTATCAGGAAGAGAGCGAGAATGTCTCAAATGGTGTGAGGAACAACTGTCGCAATGAACTGAAAAGAGTTTTTGCCTGCGTCAGTTCAACTGTTCCAGCAAAGACATGTCCCCCATGCTCTAAATTCAAACTTTTCTTCTGACCGGCAGATACCGCTAGGTGCCACCAGAGGGCAGTTTTTCACATCTTTCGAAATAGACGTTCAATTTGAGCTGAGAGTCAAGGGTGTTTCTCAGAGCTTCCTCTGCTTATTCAGCCGAACTTGATCAGAATCAAATTGTAATATAAAAAAATTCATATAAATATAACAAATACATTTTGTACTTTCTCGATAAAATGTTTCCAGAGCAAGAGAAAAAGAAAGAAATTAAAAAGCCATTTATACGACAGCTGTGGTGCTGAGGAGCAGGCTACAAATCACTGTGAAAAGGCAGAAAGCAAAACGTCAAAAGAAAAGTAGAGCTCTATCAGACTAGCACAGTTGTATTAAGGTGTTTGTTTTCATTCAAGGAAATGAAGCTGGCTACCAAGTGAATATGTGTAACGCTAAATGCAATATCATTAAGCAGTGCGGACAGCAGAGAGCACTTTCGTTTCTTTATAATCTCATTTTAGCGGTGAAGAAACTTTGCACAAAGGACTTTCTTATTGCCACCAAGAGCCTGGGAAATGTCCCTATATTTTGCAACTGTACTCACATTTCAGAATTCAAAACACACACACACACACACACACACACACACACACACACACATATTCAAGTTGAGGGGATGAGGGAGAGCTGTTGATGTGGAGATGTTATATTAATCCCAGGATTATTCCTAACAGCAACATTTGGAAGCCACCTGTCTAACAACGAAATTGCCAAACAAAATAACAAATGAGGTATCATCATTGCCATTAAAGTGCTGCAGATTAGAAGCAATGGGGAAAAGGGTTAGTGGAGAGAAAAGAGAAACTGGGAAAATGGTATCTGTACCATAATAAAGGTAGGAAAAATATGTGCTTAAGTGGGCAAAGATAAGGGAGCTCTGATGAGCAAACATCATGTTGGGTTGGGTAAAGGACTGTAGAGGTTATGTGCCCACATTTTAAAAGAAACAATCCTGGAAAACATGCGTAAAATATCGTTAAAGGATGCAGTGTGTCGGGCCTGCTGTGCCAGCCCCGCCCTTGGGGCACACTGAGACAGCAATTGAGACTGGGCTTGGAGTGCACCTGCATTCCCAGCTCTTGGGAAGCTGCAAATAGGCAGATCACTACGAGTCTGATTTAGTAGTGAGACCCTGAACACCCTGTAGACCGTTCCCTAAAAAAAATATTTTCAAGCCCAGCCTGGCCAATTTAAAAACAAAAAAAAAAAAAAAAAAAAAAAAAAGAAAGAAAGAAAGAAAAAGAAAAGGATGCAGTGTAAAAAAATGTATCCTCATGAGATTCTGGAACAAAAGCAAACTCAATTCATTTCACATAATTCCTGTTCCCTCGAGAGAGTCCGCCGCACCCCAGCCTATCATGACATGTGTGCATCAGTCCCTCAAAGCACACATAAGAAGCAGCGCCACAGTTGCTGTCTTCCTTGGCAGCAACAATAGCACACCAAATGTGTATAGAGGTTTCCAGTTTTTAAAAACATTATCACTTAATTTATGTCAAGTCCAGTTTCTATAAATAAACATAGCCACGCAACATCCCATGGAGCTGCCTACAGAGTGACCTCCCAGGACGGAACAGAAAGAAAAATTCAGATGACTTTTGGTAACCGAGAGGCCAGTGTGGAAAATCAATAGGCCGTCACCTCTGCTAGCTTCCAACAAACTGCTGCAGCTGTAAGCAAATGGCACAGCGCAGAGAAAATACGAAGCATCTCCTAGAGGCATTCCTCCAGGAGACATCGGC
The DNA here is from genome assembly GCF_000260255.1 of Octodon degus. Taxonomy (NCBI): domain Eukaryota; kingdom Metazoa; phylum Chordata; class Mammalia; order Rodentia; family Octodontidae; genus Octodon; species Octodon degus. The sequence goes on along the minus strand of NW_004524803.1, from coordinate 118,996 downwards.
TTTCCTAAGCTGTGATAGCTACCCTTTCACTCTGAATTTCCTTTCCCACCCACTGGCTGTCAATAACAACTGCTACTTGTGGCTTTTAAGCCTTTCCTGATGATCACTTGGGGAAAACGCCCAGATTCCTGGACTTTACCCGAGAACAACTGAAAGAGTTCAGTGCCAGAAAGACTTTCTAAAATATCTCCCCAGCTTGTAAGTTAAGGCAAAGTCTTTGTTTAAAAGCACAGCCCATAACAGCATAGGAAACTGTGCTGATCTTATTGCTCGATGCTGCAGCCACGTCCAGGCCCTTCTGTAGCCCTGTGCATCCCCTTTTAGGAAGTACCCACCTCTAAGAAATAAGAAGCCCACTTAACCCTTACAACCTCCAGCTGCTGGTCAAAACCCGCAGTTGCTCTTCATTCCTCCCCACACACTATCCACACTGAAAACAGACAAATGCAAAGAACATCCCAAAGGCCTCTTCTTTACCGTGATACACAAGAAAATAAATACACAGAAAGGCAGCTCCAGCGTTGTGCTCGGAAGTGAGGCAGAAAACGCAACAGTAGGCATTCCCATGCGGTCAAGTAAAGCAGGCAGCTGGTTCTGCTCAGAGCAGATTTGGGGACCAGACTACCCTAGCAAAACAGTGATGAATCTCTGAACTCCAAAAGAAGTAATGGCACCCACCTACTGGGAAAAGCTCTGCCGTGAGCACAACACTCCTACGCAGACAACACAGGGCACTTGCAGTCTGACCCAGAGAAGAGCGCAAGCTGGTGTTTGTTTACTCAATGAATGTTTACTGAGCATCTGCTATGTGCCAGGCACGGCTGCAGATCACTAGGGTTTGTCTGTGAATGAAACAGACACGATTCTGTCCTTTTCAAGCCCACATTTCAGCGGGAACTATGCAAGAAGAGCTCCAACTGGACCAGGACAGAATGATTTTCTTTCGGCCACACTCTAAGCCAGTTTGATAAGGAAGAAATCCTAGCAAGACTCCACAGCACAATCACATATTCTGTATAATTTTTTTATTTGTATGAATGTATATGTATGCATATGTGTGTAATTTTGATTCCATGGCATGGATTATCAAAGATTCATTTATTTTTCTGTGGTATACATAAATATGCAATCCCTACTTTAAGCCATTTGTGACTACATCAAAAGCTTTCACTACATACATAAAACTTTTAAAAACTCCTGGGATTGTGACAAATTGACATCTCAACTGGAAAGAAACTTTGTGATTATGGAAGTTGACATTCTGGTCCTCAGATAAACCAGACCTGAATAGCATGCTCACTGTTTTGGCCTGGATTTGGAATGCTGCCCATGAGCTCACGGTATTGGGAAGAGGAGGAGCAGCTTTCAGGAGTCCGGACCCTCTGAGAGGCAGGAGGCCACAGAGGGTGGGGCCCTACAGGGCTAGTTGAGATACTGGCCATTTCATTTCTCTCCTCCTCCATCTCTTTCTCTTTCAGTCTTTGCCCCCTCCCTCCCCCCCGCCCAACTGCTATATGGGCAGTTTTGCTCTGCCACATGCTCAGACCACGTCTCTGCCTTGCGGTCAGCTAACCATGGGCTGAGACTTCTGAAGCCATGAGCTACAGTAACCTTTTCCTCTTTGTAAATGAAATCTCTAAGTCATTTCATCTCAGTGGCTCAAAGCTAATGTTCTCCCAAGGAATGCATCTTGCAATTTCATTTCCATCAAAGTTTCAGATGTTTCACTGAAGGTCCCTCTGACCAAAGGTCTAGCACTTGCGTGACACTGAGCAATCATGTGATGCTCTATGATTCCCACCGGAAAGAAGGAACAAAAACCTAAGGAGGGCTTGTGCCATTGTTGCTTAAACCTCCTCATGGGCCACACACAGCACTCTAGCTTGCAAAGTGCTGGACTCTAAAAGATAGCACTTTTATTCCAAAGTCATGTGACATGGGCAAGCAAGGCTGAGGTCATTCGAGTCCCAGATTGTTAGTTCTAACAAAAAAAAAAAAAAAACACTTATTTTCTATGGAACTTATTTGAGAACATCATAAAAATGAAGACCCTATCACAAAGAAAAATAAAATAAGCCAAAAGGAATTCCCTCCTTTCCAAAGCAGTCAAGGGAGGTGTAGAGTCACCCCATAACTTCTGGTGGGTGTACAGTAAATGAGTGCAGTTAGTGGTGGTAATTCCCTTCCACACATCACCACAATAATGGAATTCATTCATACTGAGCCTTTGTTCCTAAGAGATACATACAGTTAGGTTCCTGTGAGCCTCCAACTACAACATTGTCCTCACCCTCACTGCCATTTGCATTATGTAGGCTTGTCAAGCCAAGTTGCATCAACATTGCAAACCTGCTTTTCCATATTACATTGTTCCTGTGTAACATTTAGCAGGTGTTCATCAAATTCTTCTGCAGATTCTAGGCTTGCGAAAGCTGCCCTAACGGAAAGTCTAACATTTCTTATATGGTATCACCTCGAGAAACCTGCAGGCCAGGGCAAGAAGAAAAGCTTCTACAGTTGTCTTAGCCTGGCAGGGTGACTGTAAATTTCTTTGACTTTCAGCATCACAGAAACGCTAATCATTATGCTTTTTAAAACCAGTTGCCATCTTATAAATCCATAAATTCAGCCACTTTTTCATCTTTTCTGTGGATTCATCATATAGTGTAGAGGTCAGTTTCTTTATCATTTGCATTATGGCTTCACATACAGATCCTTGGATTGCCTTTTTTTTTTTTTTTTTTTTTTTTTTTTTTTTTTTTGGTGGAACTGGGGATTGAACTCAGGCTCTTGTGCTTTGCCAGGGAAGTGCTTATTCCACTGAGCCATCTCCCTGACCCCTTGCCTTTTTCTTTTCCTTCCTTATGCTTCATAATATTGACTTCACAGCTAACAACATTATAACTCACACTCCAAGGAGCTTACCTCTTGCCAGTCATACTATGTGTATTTTACTGCTCAGTTCTGTGCCTGAGGGTCACTGCAACATTAAAATCATCAAGGAAACATGCAAAAGTGCAAAAAACATGATGACAATAATAAAATGATTCAGGCAATCTCTTTACAGGACGAAAGTGAAAACAAAAATGCAAAATGTCCTCTTGTTTGACCTCAGCCTGGAATACGTGTCTCCAGTTACTTAAAACTTTTGTCATGAAAAGAAAATGAACTGCTGAGTGTTGATTTTGGTTTGTAAGCAAACTTTAGTGAGTAGGATGACTCACAAATGCAGAAGTAGTGGTCAGTGAGTGTTGATCATACTTTGAAGTGAAGATAAAGCCTTTTATAAGTTCCAAGAACACCTAATATTGAGTAGACCTCAAGGTGGTGTTTACAGTGAGAAATACATGTGATTCAGTTAAGGACCTGCACCAACATTTCTCAATGATACTCCCTGGTATCCTCGACATTAAATATGAAGAAAAATATATATCATTAAGTGACACCCTAAGACTAGAGCATGTCCTCTGCCTTCCAGGACCATCAGCTTGCCTAGGACTTACAAGTCAGTGACTTGAGAATTAGTCCTTAAAGAAGTGGGAAAGTTCCTGGTCACCTGATTCAAACCTTTTTTAACTGGTTGCCATTTGATGGCAAAATTTATGTCCTAATGTGTTCTTTCCTTAAACTATTAGAACTTCATTCAAGAGGTAACAGAAAGTAGCAGCTAAAGGGTCGAACTCTGAAATCAGTTGGGCTCAAGCTCTTGGATCCACCCTACCCACATGTACCCTTGAACAATCACTTAGCCTATTTTAAGTCATCTTATCAGAACAAAATATGGGCACTAAATATATCATACTCTACACAGAGGTAGTAAGAGGGCAAATGGGGGTCAGTAAGCATTTGAAAACATCAGTGATGGTCAATGTGTTAATTACATTTTTCAGTATCCAAGGAAGTAAATGTTTTTAGATGCTGCCTCCAAACTCAAGTCTTTTTTTTTTGTCTCCACTTTTATTTTTATTTCTTAAAATTCAAAAGTCAGAAAACATACTGGGATGCAACATTTGTTAAATGTAAGTGGTGACTTTGAGAGTGTTATTATATAAATAATAATGTGACCATTGCTTTAAATGTCATACTGAAATTTAATAGATATTCATCTAGATATTATTAGATAATTATTTCCAAAAATTATTAGAAGCTACCACAATTCTATAGCTTTCTTGCATTAGTGCTGTCAAGTAGTCAGTGTGTACTTAAGAACAGAGGCATTCCAAAGTACCCAAGAATCTCCCATTTCCCCAGGTAGGGGAGGGGGCAGCCACTACACCGCATGAACTATAGTACTAGTTAATAATATTTCCTTTCAATGTTATTTATTCAAGTCTTTTTCAAAAGAACAAGAAAATTCATGAAAATAAGCAAAGAATAAATAACTCTAGATAGGGAAGAAACCTCAAAGTTTTAGTCACATAGACAATTTCTATAAGAAAATAGAAAAATGTGGGAGTTGGTACAATTGTTCCACCAACATCCTTGCTCCTCAGCATTCTGAGAAGAAATATTTAAATCTTCTCCAACATAATCTTGCTCAAGATATGCACATTCCAGAGGAAAATCACCGTTTTCCCTTACTCTAAATGAGTGGGCTGAACTGAGACGTGTTATAGACAAGAACCAATTCCCCTACAAGGGTATGTGTTGCAAATATGAACTAATACATTTTTTAAAATTTCATTTTGCAAATGACCAGATTTTGTTGCTTCCAAAATGTTGAAGAAAAGGCTTAGTCATGGTTACATCAGAATCAAGAAATACTTTACACCTGTTTTCCTTCGCCTAGCTTCAGGCCTCCTTATCCATATTTCCTCATTGTCCCAAATTGCTATGGCCAAATGGCCCCAGAAACCTCTGTCAGTCCTACGGGGATTGTAGTGGCCAAATGACAGAAGTCCTACAGTATGCAGACTTTCAAGTTAAAAGTGAAAAACTCTTCAACGTTAGCTACTGAGGTCCCCATAATGACCTCATTTTTCCCCATAATTTTATTGAGAAACAAATAGCAATGAGACAGTTTCAAGCCAAATTGGTAGGACAGTTTCAATAATTAACACATTGAATTCATTCTTCCTAGTGGTTAATTGCTGTACAAGATACGGACATGATATCCTATTTACAACCACTATTAGAACAAATCCCTCTATTCATTAAAAGAATGTAACTATATATCTATCCTAACCACTTTGAATACACAGACACAAAATGGACATTCATCTGTATCCCCCCCCTTTTTTTTGCTAAGTTCCATTATTTGAGTATTATAGGTGTGTTAACTAAGCAACTGCACTGAAGATGACAATTTGTAATAGTAGGTTAATGCTTGGAGTGCCTCTCATTCTGGTCTTCTGAATACAGGCTGCTTGTCATGACATGCCAATTGTTGTCATGCTGTCTCTTGGGTAGATGATTGTTCAAAAAGAATGGGGTGGTGAATGAAGGCAGGAGACAGGAAAAGGAATGTTGTGGGTCTGTCCTGCTTCAAGGTTGTATATGGTGAGATTTTTGGACTTACATGTAGACATTAGAATTATATAATTCTTTATGCCTATTTTTAAAAATATATTCTAATTTTTAAATGTTTTTTCATCATATTCTACAGGGACTTAAAGTTCAACATATCAATACTTGATGAAAAATACCTGTTCCATGTTATGCCTAAGATGTTTGATATTCAGACAGATAGTGAGGTTAAGCTTAACAGCCTAGGTTGTATGATAATAACAATAAACTTCTCTTCTGGAGGGATAACAACCTAAGTTTGCAGACCAAATTAGAGAAAAAGGAGGGCTGCAAGGAAAGCCAACATTTTGGCCCTAGCCTTCTAAGGTCAATTCAGACTCAGGACATATGAGAACTTGTACTGTAACGTCATGTAACTCAGTAGTGACTCAAATTTTCTGATCAAGGAGATTATGGGGCCAAAGAGGAAAGTGATCGATGATGTAGAGTGTGCCTAAGGAGAGTCACATGGAGAGAAAACATATTCTTAGGCCTTCACAGAGAGCACATTGGCCAAGCAATGTCCGTGACTCATCTACATTGCTGACATTGACAAAGCATCTACAATCTGAGGTACAGGATCTCAGGATAAATCCTGAGGGGATTTCACTGATCTTATCAGACCCAAAAGCTACAATTCTTATTGCATAGGTCCTGCTTTACCTTCGTCTTAACCATCCAGCAGAAAAGTGTAAAAATAAAGTATAAGAAGTAAAGCCATGCTGTTATGTTGAGCTGTAGGGGACCCAAGTCAACAATTTCTGACATTGCCAGTGATGCTGAAGACCCAATACTATTGTGGACTACTGGACTCTTTTAGTATATGTTGCTGAGTTTACACACCTATAATACTCAAATAATGGAACTTAACAAAAAAAGGGGGATACAGATGAATGTCCATTTTGTATCTGTGTATTCAAGATGGTTATGATATATAGTTACATTCGCTTAATGAATAGAGGGATTTGTTCTAATAGTGTTTGCAAATAGGATATCATGTCTGCATCTTGTACAGCAATTAACCACTAGGAAGAATGTATTCAATGTGTTAATTATTGAAACTGTGCTACCAATTTGAAACTGTCTCATTGCTATTTGTTTCTCAATAAAATTATGGGAAAAAAAGAGATTATGGGGCCAAAGAGGTAAGTGATCAATGAAGTAGAGTGTGCCTAAGAAGAGTCACATGGAATGACCTCATTTTTTTAAATCTCTGGCTCTTTCTTAATATAAATGGATAGTGTCTCTTTTAGGCTCACAGTATAGGCAAGTCGAACTAAAACAAATTAGTGTTTATGAACCTTCTTCATGTGAAAGCAATAGGGGATCTTTTAGTCCTTTAACTTTTAATGAACTTTCTTTATTTTTTTCCTGTTCCTCTTTATATATCTTTTTTTCCCTGTATTTTAGGGAAGGATCTACAGAGTGTTCGGGGTCTCACTACCAGATCAGACTTGTAGTGATTCTCCTGTTTACAGCCTCCCAAGTGCTGGAATTACAGGTGTGCACCACCATACTCAGTCTCAATTGCGATCTCGGCATGCCTCAGAGGCAAGTTCAGTACCACAGCCCTGGGGATCGAACTCCCTGGCCCCTGTGCCTGCTTGCAGGCACTTTTAATCAGCTGAGCTATTTGGCCGGCTCTATATGTCTTTTTAAATATTTGAAACAAGAAAATAAATATCATCACTCAGAACTGCACTCAGGTCAACCACACACCTGTTGAAAATGTTCACAGAACATTGAGCAAACACATCACACTCTGTATTGAACAGTACACTGCTGTGTTATATAGGCTTACATTATTTAATGTTTTGGAAAAAAAGCTTCATGTCTTTTTAGTGCTTTTAATGTTCAGGTATGTTGCAAATATAAGGAAATTTCCATGAGAAGGTTCTTCTAAGAACTATAGTGAAGAATCAGTCAGAAACTTCCAAGCTTAGGGATCTGTGAATGAACATTTCTCTGAGTATAGACTCTCATAGGCCAAGATCTTTGAGAGGGGCAGGAGATGGCTCAGTAGAATGAGCGCTTCCATGGCAAGCGCAAGAGTCTGAGTTCAACCCTGGTTCTGCAATAAAAAAAAAAAAAAAAGATCTTAGAGAATGATGAAGAATGCTAATTTATTCCCTTAGAACATAACATTTTATCAATGCAGTAGCTATGCTTGCAGTGCCTACCAGAACCGTCCCTCAAGGAATGACACTTGCAGTGTTAGATTATAATCAAGAAGTCAGTAAGTCACGAGCATAATGGGCTGAATTACAGTTTACTTTAGCAAGAGACGCAACCAGCCACACAGCCTGAGTGGCCATGTCCAAAAGTCGGAAAAGCACTTCTCCTCCACTGCACATAAACTGCCACCCTCTGAATGCATGATAACGTGCTATATTCTAAGCTGATACCTCCCTTCGATTCTAAATAATACACAAGATTGGATATCTTCTTACAAAATTATAATCATGCTGTGATTATAACTAATCTATGACTCCTCAGAAGACATTCGTTTAGAGTTCAAAAATTATAGTCAAAATCAGTACAAATAATTTTATACTAATTGAGGGCCTATTCCTGAATTCATTCATTCATTCTGGAAATATTTATTAACAAGTGCTTAATGAGTGCTTGCGACTTGGCACCACATAAGCATTGAGCTAGATGTTGTTGGGAGTTACCAAAGAAACAAAACATAAGATGACTACCAAGCAATAAAGATCAAGATTAACTGTACATCAACATACAGGGTTCGTGGAATGGCAAGGACATAATAGGTCATTCTTGGCTAGAAAATCTTCCCGTGAAGAAAAGGATGTGAGCAAGACCAAGAATGATGGATACGAGCCCAAAAGGGGAAGGAAAAGGCAACATGAGAAATGTAACATAAAAAATGAACACACTCAAAGTAATGTTCATTGAATCTAGCCAAGAAATGATCTGATTCCATCTGTAGAGGGAAAATTCTATTCTCACAGCAAAGACTTAACAAGTTGTAGGATTCTGTCTACAGTTCTTCCTTCGTGCATCCTGGCACTTTCTTATAACTCAAGAACAAAATGTTGTTTTTTTACATACATAAAATTAATGAGGAAAGTAATATTCCTGAGTATACAAAGGCACAGAGCACACTTCACCCAGTGAGTAGAGTACTCTGGGGGGTGCGGGGGTAGAAGGGCATACTCTTTCTCCATTTATTTTGCTGTCTGGTAATCTGTTACCAAAATCTCATATCAAGTTGCTGCCTCTGAAGCTATAACTAATTTGTTTTTATAGTTAATTTAAAATTTACATTACACTAATAAGGAAACTTTTACTACTGGATGACGGCACATACTTTTCTGTGCACTACAATTTTAGTTTTTCATTCACAGGCTGTTGAGCCTCATTGTACTGCAACTCTCTGAAATCTTAGCCAACATGAGCACTTCACAAGATCAAGGGTGAGCACTACTTTCCTGTGGTCTCGGAATGACTTGGGTTTCGCCATGAGGCCGAGGACACACAAAAATATGGTCAATAAATTCTGTTCTCCTAGATGTAGGGTGCAGCAGGCTTTCCAGGGTTTAGGCTAGAATCCAAGGTAAGATCAAAGTCGGCATGCTTTATTTGAAACTCTCTCTCTCCCCTCCCCTTTCTTCTGTGTGTGTGCTAGGGATTAAATTCAGGGCTTTATCAGTGAGCTAAATCCTTACAATCCATCCCTTTTTATTTTTTGTTCTGAGACAAGATTCATTTAGTCACTAAGTTACCCAGGCTGGGTTTGAACTTGCAATCCTTTTCCCTCAGCTTCCCAGCATGTTGGGAAGGCATGCTCCACCATGTTCAGCTGGGCACAAGTTTTTATGTAAATCTCTCTGTCTGTCTGTCTGTCTGTCTGTCTGTCTGTCT
>NW_004524803.1:98383-109506 GCF_000260255.1 Octodon degus | reverse complement strand
TCTCTCTCTCTCTCTCTCTCTCTCTCTCTCTCTCTCTCTCTGTCACTCTCTCTGTCTGTCTCTGTCTCTATCTCTCTCTCATCCTTTCTCCCTCCCTCCCTGTCTTGTGGTCCCACTCCTTCTTTCCTTCTTCCTCTCCCTTTCTCCATCTCTCTCTTCCTCAGTGAAGCTCATAAAGGAAATAAATTATAAATTACTTTACACAGATAAAAATAACTCTAAAATTATCTGGGCTCACTCAGTGGAATATCAAGTTCTTTACAGACAAACTGCTACTTTCAGGGAGCAATTTAGAACCCTTGTTTGTTGATTCCCAAAATAGCCCTAATGGAACCTGGTGGTTGACCTGTGCTATCTGCCTTCAGCGGGCAGAGAAAGCAAAATGCACAGCCTTATGTTGCCTCCCTTCCTCTCACCGGTGGGTAATAAGAACAGAAATGCATGTAATTTCCTATGGGGACCATTTTCCCAATCTCAGGCTTTTATAGCAATATGCCCACTGATGTCTTGGCCAATATTTTTATTCCCACACTGACATAACCACCAAACATGAAAACACACTAGAATCAAACCCCGCCTCCAGAACTAGGCACCTTTAAAAAACGGATTGTAATCCTGTGATGCACACTACACCTTAGAACTTATTTTCCAAATACCATTATACATATTGAAAGCAAATGTGGATGGGTCCTACCTGACTGGACAAGTGATTCCATGCCTAGCTCACCTAGAGGATTCTGTTTTGCTTTGGAAGTCACACACACACACACACACACACACACACACACACACACGGTAACCACTGTGCAAAAAATAGATACGCAAGCAATAGTCAGAGGAGAAAGAATCCCAATAGTTTTCCTGCTACTCCTTTCCCCTTACCTTCCATTGCCACTTCTCAATTTTGCAGCTGTCCCGGATCTCAGCAATTTATCAGCCACTAACTGTGGACCAGTCCTTTGGGTGAACACATGAGAACACTGAGGCCCTCAGAGTAATTCACAGACACAACGCATTCGAGAAATAGGAGAAATCCTAAATAATCTCATTTCTAATTCATTTTTATGAGTTTGAAACCCCATCTTGCCTGAGTTAAAAGATTATTGTTATTTGTCTGTCCCCTATCCCCTTCCCCTGTCCCTTTCCCTTGTGCTATGAAGTAAATAAAAGATGAATTTTAAAAGTAAGACCTCTTAAATTTTTGTCTGTCCTGGATTAAAACTCACACTGAAAGATGTTTTTATGGCTACCATGAAGCATAAAATGGCTACACGACGTGGCTCAGACTCCACATGGGGTGAAGTCAGGGTTTTATATAATTGTTGCTTTTCCTCAAAAGGGGTCTGACTTCAGCCACAGGCTCTTCTGGTTCTGCAGAAAATGGACTAAAATCAGACATTCATTCATTTATAGAGAAATGAACCCCTGCCCACTACTAAATAGATCTGTTTGTAAAATGACCAAATTTCCATTATTATTTATTCTAAATAATGTTTAACTGTGATTCAAAAAACCACCACAAAAGTATTAGTTTGCACCCATAAAGCTTAAATGGAACTCCTCACACAAGTGAGAAGAGATTGTTCTGTATTAGTGTAGTTAATTTTTCATTTCCCCACTGAAAAATTAAAAATTTTTAAAATTTATTTATTTTTAACTGATACATAAAATTGTACATACTTATGGAATACTATATGATGTTTCAAAAATTAAATTTTGAGCTTATTTTTTCATATTTCACTATTGGAAATGATTCTATTACTGTCATATTCATGTTTCAGATGGCCCTTTGAAATGATAAAATGAGAGCTGATTTCCACTAAAAATATATTCAACCAACCTTGCACCTGTCCAATATAGTCTAAATCTCAGATTATATATTCCCTATGTAATTCTAAATCTTATTCAATTGAATTTAGAACTGTAGAATCCAAATCTGATGTATTTTCTTTAAGCATTTTTCTTTGTTAGAAATAACTTTTCCTGTTACAGTAAGAGTATATAATCATTGTAGAATATCTAGAAATACGCAAAACATGTAAAAGAAAAATTAAAATTCACTCCAATGTTAACATCCAGAGGTAAATACAGAAAACATTTTGATACATTTTAATAAGATTTAGATGAGTCCCAGGATAATCTCAAGACATCCTGGTTCCTAGGACAACTTTTATATTTTGTTGCCTATCCCCTTTGGTAATAATGAATATTTTACCATATTGTTAAATATTCTTAGGTAGTAGGATTTTCAGTGATTGCCCCATCACCTAATTATGAATTATATTTTATTTAATCGACCCCTGATGCTGAATATTTAGGAGACCTGTCTTTCTGCAGAAACTGTAACAATCACCAGAAGGGGCTGGGCCAGTGCCACACAAAACAGCACCAGCTCGTCTTGTGTCAATCAGGGACAGATCCATAGTCCACCTACCCTTTGCCCCTGGTGGGCATAAGAACACTGGAAAATCTAATCACACCAAGTCCTGTTTTTATGGAGCTTCAACAATAGTATGTTTCACTTAGAATACCAAAGTTTACATATTTATTTGGAATAATAAGACCGATACATGTGGAGTTTACCATGGGGCTCCCTTTCCATCTAGTACTTGGTTCCTATGAAACCCCAAGCCTAAAAAAGGATGCAGGTCTCTCCTACATGACTTGCCTGGGTATTACTGTGCATTACTAATTTTTCTTAAGCAGTACATCTCAGTAAAACAATTAGCACCTGACCAGTTCAACAACCACTAGATTACAATGAGTGCCCTTAATTTGGTAGAGCAGGCATCTTTTGTGTGTTGTGGTTGTTACTCCCAAGGCCATATATGTACTGGTTAGAAGCAGGAATGCATGTCTAGGCCGTTCAGAAGAAGGCGATGAGTGGTATGTCTAAGCAACTGGCTCTGGCTTACTGTCACTGAAATGCCACACTCCTCACTGAGGTCTGTTGATAACAGGGACCACGCTCAGCAACTTTTAGCAGTTGACTTTATATCAGAGACTCAAGCTGAAAGTTAGCACATGAGGTGTTCTGTCAGCGCAGAGGCTGACACCCTTAGCAGATCTGACTATTGTTTAGAGTGTGAAGTCAAACAAATATCTAGATTGTTAAGCACATAAAAGGAAAGGTTACTATGACTCCATTCCCAATAAAATGCAATCTGAGGGGACCAAAGAAATGAACATTGCAGTGGACTGTTAATGAGAGCACTGTTTTTACAAATATCCTACTAATGTTATTGTGGCTATCTTATTCTTCAGGATGTTTGAGCTAACTGATACACAAGGAATCTGGGATATTACCAAAAACTAACAAAGAATTTTTAAATATGAAAACAAAATAAATAAACAAAAACTCTCCAATTTGAACTTTCCAGTGGAAAGCTCATCCCTGGAGAATAAGCCAACATAATGCCATATGATCTTGAAAATATAAAAAAATGTGAAAGCAAAGAATATACCCAGGGGAATCTTAATTCATGAGATAAAATTTAAAAAGTGGTTCATAGAAATTTAAGTCCTTGATAGTTTTTAAAATGATGTAAAGTAGAATAAAATTTTCATGTCAAAAATTACATATATTTACACTATAAATAAATGAAGATCTCTTCAGAAGTCTACAAATATATGAGGATCTCTTCAGAAGTCATCAAGTGCAATAAAAGCTTCTCAATATTCATCTGAGTTCCAGGCTAATTGAAAACAGGTATGAAAAGTGTTTGAAAAATACATTTTAGTGCTCAGTAAAGATGGAATAACAAAGTATGTCTTGTGCACAATTAATCCCGTAAATTTGATTATGGGAAGCTTTTGACTTTTCCCTTACTTCATTATTTTATGTGAGAATCAAGACTGAGTGTGCATACTTATTTGTGTCCATTTAGTGCTTGAAATGGTGAAGAGAGTTCCCAGATAATGAAACTTTAAGGAGAATTTCATGAAAGAAAGGAAATAGGACAATAGAGGAAAGAAGTAGGATAATAGAACTGGAGTTACTATGATTTTAATATTAAATATGTAAATGTACTTATGAGCCAATCCCCCTAAAATAGTCCCATGATTCCTTCTGTGGGACTAATAAACAGTAACTATATCATCAAAAGAATAGCAACATAAATGTACTTATGTAACTCTCCTATTGAGCACAAAATAGAGAAAAAGAGTCATATGTGTGGAAAGTAGGGAAGAGTAATGAGACCATGTGAGAAATAAGGAGGAGGTGGCTCTAGATACTGTACAGTTATACCACAGTTGAAAAAGATACAGAAATTTTATTAAGTAGAATCATAATCACCCAAACAGGTTCATTGCCCTAGTCCCTAGAATTTGTGAATATGTACCATTACATAACAAAGGAGAATGAAGACAGTTAATGATCTGATCTCAAAGTACTAAGGTTATCTTGGATGACTCACATGGGCCTAGAGTAATTATGAACATTTTAAAAGTGAATGCAGGACAGAAGAGGAGGACAGAGTGATACAATGTGACAAGGAATGAATTGCTTTATTTGGCTCTAAAGATGTAGAAAGAGACAGTAGACCAAGGGATGCAGGTCTGTAGAAGCTGAAGATAAGGAGATGTGTCCTACCCTTAGTGTACACAAAGGAACACAACACCTGCCAACGTCTTCATTTTAGCCTAGTGAGATGTGTATCAGACTTCCGACCACAGGAAGTATAAGATAATACATTTGTTTTCTTTCAGCCATTTTTAGTAACTTGTTTTGATAGCCAATAAGAAACTAATACAGAACTTCTTGAGAAAGTAGCATAGTAAAAGGTAAAGGAGACCCTGGAAACAACAGAAGAAATTCTTTCCAAACACAGTAATTCGGAGGATCAAGACTGGGTAATAGGAAATGCTAAAATAAATAAATAAATCAAAAAACTCTTAAAACCTCCTTTGACCCTAACATCAGTAGCATTCAAAACAATTGTGTTGAACAGCCCAATGGACGATATAATAGAGTGCCAGAGCTAGGCCCAGGAATCTTTAAGAGTCAAGATGTGGCCTATAAAGCTGATGGTGGATGCCTTATAATTAAAAGGACTAGGTACACATTCTCCACAGCAAGATGGATGCAGGAAGGTGCTCCTTAAAATATGTTCCCTATCTTGGACTACCCAAGAACTTCAGTTCCCTCCACATAAACTTCTGTGGCAACCCAAATGCTGGCTGACTTATATAAACTTATTTTAACAGATATGAGACATAAAATTAGGGAGAAAATAATTTTCCTGCACAAGAAAGGAAGAAAATATACAAGATACAGAGAATAGTACATTAAAGGTATTATGGAAAAAAAAATATATGGGTCAAAAAGTAGCCTAGGTGTTCAAAAATGCAGAAAAGTAAATAAAATAGGAGGATAAGAAATGAGAGTGGAATGAAATACAAATGGCCAAAAAGACAGACTTTTATTTCCTTTAAGGAAACAATATCTGTTAAAGGCATTAAAATCTTTGTTTGAAAAGAAGTGATGGAACACAGAAAAAAGATCCGGTGGAAGAATGATGATTAATTTTTAAATGGTGTAGAACAGATAGAAAAGATGTAATTGTCAGACATATTCTTGAATGACAAAAGCTGTGAATGTGAAGAATAGATCTGCTATATATAAGGTTATTCTAAAGAAGAAAGGCCAACTTGTAGATATATTGAAGATAAATATTCCACAACTTCTAGAAATAAATTGTGACTATATAAAACATCCAAGCAGACAAGAAAATATTAATATCAGATTTCTTTTCTCAATTGTAAGAACAATGTATACAATGATTTGAGGAAAAACAATCAACCAGCTCACACGATCAGCTACATACAAAAGCATTGGGTTGTACAAAACTGGTCCTGCCCCCAGAGGCGCACTGAGACAGCAATTGAGACTGGGTGTGGTGGCACGTGCCTGTCATTCCAGCTCTTGGGAGGCTGTAAACAGGTGGATCACTATGAGTCCAATCTTAGTAGTGAAACCCTGAACACCCTGTAGACTTTTCCTTAAAAAATAAAAATTAAAAAAAATTATATACAACCAGATGATTCCCAGGCATGCAAGGTTCTGACCTCATCATTCCCCTCCATTAACTACTTTAGGCTTCTTGAGCTCCTTTAGATTTTTCAAAAGAAGCAAATTCATTCTTCTTTCTCTTATTTAGAAAATACTATTTTAGCTGATAGATGGAATTAATAATAATATAAACTTTGAAAAGGTGAGACCAAATTGGTAAGATTTTCAGGTGAGCAATTCCTATGGAATACTCAAGAGAACCAGTGAAATGACAATGAATAAGAGTTTAAGAAGGCAGTCAACTAAAAAGCAGAAATATGGATCAATTGCTTTTTTCTGTCGAGGTTCTAAATGCCATTATAAATTGATGCTTCAGAAGCTTCTCGGTTCTAACAACAGTGACAAATTATAAAAGAATAATTTCAAGTTCAGTCATTTTGAAAAAGAGGCAAATATCTCTGTAAAATATTAATATCAGATTAATTCTGATATTAATATAGTTCTGAAACACAAAGAAGGTGAGATTAAGTAGTGTTGAAACTGTGTCCACCCCCCCCCCCGGGCTCCCGGTGCAGAAGCATCAGAGGAGGGTAGAACCCCATCACTGCAATTCTTACTACAAGTATTTGCAGGAGGGGGCTGGAGCTGTTCATTTCACAAACCTGAAGGTTGCCCTGTCATACCACAGGAAGCTGAAGTTTGGAACAACCTAGTTATGTCATGTGCTTTAAGAACAAGATCCAAAAGTATTCCACGGTGGCAGAGATGGCACTGAACTGTGCAAAGAAATTGTAAAAATAGTTATAAAATTTATTTGAATGGAAAACTAGCAAAAGAAACAATGGAAAAGTTTTATCTAAGAGAGATTGAGGTTTACTCTATAACTTTTTAAAAATATATCCCAAATTTATGTAGTACACAGGATAGAAATTGATAAATAGAAAAATAAATGGGTCTATTCACATATACATAATAGTGTAATATATAGAAGGCCGACTTTAAAACTCACATAATGTATTTTTTCAAGAAACTGAAAAAGAAGTTATCCTAGAAAACAGATTGATGGATTTTAATTGCTTAAAATATTTAATGTATCAAAATGTTATAAACATAATTAAAAATCAATTGTTCCCATGACAAAAAGCATGAAGTATATCTGACAAATGGCTAGTTTTTATAATATATACCAGAGCTCTCATAACTCAACAAGAAGTGTACATATACCTTTCATAGGAACAAAAAAGAATACAATGAATAGAAATATGCAAAATTGGATAAAATATGAATAGAAGAAATAGCAATGATCAGTAAGCATGTGAAAGTATTGTCTTCCTAATAATAAAAGAAATACAAATTAAAACTAGGTAGCATTATTTGTCTCCTCTCCAATAAAGATATTATGGGTTGAATCGCATTTCTCACCAAATCAAATGAAAATATAATTACGCTTGGTGATGGAATCTTTAAAAAGTCGGTCAATTTAAAATGAGTTCCTCCTTGTGGAGCCCTACTCTGATCTGACCAGTGTCCTTCTATGAAGAAAACTGGGCATGAAGTGTGGTGGTGTTCACCTGTGGTCCTAGCAGGTTAATCAAGTAAATATATGTATAAATAATGGTAGCAGAAAATCACTTCTATTTTAAAGCATGCAATGAAAGAATATTTAGTCATCTGGGAAAACACATACAATGTATTCTTGAGTGAATATCCAAATTATATACAAATATTTGCTGAATGGTCACAATTGCAAAAGTATTGTTGCAGTACTGCTCTATGTAAGCAATGTTTAAAATACTGACAATTATTTCTGGGTGATAATGTATAAAATACTGATAATTATTTCTGGGTGATAAAGTACTAGCGTTAAATATTCTCTGTGTTTTAAAATTCTTAAATAAACTGGCCATGTATAAATTTCACAATGATTTCTTGAAGGCACCCAGATACAAGGGAGACTACCAGGCAGATGTTCTTGTCATCTCACTAAACATTTTTTGGAGACAGGAAAAACAATGAAAACTTGAAGTAATACTGAAACCAAAGTATCACAAATAAAGCCTCAGAAATAAAATACAGTGTTTATACAAAATGCAAAAATACAGAAATAGTATAAAATTAGATGACTTTCTACTAAGAAGAAGGCCAACAAAACTGTATTAAAAAACCAACCAGTGGGCTGCCCAAGTTTTGTCCATCTAAAAGTCAATAGTAATATCTTTCCCTACTCCTCCCCACCATCTATCTCTGTCTTTAGAAAACCTTTGTAAAACAGGCCTTCAATTTATCATACATTAGTCCATGAAGAATTCAGTATAGTCTCTAAATACCAAGAAGTTAAACTCTTCACTATTAACAAATATAAAAAAATTAAACTATGCAAAAGCTGAACTCACTTTACTGAGCAATTAATTCCCAGGAGGAAATAAAAAGTTCAATTATGTACTACTTAGATAACAATTGAAAGGAATATGGTCAAAACTGTATTCAGAAGAAAAATGATATTTCTATAAATTATTATTCCTAAGTAAATGACAAAGTGGAAATCAACATTAAATTCTAAAAGTTGGGGCACGGATAATGAAAATTTTAAGGAGAACAACAAAAAAAAGATAAATGCACAGTTTTGTGAAATTGAAAACTGAAAGCAGTATAATTGGTATGTAAAATAAATTCATTTTAAGTGTACTTAAAGTTTTAGAAAAAAGGAAAGCTGCAGTGTAAAATCTTATATTTTACAAATATATAAATTTGTAAAGTGAAAATAATGTTATATGTAACTATGATAAAAAGATATGAAATTGATTAATTTATTGGAAAACAAACTAAGAAGTCAAATAAAACTATAGTAGTATACAACTATTAATCTAATAATTATAAACTGAGATTAGTATTTGAAAGTCCTCAGAATAAATTTAAAGCCCTGTGCCTCACCAGCCTTCCACGCCGAGTCCAAATTGTGCTGCTGCGCCTCTCTAATCTCTGTGTGCTTGCTCCCTCCTGCACCCCGCTGTCAGCACCACTGCTTTATCTCGGTCCCTCATTACCTGCTTCAGTACAAGAGCTCAGTTCTCATTTCTCCAAGCCCAGCTCCTAGCAAAAGGCTTGGAATTACAGAGGAAACTGAACGTGATGAAGCTGTCATGAGCCAATCATAAAATATACATTAATTCTGGTAGTTCTCCAGCTTGGCAAATTCACTTGGTGAATGTACAACCCTTGTGAGAATCTGTAACGGAGATAATGAAGGACAATAGTGTTTCCTGGCATGAGGGGAAGAATCTTTACAATTCAGGAAGAAAAGAAGACAGCATTGGGCCAACAAGAATATATATATATATATATATATATATATATATATATATATATCTTCCCTAACTTGACTATGCACAGTTGAAGGTAATACACTTCAAATTTTCTTTCATCCATCTTCTCCATGGTGTTTTCATAGGGACAGTACACATAAAGGATTCTTTGCTCCTCTAAATGTTTTTCAGATTCCCCCACTCTGTCCTAATTAAAGTCATTACTGTTGTAATTTCTCTCTCTCTCCATTACAAAACATTTGTGCTATTTTTGATTCATCCCCATTAATACATTATCATAATGTGATTTGCCTAATGATCAATCAGCCACATACAACTTTTTCCTACTACTTATCTCACTTCCCCACTTACAAGTACCTTCAGTCTTTGCTTTAAAACCCCCTTGAAAGAATCAAGAATAATCTATCAAGAATCAGTACTCAGGCCTCCAATTCTTCTCCTTCCATTTCCTCCAAGGCGAATAAAGCAGGCACTGTCTCCCACTATGTCACCCAGACGCTACCCCTGAGACCACCCAAGACCTCCTTAACGCTCCTCCAATGATAGCCTTATCCTCATTTGATGGAGAGATTGATCAGCAGCATGTAATTCAGCTTCTTTCCCTTCTTGTCTTTCAGAACAATGTACTCTCTTGCTCTCCTCCTGGCTCTTCCTTCTTAATCTCCTTTCTGATTTCTTCTTTTCTCTTTGACTTCATAAAATAGCAGACTGGGTGGGGGACACACATCTCCCCTTCACTCACACTTACTCTGAGCTTTTCATCACTCTGATGGTAGAGCACATATATTGGAATCCTGAATTTTATACCTCCGGCACAGATTTCTCTCTTCAGCTCTAGAGTCAGACACAGAACTGCCTATATCACATTCCCCACTGGATTTATCATAGGCACGTCATATTCAGCATGCACAGAAACGAACTCTTGTTTTTTCAACCTCAAGCACACTGTTATACATGGCTTGTACCTAGACATTCCATCAAAGGCTCATGAGTTCACAGGTGGGGCTTTGGGGAGCTGATTGAATCATGGGATGGTGATACCCAGGTTAGTTCATGGATGAGTTTACGGCAAAATCCACTGTTGGGAGGTGATGGCTGATCAGAGGAGGAGGGTCCCTGGGGGTGTGGTATGCAGGGTCTACCTCCTTCCCTTCTCTCTTGATGGCCCTTGCTCTCTCTCTCTCTCTCTCTCTCTCTATCTATCTATCTTTGTCTCTGTTTCTCTGTCGCTGTCTCTTTCTCTGTCTCTGTCTCTGTCTCTCTGTCTCTCTCTGTCTCTCTTTCTCTCTCTGTCTTTCTCTGTCTCTCTCTCCATCTCTCTGTCTGTTCTATCTCTCTCTGTCTCTCTCTGTCTCTGTCTCTGTCTGTCTTCTCTCTCTGTCTCTATGTCTCTCTGTCTTCTCTCTCTCTGTCTCTTTCTCTGTCTCTGTCTCTCTCTGTCTCTGTGTCTCTTTCTCTCTCTGTCTCTGTGTCTCTTTCTCTCTCTGCCTCTCTGTCTATTTCTCTGTCTGTCTCTCTGTCTCTCTCTGTCTCTGTCTCTGTCTTGTCTGTCTGTCTCTCTGTCTGTCTCTGTCTGTCTCTCTGTCTCTCTGTCTGTCTCTCTGTCTCTCTGTCTCTCTCTGTCTCTCTGTCTCTCTCTCTGTCTCTCTCTGTCTCTGTCTCTGTCTCTCTCTGTCTCTCTGTCTCTCTCTGTCTCTCTGTCTCTCTCTCTGTCTCTCTGTCTCTGTCTCTCTGTCTCTCTCTGTCTCTCTCTCTCTCTCTCTCTCTCTCTCTCTCTCTCTCTCTCT
>NW_004524803.1:86855-98283 GCF_000260255.1 Octodon degus | reverse complement strand
CAGTTGTGTTGCTCCAGATAAGAGTTAGAGATCATCTCTGTCTCTGTCTCTCTCTGTCTCTGTCTCTCTCTCTCTCTCTGTCTCTCTCTCTCTCTCTCTCTCTCTCTCTCTTTCCTTCATTCCTGCTTACTTGCCAGGAGCTCTTTCTCCACTCCATGCCATCCTGCATTGTACCCAACTATGAACTAAATCTTCTACAAACTGTGAACTGAAATAAATCTTTTCTCCCTTAAATTGTGGATGTTTTATACTGGGTCTCAGGAAGGAAAAAGAAACTAAACCAACATACCACCTGTTGCCATCCACATTTTAGTTGAGGGGCAGTCATAGACTTACAATTACCTAGGCAACAATTCTTGGATTCCTTTTTAACTATCTTATACTCCACATTTATTCTACTTTGATATTCCATTGATATCCTCTTTCCAGCATATAACCAGAAACTTACAAGGTGTGTCATCTGCTCAGCTCGCCCTCCTGGTTTAAGCCACTCTGACCTTTACCTTAGTCACTGCCTAGTATCTTGCCCGATTTCCTTTTCTCTCTCTCAGCCTCCTACAGACTACTCTTAAGAGCAAAGATAGGGAGAAGGAGAGAATCGGTATGTGAGAGGCAACCAGGAGTATAACACACTCATATGATCTTATTTTACAAAGAAGGAATAACAAGTTCTAGGTTACTTTGCTCTGTAGCTTTCTTAGACAGCATCTTACAAAGTGGTACAATGCAATCCAAATCCATATTCATCTGACTCCACATTCCCCTATTTTCCTATTGAACCAGACATTCTCTCATTTAAGGAAAATATCAGCCTTTGAATGATTCTGTATAGACAATTTGATCTCTAAAACTGCTTTGCCCAAAATAATCATCTTATAAAAACTCTGATGATCATTAAAATTATACCACCGAGCAATGTCAACCATTGATTGTGCTAACTGCACCAGGATGGATTTTCAAACTTATTTTAAATGTTAATGTGGGTGTTTTTCTCTTGCTGGCCACTGGAGTACATTCTATCACACAGATGTATCTCAGCAATCGTAGTTTATTTATTACAGGTTGCATGTTCTATTATCTATGAACTTCTCGGCAATTACTGCAACCCAAACCTTTTCTGCAGATTCTAAGGTAGTAGTCGACGAAGCCTTCGAATGAGCCTTAAGAAAATGTTTCCCTTACTGTGTGCACATGAAGCCAGAGTTTAACGTCCCCAATCTGGATAACCCTTGTCTTGATAGCTCCTACGGGGATGGCAAAATCTTATCATGAGATGGTAACAGCAAAACGCTCATGCAGCATCTTTATCTCTTCTCTCCTCACTCCTTATGGCCTACTCTGAACAACATGGGGTGTTTCTTTATAGTACCGATGTTTCAAATTTCTGTCCCTTATTAGATAATAGCTGCTCTGCATGTTTCCTTTTCTCTGTAGCCTCCCCCTCAACAGCTGCACTAGGCCTACGTCATCGCCACCACCTTCATTTCTAACTCTGAGAAGCAATGTCCCTTTTGGCTCCTATGGTCTCATATTAGAGACCATTAAAAGTTACCAGAGATTACTGCTCTGCTTCCTGTTCATGGAATATTTATTTCTCTGTACCTTTGCTTCCCTAACTTATTTGTGTAGACTGAATTCAAATTCCAACATGTAATCATTTAATTAGAATTTGTGCAATTTAATTTAAAAAAGAACATCAAAATACAATAAAATTCATGAACTGAGGAATAATGTATTATTTACCAATGGCAAAACATTATCTGCATGTCCTAGTAATTCTTAATACAGAAAGCTCTCATTAGATGAATAGAAAACTCATTAGGCTGCGAACTTTCACTATCAGCTACTTATCTGAAAATTTCAGGATATTAGTGGGTTTAGATAATTGTCTGAATTTTCACAGCATCACCGCTTCACATAAAGATGCGGACACACACTGACAGCACACTTTTTTAATCCAGTTGCTGTTTGGTCATTTATGTCATCTGATCTGTCTTTCCTCTTGATTAGAAATAAAACCTGATTTTTCTTCTATTAATTTCTCTCTTCATTTTATGGGAATGATTTTTCCACCACTTCTGCTTACATGCGTGCTCAATATTTTGCTCCCACAAAGCTGTGGATTCCAAGGCTGGCCTAAGACCAGGTAGGTTCTCAGAGTAAAGAAGAATCTATCACTGCAGGCTTTGATGGGGCAGCTGTTTCTGTTCTTCCTAAACCCAGACAGGCAGAGTCTAGGCTCAGTGAGCAATGACTGTGTACCTGATAAAGGCAAGCTTTGGAAAAACAGAAAGAGTGCAGGTTCTTATTAGTTAAATGTATTACACAAGAGAGAAAATATCTAACATAAGTAGGACTCACAGGAAGAAAAAAAAACTAAAATGGAAAATGACAAAGGCCTTTCTACTACTAAGCCACAAACCCTGTGTGTGCCACCATCACCATGAGGTCGATGCTGTGACTCAGCAGAGGAGCACAGAGCAAGCAGTGTTTCCCTCTTGCTGCCCTGTTTCCAGCTCAGAGGAGACTGCCGTTTGGCAGGAGCTACAATTCAACCCCGTGTGGCTCTATCTGCCACCCTGCACGTGTGGGACCAGGGCTGTCTTTCCTTTACTCATCACAAGTTTCCTAAGTCTATGTTCAGGACAGCCTGATCCACAAATCCTTCCCCTACCAAAGAATCAAGTTGACAGTTCCCATCTCTACTCTCAGTCTATAGCATAACTATTGGTTACTTAATTTGCTTGGACACCATGCTTTTAACTGTTGGAGTGACAAATCAATTTTTCCTGCTATTTTGTGTATGTATTTAAGACAAAACAATTATTTCTTTATATCCTTAAGGTCAGCTCCATATTTAACCCAGGGCAAGTTTAATAATTGTGTTCTTTCAGTTTAATAGCATTGACCAAGTTATATGATTAAAGTTTAGAAAAAAAGACTGTTTAACTATTCTTTGATAAAGAATCTGATCTATAGGAAACACAGATCAGTTGTAATAATTACAGAAAGTACAGCTGCCTATTTATTGCTGTGTACAGTTGTGTTGCTCCAGATAAGAGTTAGAGATCACGTTTGAACTGTCTGAGATCTTGGATTAACTAGGCTGTATATGTGTAGTATGAGCACGCTCATATGCCTGTGTGTGCATGTGGGTATCCCTGCATAACAAGGGAAGGTGCTGTTTGTAACTTCCTTCTCCATGTAAGAGAAGCGACCTGTGTGATTATGGTTTTCCAAGGTCCTTGGTCTCCACTGGACTTAGCAAACACCATCCTAATCTTCTGTGAAAATTACTTTCTGCATGGGAAAGACAATAACAAAAAGATGGGGGATAGCAATGGATAGGAATATTTTTTAAATTTATTTATTTATTCATTTGGTACAGGTTCTCACTATGCAGCTTGGACTCCTAGTGATCCTCCTGTCTCAGCCTCCCCAGGGCTGGGATTACAGGTGTGTGCCACTGTGCAGGCATGCTGTACTTGGGATTAAACCCGGGTCCTTGAGCTTGCCAGGCAGGCATTTAGGCTGCTGAGCTATCTCCCCATTCCTGGATAGGAATAATTATGCAGATGTTATGTTATATTAGTGTTCTACTCACTGTTAAGTGATATGAAAAAAAATTAAGAGTCCCTTCAAGTAAGAAAGACGATGATGAAAACTTGGAAGCTATATCAATATCCCTTTAGAAACCTAGAAGTGTCTTTTCTGAAGGAGAAAAGCTTTGGGAGGAGGTATTGGTGAAGGACTATCAGTGGCTTCATGTACCTGGTGGGTTTTGGTGTAGAAAGTAGGTGATTATTCTATCTTCTGATGACAGATTCAGGATAAGTTTGGGAAGTCATGAATAGGTAAACTGTTACTCATCAGAAATACTACATGGCAATCAAGCTTGCTTTGTAACAGAAGGAGCACAGTTTCAAAAATATATGCTTTTCATCACTGGAAATATCCAAAGAGAAGTTAAATGTTGGGAAGGGTGAAGTGATTCTGAGCCACAGATGGCATGAGACTGATTCTTTGCCTTTAGCAACCAATCAACACATTTTAATTGTTTAGACTTATCTAAAGAAAAAATTGTCCTAGTATCTTATAAAATACATCTAATTATAGTGTGTCTCATTTGTTACAGAATATACCAAATACATATTAAATATTTATTTTACTACATACATTTGCAATAACCACTCTGCTCCAGATGCTGTGCCAAGTGGTAGAGATAAAACAGCTGATGGGGGATGAATAAGATTCTGGCCTTCTGAACATGTTCTCCTGATGTTCTCCTCTAATTTGATAATTATTAAACAAGAGTACTGCTTAGCTGATAAAGGTGCTCAATGTATTCATGTGTGAAGAGATGGCTATAGGTAGGAGGTTCTCTGAAAATATAGAAGAAAGTTGAGTAGTGTGGGCTTTTAAAAATAATTTTATTGAGGAAAAAATAGCAATGAGACAGTTTCAAAATGGATTAATAGGACAGTTTCAATAATTAATACATTGCACATTGTCTTTATAGTAGTTATTCATAGTACAAGATGCAGACATGTTATCCTGTCTAAACACTATTAGTACAATCTTTCTTCTCATTGAATTAATAGAAAGTAGCTGTATATCTCTCCTATTTTGTGTGTACAGATACAAAATGGTCCTTCCTTTGTATCCCCTTTTTTTGTTTAGTTTTTCAGAGATGGGTATTCCATTGCCATTTAAATATTGTAGGCCTTTTAAATAAAGAAAAATTGGGATTTGATCCCCTGGGTGGCATACCAGCCCTGCCCTTGGGGCGCGCTGAATGGTGACTGAGACTGGGCATGGTGGCGCACACCTGTAATCCCAGAATTTGGGAGACTAAAAACAGGAGGATCACTATGGGTCCAATCTGTGTAGCTGAGACCCTGTAGACACTGTACTAAATACATTTAAAAAAGAAAGAAAAATGGTGGAAATGACTGTATATTAAAGAATTAACTCACTTTATTCACCTATATGTTTGGCAAATTTTCTTTGTAGATGCTACGAATAACACAGTATGTTTTAATAGAATTTCTTATCATTCCGCTGACATGGAAATTATATCACAAGTCTAGGCTCTGCAGGGTTTTTTCAAAGCTGCACATTTT
This sequence comes from Octodon degus, assembly GCF_000260255.1. Classification (NCBI taxonomy): domain Eukaryota; kingdom Metazoa; phylum Chordata; class Mammalia; order Rodentia; family Octodontidae; genus Octodon; species Octodon degus. The sequence continues at coordinate 93,160 of NW_004524803.1, read as the reverse complement.
GAATGATATTTACTTTTACTCTGAACTTAGTAGTTACTTATTTTAGTAATCTTTAATGTATTGCTCTAAGTGTCTTTTTCATTCTAGAAAGGTCGGGAGATATCAGGAACTGTGTTTTTTTTCTGTTTCCATTGTAAGGCGCACGCTAATTACCTCCCCAGTTGAAGCATGCTGCCTTTTCACTGTTACAGATGCAAATCTCACCTCCACATCTGCACCACGGCACTCCCTCTGATTTTAAACCACAGAGTTATCACTGATTTTTATGACACGTGCATGCTAAGAACACGCTGTTAAAAACTGGAACTGTTCTTAACCTACATCTGCCCAACACTCTGCTTTCTTAATGCCATTCAGTAAAAGTAGTCATTATTCCTTAACCCCAGGTTCACACAGGAACTTGTGAATTCATAACCATATTTTGGGTTATTCAAAAAAGTCATAGGGACTGTATGTGCTTGGCAAGTTGTCCTGATTCTGATTGAGTTGGACTCATAACCCTACATCAACAAACCACGCTTATTAGGAGCCCAACCCATCTTTTCAGGGGAGGATCTGGCTTAAGTTTAGGCTATCAGACTGACTGGGAGATTTCCAGAAAGTTGTAAAAAAAATATTGTTGAAAGACAATATTCATGTTATTTATGGCACCTAAAATCAGGGTTATGAGGAAAATTCCTTATTAGGAACAAGTCAAAAACCCCAGATTCATGGAAACAGAGAAAACTTCTTCCAAAGAGGCATATGACATCAATAGATGTTTAGGATAGCAGATAAGAAATGAAAAATACTGATTAAATTTGATTTGTGCTTGGATTTGTCTGCCCAAATTCATGTAGGAATTTAGCCCTCAAAGTCTTCTATTAGTGGTATCAAGAGATGTTAACTTTTAATCTTTCTATGGTGTTTAGAGATGGGGTCTTTGAAAAATGATTACATTACAGTTGATCACTAGGGTAAATTCTCCATGATTGAGTACTGTTGTCTTTATAAATACAGGAGAAGAGACCACACAGTCATAGAGATACACCCACACTTGAACTAAGTTGTGGTGTAGCTAACAGATGCCTTCACCAAAGTCTGCACCATGCTGCTTGGACCTTGCACTTCAAGGGTTCTGAGCCAAAATAAACCCATTTTCTATATAAACTAGCTTGCCTCATGTGATCTATTACAGTAATAAAAGACTGACTAATGCAACATGGACTCCTCACTCAATCAAAAGGGCAGCTGAATGAAAATCAGGACCTGGTTCTTGGCCTCATATTGTGAAGGGAAAATATAAACAAAAAGGACTATGAGGCCCTGCTTTAGTTATTGCCTCTGCCTTTAGTCCCTTGGTCCTCTAATGAACTGAAATTTAAAATGTTGTACAAGACCCATGACTAGCATAAAGTTTGGGGTGGGGCTACTAATGCATATTCATGAGCTCAGCCACTAATCTACCGAATCACAATCTTTAGGAACAGATGCTTAGAATGTCCATAAGGGTATCAAGAATGTTAATGTCAGAGAAAATTCAGTGACTAATTAAGCTAACTTTTTAATTTTATTAAAACAACCCTTACCCCAGAAACACGTTAGCATGTATACCAGAAGAAACAAGGCATTTTGAGACAAATTCAACTAGGTTTGGTCTCTGTCTGTGTCAACTACCAGCAATGTCATTGGTGCAGCTTACTGCACTTAACCTTTCTAGAGCTAAATTCTCTCATCTTTAAATTGTAAGTAATAATAAGTACTTAACAGGGAGAATTCAGGATTAAAAAAGACAATGTAATAATAGAGTTCTTTAAATATAGAAAGGGATGACTGGATTGCATACCTAGTATATTTCATTATAGTATAAAGCTAGCTTATAATTATACTATTAGAACATCATCCTCATAATATGATGACAGATCATACAACTGTCACTTGTAGAAGCAGGCTTAACATCCGCCTGTTTAACTTACCATGATGATATATTTTCCTTAATGTAGTAGAAATAATATTAAAATTTCAGCGTGAGAAAACATGTAATAAAAACTCTCAGCAAAGGCAAGGTTATTTTAATGTAGCCAGAAAGTTGTAGATAAAAATGTATAAAAATTTAAATACCATACAGCACAAGGAAGAAAATTCAGTGTGATGCTATCTTAGGAATTAATGATGCTTCTTTAGAATATTTTCCTATTAAAATATGGACCAAGCGCAGCACATATGTTGGTTCTCGGCTTGATTCTTGGATGCTGTTGGGTTCTTTATGTACTCTGAAACATGGCAGATGGTCAGCCACACTGCCATTGTGTAGGACCAGCTGAGGACTAAAGGAACAGATTATCTACAAACTAACACAACCACAACTTTATGGAGCTGTATGTCAGTAGGGCAACAAAATGGCATTTCACAATAATTTCAGCTTCTTTTGTACTGACAGAATTTTTTTTTCTTTTCTTTTTTTTTTTTTTTTGTATTTTAGGGAGGGGTTCACAGGGTGTTCAGGATCTCACTATTAGATCAGACTCATAGTGATTCTCTTGTTTACAGCCTCCCAAGAGTTGGGATTACAGGAACATGCCACTATGCCCAGTCTCAATCACCATCTCAACATGCCTCAGAGGCGGGGCCTGCTAAGCAGGCTCCAGCATCAAACCCCTGGGTCCTGCACCTGCTTGCAGGCACTTTAATCCACTGAGCTATTTGGTCAGCCCTCTGACATAGAATTGTGAGACTTCCTCTCTCTCATCTTTCTTCTCCTCACCTGACATAGTCAGATGCTACTAACATATGGTCATATGTATAAACTTTGCTAATAGGGATACATGGGGTAAGAGTTTTCAACACACACTTTGTCAGGCACAAATGGTTCTACATTGTTACTTTATTACACAAGTAACCATGCTATTGATGAGAAAAATTAAAAAGAAAAAGCTGAAATTGTAAAAGTAGAGGTATTTACTATCCCATAATATGCCAGACATAGTGTTGCATGTCTGTCATCCCAGAATTTGTGAGGCTGAGACAGGAGGACTGCTGCAACTTGGAGGCCAGCCTGAACTACATAGAGAAACCATGTCTCAAAAAGAAAAAAAAAAAACATAATATGGAGTAATTATTGTTACTATTTTGTTGTTTATATTTATTGACTTTTTAAGGATATGGAAACTTGTACAAAGATAAATACATACAATTCTTAAATGTATTACACTATAATCCTTTACCAAAGCAAAATGCAATAAATATTTTCCATATATATCATATGTTATGATAAATAATGTATGATCATTATGGCTTTAAACAGATGGTCTCAGATTTAGGTGGTTCCAAATGATTTTTAATTTGATAGTGCAAAAGAGATATGCTTTCAGCAGAAATTATATTTAGAATTTTGATCCTTTATCAGGCTAGTGACATGAAGTCTGTTCTGTCCCATAAGGATGGACATAAACAGTGAGCCAAAGTTCCCAGTCAGCCAAGCAACCACGTGGAGAAGCGAGGCCCATGTGCTGTGCTGCTAAGCTAGGGCATTCTGTAGATGTCTTTGCTACTTTTTTTCTGGTTTTTTTTTTTTTTTTTTTTTTTTAATTTGGGATGAAATACCTGGCACCTAAAGGGAAGCGATTATGTAGCTCAGCTTGTGGTGGTTTCAGTCCACAATCAGCCCGCATCAAGTCAAGGTGGCATGACACAGGGACAACAGTTCAATCAGCAAGAACAAAAGTGAGGGTCAAGCCTCTTTGCCTCCCCTATACTGTATGTGTTCCACCCACCCACACGATCTCTGCACCCTCCTCTTGCACAGGCCCAGGATGTTTCCAAAGTGAGGACCCTGGGGCTGGGGAGATGGCTCAGTAGAATAAGCGCTTCCCTGGCAAGTGCAAGGGCCTGAGTTCAATCCCCGACTCCGCAAAAAAAAAAAAAAAAAAAAAAAAGTGAGGACCCTACGCCCCAGGGTGAATCACTTAGTTAATTTTCAAAACCTTTAAATTCTGAGGTTGACATGTTATCATCCATTGCAGTAGACAAAGTGTATTAAGTGTGTATTTTGCATTTTAAAATGAAGAATAGTTCTTTATTCTCCCTGAATTTATGAAGACATAACCCCATAGTAAGCTGAGGAGCATCCATAGTTTTCTGATGTTCCATTAGGCAGTGCCCCACTAGTTATTAGCCAAGCTGCCACTGGGTACTAACTATCTGCTAATAGGCCAGGAAGTTGTTTCCAAATCTCTTTTGATTATAAACAACTCATTTTTATAAATATCCTTGTTTATTCACATTGTTATACTGTTATTTTCTTAGAAATAAAGAATTGCTGGAAATGGAATTACCAAATTAAAAATTCCATATTTTAAGGCTTATTACACATTTTGTATTAAGAAAGGTTTTAGTTACTTTTCTCATTGCTGAGACAAAATACCCAATACCCAAGGTTAAAGTAGGAAACTCACAGTTTGTAGAGGTCTCAGTCTACAGTTTGCTAGCTCTGAAGGGCATCAGAGAAGAGAAACACTTCATGGTATGGCAGGCAGGGAGCAACAGGCAGCCTGCCTTCTTTCTGTCTGTTTTTTATTCCAAACAAGCTATCAGCCTTTTGATGGATGCCGCTCTGTTATGGTTTGTGTCTGGTTGTCCCCCCAAAGCCTCATGCAGTCATGGGGTGAGGACTCCTAGAGTTTGTGTTAACTCATGATCCACTGGGATTATGTGTGATTAAGGCTGGGATTATGGGTTTTACTACTGCTGGGATTACCCATAGGTGGGTAAGTACTGGGAAGTACCCATAGGTGTGAGTACTTCCCCTACCCTGGGGCAGGCAATTTGCATTACAATGTAAGGTGGGAAGAGAAGCTAGCTGCTTGAGCTGCTGCTACCCTTCCCTTGCACTCTTGCTCTTTGCCGCTGCCATGAAAGGTTGCTTTCTGCTCTGTGCTGCTCTGCCTTGGACCCAGCTGAGTATGGACTGAAACCTCCAGTAACTGTGAGCTAAATAAACCTTTCCTTCCTTCATTTTGAGTGTCAGGTATTTGTCCCAGCAATGAGAGAAGAGTAACTAAGACACCCTCTATGCAAAATGGGGCTTTCATTAGCCATACTCTTAATCCCAGTGTCATAAATTTAACCTACATTCACACACTCTAATCTAGCCACATTCAAAACTCTCTACCTTTGACCATAGGCGGCTTTGGGGGTACATCTAGATACAAGCCATAACAAGGAATATATGGACAAGTAGAAAGACAGTGCAGGGCTGAAGACTAAAGGTGCAGCAGTCCTAATGGCAGTGCTATGTGACCTAAGACAAACTTAGTTCCTTTCTCTAAATCTCAGAGTCCTCCTTAGTATAACCAAGACACTGTGATTTGGATATTCTTTGGTTGTGTTTTATTTGTTGGAAATTTAATTCCAAAGCTCACACCTTGATGGTATTAGAAGGCAGGGCCTTTGAGACATGACTGAATTCTGAAGGCTGTGCCTTCATGAATGGATTAACCCAGGATTTGATTCATACATTGTAGAAACCACGCAGTTGTTATAAAAGTTATCTATTTCTAGCAAGATTTCTCTGTCTCACCATGGATGTTCTGTTATGCTAAAATAGAGTAAGAAACCTTACCCTATTATCTCCTTGGACTTCCTAGACCCAGATTCATGAGCTACTAAACCTCCATTCTTTATAAATTTCCCAGTATCTTGCATGTTTTTAGGAACAGAAAATACACAAAAACACCAGCTATCAGCTCCATCCTTATCCTTCCTCTCTAGCCTTTGACCCAAGCCTACGTGCATACAGAACTGAGCAGTTTACCAAGTTCACCATTCTACCCCTTCTAGTGAACTTGAATCTGCATTTTTATTCATTCTCTCTGTAGTTTTTTTTTTGTATCTCTAAAGCATAATAATAACAACCTAGACAATCATTTGATGCAAAAATAGTAGACAAAAATATCTTGCTTTTGTAAGTACTTTGTAGGTCACAGAGGAATGAGGAGAAATAAATTGCATGCTATGGAGAAAAGTACTAGAAAGCTTGCCATAAATGTCCCCAGTGATCTCTTAGCTCTACCCCGTCTATCAAGTGGTGGAAGGTATTTGTAATGTCATTCACTTCCTTCAGTTCCCAGAATTGATAACTGACTTCTCCTTTGAGTTTTCCTTTAGACATCAAAAAGTCTCATCTCCTTCTCTTCACTTGTAAATAGTTTAATTATTTATAAATAATTTAGCAATAATGATGCTCCTTTTACATGGTGAGTGTGAAAGTATCTCATAAAAATGAATTAATATGGAATGGAAAGGTATTATCAATATTCTCTGACACA
>NW_004524803.1:79707-86197 GCF_000260255.1 Octodon degus | reverse complement strand
CCAAAAAAAAAAAAAAGAAAGTTATCAGAACTGAACATAGACTGGATATGTGTGAACTTGGATGGCATATATATACCTTGAGGAAATAAATATAATAAAATAATATTATGAATATTAAAAAAGTTATTTATGTTGTCCTCTAAGATGTTCATGTAGACAATTGTCTGTTACTATTCTTTATTGAAACTAAATATTCATGAAATTATCTTATTGTTCTATTATACCATTTGAATTTTAATGTGTATTTTGCAAATAATCATCAAAAAAATATTTCCTGACAGAGTACCAGCTGAATCGCTATAAGCATTGATGTGTTACAAGCTACGACTGACAGATGCTCAGTGATGCTCTTACAGGGAGCATTTCCACACAATGGCAGTCAATCCCAGGGCAACACTTCCCCAATCCATGCCTCTCTTGACTCTTGAATCAGAGAGACTATGCCACTAGATAGAAAAGCTTCTGGGTCTACTTTTAATCTCCTCGCTCTTAAAACTGCAAACTGACTCCCTCACAATTTCCTTGTTTGAATCTACTGGTCTTTCTCTTAGCATCTTATCTTTTTTACTTTATTAAAACTTCAAATGTGGGGGCCAGGGAGATGGCTCAGTAGAATAAGCACTTGCCTGGCAAGCACAAGGGCCTGAGTTCAGTCCCTGGTTTTGAAAAACAACAACAACTGCAGATGTGTATTCCATACCCATTGCCTCCATTTTTTTCTTAACATCTAGTTTTTCTTTTTCTCTGTCCTATGTTACCATTCATTCTGTAGACAATGGTGTCTTACATGTCTACCAAGAGCTGTCTATTGGGAAACATAAAGCTTATGTTATCTTTCTCATTCTCTGACCTTCCTGATAGAATTTAAAATTTCAAGGTAACCTATATAGGTGTTTAGAAGTCCTACCTAACAGCAAATAATATAAATCTATCCAATAGACTAAAAGGAATTGTCTTTATCTCTTTTGGCAACTTATGCTATACCAGGACACGGGGTATAGCTAGTTGTAACAAATCCTTCTAAACCATGTTGCTCATATATGGCAGTGGGTTGCTAAATGTCTTCCCAAATATGATAAAAAAAAAATCTAAAACTTTGCATAGAATTTCTTGCCATAGATTACAAAGTTGAAACAGATTTTCCTACATTATTAAAAATAAGTAAAACAATTTTTTCAATTTTCCTATGGAGGAGAATATTACAAAATCTTTTTTAATTGAGAAATATTAAAAATAATGTACCACCAATATGTAGGGAGTAAATGTAACACAGAATTGTACATTTCACACACTATTTTTTTCTGGATTTTAAGTGTGATATTTCTCAGATCTAAAACTTGTTATTTCCTGTTTGTAATATCTACCTTTTGTATAATTTTCATAAAATACCCTCAAATTGTGTACATTTTAGATACTCCTAAAACTACATTTTGTTAAGTAATATGTTAGTTCCTTTGTCATAGAAATGCAGACCATTAACTCAAGTGCCTCTCTGGATAACAGAAGTCAGGTATTATCATTAATCTTATAATATGAGGAATTCCTCTCATTTCACCCATTCCTTTCATTCTGCTACCACTTTTCTATCAATGAACATACTCACAATTTTGTGACATCTACAAATACAGTGATTCCTTTGCCTCAAGCAGAATAGGGCCCAAGGAAGGAGAAAAGAAAGAGAAACTCATAATTATGCTGCAACTTGATGACTGCTGAAAAGCAGGTAAGCACATAGGATTGCCCAGAGCACAGAAAGAAGAAAGGCCAATTCTAAACTGGGAATCCAAGAAAAGTGTCCTAATAAAGGAAAGAACTGAACTGGACATGAAAGACTCCCAGTATTTTGGCCAGAGAGGGAGACAAGATCCTCAAGGAGAACCCAAAAGGTTAATTTCTATAAATGAAGTATTGAAGTCATCTTAATATGATCAGTTAGAAAGTAAAAGCAATGAGCAAACAAAAAGAAGCCACTCTCCAAAACAGCTGAATCACTACCTTCTCAGAAAAGTAAGTCAATGATAAGCTCTTAAATCATATCTTCCAACATACCAAGCAGTTACCAACCTTGAATATCATGAGCTCATGCTTCACTGAGGCACCTAAATACTGAATCCTCTAGCATTTATTAGCTGTGTCACCTGGGAAATCATGGTGTTCAAAACCTCATTTTCCTCATCTGTTAAATGATCATCTTAGTATGCATACATCAAAAATCTGCTATGATTAGACCAAGTATGCATGATATAATATACTGCTAAGCAACAGTTATGTTACCATTAAGTGAAGGTAACCTGTTCAAGTTGTTCTAACACTGAAGTTAGATGTGCGCTGCACGTTAACATGGAGGAGGTCAGCCTCTGTCAGCCAAAGACAAGCTCGAAGCAGGAGTGTTCTTGCATATAACCAGGGCACCCCAAAGAATTTCAGAAACGCTCTCACCATTCTCTATCACACCCCTTTAAGCATGTACTAAGGCAAGCAAATCACCCAAGTGTTCTATATCAGAAATGTACACATAGGAGACAAAGGCCCAGAACTAAATTCCAGTGGGGGAAAAACCCTGGTGGAAGATGTAAGCACTAAACTTTCTATGATATAAGATGTAGATTCAAAAGCATCCATGCAGAAGCTAAAGTCTCATCGTGTGTGGGCGTGGGAGGAGCACTGCCATGGTGGGCTACTTGACGTTCATTAAGGATTGCTTCTTAGACAACTGTACCTGAGGCCAAGGCTACACGCTCCCAGCCTTAATGCACTTCATGTTAAAGGTAGTGTATTTGCACTTTAAAGAAGGATCATCAATGCCCTCGACTTAATTAGGAGCAACTAAACTGTGAACTGTTTTAGCTCAGTAGTCCATTCAATTTGTCACTTTAGAAACAATAGGCAGGTACTTAGTCCTTACGATCCTGGGAACAGGCAGATAATACATCTGTTCTCATATCATAAGCCAGAATTTTGGTTTTTGTGGCAAAGAATCCTGAGATTGTTAATATTTGCAAACATAGCTGTGTTGTCTTGTGTGCAACAGTGAAGTACTGCAATCAGTTCTAGATCTAGAACCTGAAAACTGGATTTGACTCAGTGTCAGCTATTATCATATGAGAATATTTAAAAATTATTCATGAAATATTCCTCATCAGAACAACCCCTATCAATAATTTCTTATAAGACAAAAATTGGGCCACAATATGAAAAGAGACAAATCACGGCTTGATGCAGCCGTGAAATTTGTGTTGTCCTATTAGAAGGAAACAGCAACACAGATCTCACTACATGAGACTAAAGCAAAAGCTTACAGAAATCAGATATTAGATATCAGCGCACAGTTCTGGGAAGCTTTCTGTCACATTTACACATCTGGTGGCCACTTCTGAGAACAAAAAGCACTGGTAGATTTATGGACTTCTGACTACCAAACTGAATAATTGAAATGGGGCACCATCTGGGAGCAAATGATCATAGAACATCTGTAGGGAAAATACTATATGAATGGCCATTTTTGTGGCCCATCAGAAGATCATTATATGGTGGCATTGGATTTAACCTTTATTAAAGGTACCACGAGTTTGAGAAAAAAACATTGCCTTTAGGAATATGGTCTTTTAAAGGGCAGAAATAGCATTAACCTCTATCTAGCCACATATCTTTAATCTTATGTTCACTCTCCAATTCAATACTAACAAATACACATTTCCCAAAAGTGTACCAGGGATCAAACTCAAGACCTTATACCTTCCAGGCAGACACTTATGCCACTGAGCTATCTCCCCAGCCCTCAAAAGTGTTTTATTGGGGCAACTATGACAGTTTTCTTTTTTTCTCCATCCCTTGCTCAAGGCCACACCTGAATCATGACTGAATAAAAGGCAATATTTGCACTAATTTTCAGATAGCCTGAAACCCTGGCAGCTGGGGTTCAGTTCATCCTGATGCCTGTCAAATTTGGGACACACAGCACTCCAGAGAAACTTTTAAATACAATTTTGCACTTATTACAGAAAGTTAGGTCTGAGGGTGTTGATACTTACAGCAGTGTTACCTGGGTCATGGTACTGATAGTGAAGACGATAGTATTTATGAACAATGGTAAATAGACAAGCATTGTACATCCAGAGATAACTGTCTCAGGAGCTGGCAGGAAAGCAAAGTGAGATGGGTAAGTCAGATGCCTAGGTCAGTGGTTACAAAGCTGTGGTACACATGCCACAACCAGATGTTGGTTATCGTCAAACGCTCTAAAGTTTTATTCACTATCTCTGCCCTAGGTCATGGGCTATCACCTGGACTTCATGGGTCAGCATCTACCCACATCAAAATGTCAAAGGTCCTTGTGGTACCATGATACTTTATGTAATAAAACAGAGGTCTATGAATCCATATTATGTAGTGTCCTGAAAAGAAAACAATCACCCACATAGCAGGTGTTCAAATAATATTTGCTCTTTCATTCTGGAACCCAAGAATGAAAAAAATGAGCCATCCTATCAATTCACAAATTGGAAACACCCTTTAAGAGATGAAAGAAGTCAAGACAAACCTAATACTTAAAGGAAACTAGATTTTTATAATTCCTTTCTGTGTGTGTGTCATCATTCATGATACAGGAAAAATATAGAATATACTGTAAGTAGTAAACTTTCTGTGAGTTTGTCCAATCACTGGGGAAATGTTTTTAAAAGTTACAATGACAGTGTAGTAGAAACAGTAAGAGTTACTTCGTTGTTGATTTCTGCAGAGACCTTGCAGGCTGGAATGCATCTATAACCACTTTCTGAAATGCTTGCTCCAGTGATTCAGATGCTGTGACCTTAGCTGGAATGAGCAGCCTACATACCATCCCCGTAAGCTTGTAAACAAAAACATCTAAATGGTTTGGAAAGGAAATAACACCACCCATCTGAAACTGCCACTGATATAAAGCAAGTGTGGAAGTTGGAGACCATACAAGGCATTTTAATAGTTTCTCAATAATAACTGTGTTCAAGGCATTAGTCACAGCTCTTAAAGTAATGAATAATTACTGTTATTCTCTGTGATGCAGTTAGCCTCATGATCATAGATATGTTGAGCCATACGGGAATAAGGGGCTTTAGATGGAGTGCCTGACCATGCCAACACACTGTTAATAAATGTTCTTAAGTATGGAAAGTGTTCTGCAAGATTATAGTACTAAACAAACCCAACAAGAAGTATAATACTATCACTGATTCAACAACTCCAGCTTTATTTATTTGCTGAGTGTTATGCTTTGCGTCTAGATGTCCTCCCAAAGCCCCACACAGTCATAGGCTGTGAGCTCTTCCAGAGGTGGCTGAATCATGCGTTTGCAGTTGATGCATGGTCCAGTGCTGGAATTAAGAGTACAAGTGCTACACCAAGGGTAGGTATCTCATGTACAAAATAAATGAGAGAAGGGGGCCGACCTCTCCTTTGTTGCTTTTGTTGTCTTCCACTACTATGAACTGTTGCCCCTCTGCCATACACCACTCCACCTTGACACCAGTCACTTATGTACTGAAACCTCTCCAAATGATGAGCTAAATAAATCTTTCCCACTTGTTTACTTTAGGTGTCAGATATTTTGTCTCAGCAATGAGAAAAGTGACTGAGACACTGTGAAATATTGGATCTTATGAATTCATAATTATTTTAGAAGCTAAAAGTATCCATATATACACACTTCACAAAACTATATTCATATGTATATACTAATATCTCTTTATTAATGTTTCTTCAATATCTTAATATATATAATAATGGGCCTGGAAGATAGTTTAGTGGAATAAGTGCTTGCCTGGCAAGTGTAAGGTCCTGAGTTTGATCCCTGGTACCACCAAAAAATAAAAGAAATTTTTCATTTATTCATTCATTCATTCATTCATTCATTCATTCATTCATTCAGAGTAATGTGATTCCTCAAGGTTCTGCCCAATATAAGAACACAAAGTTTGGGACAACATTCACAAAGATACTTCATCTGAAGAGGTGCCAAGGTGGCTTTGGATGAAAGAAATGATAATGGAAAGGAGAGAAAGAAAAGGATCAACTCTTCTTCAGAGTAGATTCAACCCCCTACAGTACAACCCTGTTGACTGAAATTAACCACCATTCTATCTCTCCAAGTTGATGAATTTCTGCACTTGTCCATTTCCATAGTAATATTTTGTACATGCATTATGGAGACCAACATTCTGCAATTATTATTGGAAGGCTTCCCCATGTCAATGATCCTTACAACTGAAGTATCAACCATTAGATTTTGTTTTTAATAAAACTTCACTAGTACCTCCAATACAATAAAACTTCGAAGTTAATAATAATACTATATTTGACTTAATAATAGTACATAGAATATCTGATTTGAATAATAAGCTCCATAAATTTAAATATGTTATTTTATAATATAAAAGTATTTGCTCCTTCTCAATCACAAGCTTGCAAAACCGTTTAAGTGAATGTGAAGACAGAGTTTCAGATCTTGAAGATG
>NW_004524803.1:72804-74114 GCF_000260255.1 Octodon degus | reverse complement strand
GAAGTAAAGCCATGCTGTTATGTTGAGCTGTGGGGGACTCAGGTCAATAATTTCTGACATTGCCAGTTAAACAGAAGACCCAATGCTTTTATGGTCTACTGGACTCTTTTAGAACATTTTCATGAGTTTACACACTTATAATATTCAATAACGGAACTTAGAAAAAATAGGGTATTCAGATGAATGTCCATTTTGTATCTGTGTATTCAAAGTGGTTAGGATAGATATATAGTTGCATTCTCTTAATAAATGGAATGATTTGTTCTAATGGTGTTTGTAAATAGGATCTCAAGTCCGCATCTTGTACAGCAATTAACCACTAAGAAGAACATATGCAGTGTGTTATTTGTTGAATCTGTACTTCCGATTTGATTTGAAACTGTCTCATTACTGTTTATCAATAAAATTTTGGAAAAAAAAGTATTTTCTCCTGAGTGACTCAGAGAAACTCCTTATTTTGTGTAACACACTTGAAACTTACAGATTGATCATGCAGATTTCAGTTCTTATCTAATGGCATCATTCAATAACTGCACATAAGAAATGAGATTCTCTAAGCATATCATGTATTCTGATGTCTGAAACATACACAAAATAATACAAATCTATGGCTAGACCTATACATAATTTTCATGGTAACCAAAAGATTACTGAACATAATTGAGTAGAAGGTTGAGAATAAACTGGGTACTTAGAAAGCTGATCCTGACAGAATTGTCCAGCATCTGGGATAGCAGAGAAATCAGACATATTTAAAATGTAAACCCCTTATGAAAGGATGAATGAATATACTTCATAAAATTGGGTTGTTTGGGATCACTGAATCATGCTCCAAGCAGCATATGACAGCCGTGCTCAAGATGTTCCATGAAGTGCTGGTACAGAGTTTCAATGGCTCTTTGATTCATTTTCAATTAATTAATCAGGTTAATGGATTTATTTTTTGTGCCTTACAAGGTAACTATTTCCACTTCTTCATTCCATGGTTACATGTGAATCACCTAACCAAGAAGAATAGAATGATCATATCAGTATATAGCCATGAATCCTAAAAGCTCAGCGTATCAATAAAGATTCTGTATGCCAGTCCCAAGGAAGAGTCTCTGCTATGCTTACTGGAGCTAAGCCCACTCGGTCATAATGGGAATGGAATAACACTACCTCCTTCCCAATATCTAATTTATACTTGAATTTTGTCTGAGTCTGCAGAGGAAGCAAATTATTTACAATGGATCCTAAGATTCTGGAAAAATTAGAGCTTCATTTCATCTTATTTTATCCTAATATAAAAACTTTTTCTTTTATTGTAT
>NW_004524803.1:69114-71984 GCF_000260255.1 Octodon degus | reverse complement strand
TGAGATATATTCCTTGCCATTTTTATTATTTTTAGTTTGAGATACAACCTTCTTATTTCCCCAAGCTGGGTTCCTACTTGTAATGCTCCTTACTCCACCTCCTGGAATGTTGGGATAACAAGCATGCACCACCATGCCCAGCTATTTTTTAAAAATATTATAATAAAAATATTGAAAAATAAAGCAACTGCTATTATCCATTAACAATATTATATCTTTGACGTGGATCCTAAGACAGTTATTTTACACTTAATGTGGCTCAGGCCAGCCAAAAAGTTGGATAACCACATTGTAGAGAAGGAAGGTAGAAAAAAAATGTCAAGTAGTCAGTGTATAATGGATAACATGGCTGCATTTGGAAAGGCATTATATGAGAGATAAGCTCAGGAAAGAATTAGCTAGTTTGGGACACTTTAAAATAAAATTTATCTTAGGAGTCAGACTTCACTGAAATAGCAATATTTCCAAATTTCTACAAGGGCCATGATATCTTGGACATTAAGCAGAATGCCACTGTTTCTCTGAAACCAATAGAAAAATGTCATTCATTCATTTATCTTTAAACCGAGATTACTCATATTGGATGGATGAGGAACAAGGGCTAGAACTGGAAAGAGAAAAAAATTAACAAAAGCATTACCACAGGCTTTAGAAAATGCTTTTTGAGTAAGTGGTTTAAAGATTACACTACCACTATCGCAGACAAGAAAGATAAATGATAATAGATGATAGATTAGATAGGTAAGTAGATAGATAGATAGATAGATAGATAGATAGATAGATAGATAGATAGATATAAAAATATTATAGCCACTCTTAAATTTTAAAGGAGTATTTTTGAGAGATTTGTGAATTTTTATTAAGGAGGAAAATAAGACCATTATCTTTCTTCTCAAGGCAGAGCATATAAATCCAAACACATTATTCAAAGACCTTTGACAGACCAACTATAGACCTTGGATAAAGGGATGTGGAGAGAATGATCTGGCACTAATTTCTGTGAGCTAAGCTTCATTTCCTTCTTTGGGAGGCAATGCATGAAAGTCATTGTTTAACATCATTCCACTTAGGCATCAAAAATCTCCAAAAGAGAAACCTTATGGGGAATTTGTGTCTTCACAAAACTTTGTGTTCTTCAGATTCTAAAAGGAGTGATCTTGTACTTGGTGACTCATGGAATTTCATACTTTTCCAAGACATAGCTTTACTCATCATCAAGAGCACATGAAAAGCAGCAAGAACCTGTTTGGGGTTAGAGTTGAACAAATTGTGTAGGTGACATCTGGCAAGACTAGGAACCAGGGAAGGGGTGAAAAATTCCATAGTTCAGCTCCTCAGAGACTGCCAGACCAGAGAAGAACTTAGTGAGAAAAACTTAGGAGACCTGAAATAAGAATCAGGAGATATGGGTTCTGAAATGAATTCTTGTATATAGGGAAAGCTATTCTTTTATTTTGGACTTCATTCTTACATTCTATAAAACCGGGGAGTTCGGTTTAGTTGGACTTCTAACACAAATATTACACAGATCAAGAAGTCAGTTTAGTGGAGAGAACCTAGCAAAGTGGAGACTGTCACTAAGTCAATGTCTTAGTTACATTACTCATCATTGAGGCACAATATCAGACACCTACAACTCAAAGGAGAAGAGATTTATTCTGGCTTATGTTTTTAGTCCAGAGTCCACTGGCTCCAAGGCAGAAAAAACATGAAGGAAAGACCTCATGGTAAAAACCTGCTCACATCACAGAGGCCAGGAAACAGACAAAGGAGGAGCCAGGGCCAGAGGTGTCGCCTCCTGGCCATGACCAGTTATCCACCTCTTCTGATTGGACCCTGCCTCCTAACAGGATGCTGGGGCTTCTGGGGGGTGCTTGGTCATGTTGATCATGTCTGCGTGGTCCAAGCACCCTCCATAACTCTCACCTCTGAGTGCATGAGAGATGGGGGGAACATCTCAAAGCACAAGGTCACTCAGTGAAGAATGCATACCTTTCCAAAGGGGAAGATGTTATATATTCCTGATAATCAATGGTGCACATTAACACAGGATAAGAGTTGCCAAAGTTTGAAATTTTTCAAGGGTAGCTAGAAACACAGAAAACAGCATTAAGGTTATCATATAATATTAAAGCTTACTTTTAGTACAAGGGGTTGAACCCAGGACCTTCACCCTGAGATATACCTCTTTGTTATTACTTCTGTTCAATTTTAAGACAGGTCTTGTTGCTAAGCTGTCCAGGTTGAGCTCAGACTTGTGCATGCCATCATGCCCAGCTGAAGGAAGATCTAATTTGGTTAAACCAAATTAGTCACAGATTAGAAAAATCACTTCACAACTAGCTTAATTTTATTTAGGGGAAAAACTATCTCTACTCCTAGTCAATATAGTTCCGTTATTATATTATAGTTCTGTTATTACATTAGCCAGAGCAAGTAGATAAGAGAGACAAATAAAAGGGATAAGTGTCGGAAAAGAAGAAGTAAAATTATCATTATTTGCAGATGACATGATATTCTACATAGAGGACCCCAAAAATTCCATTTAGAGTCTTGTAGATTTAGTAACCAAATTCAGTAACATGCAGTATACAAAGTCACAAAAATCAGTAGCATTTTTGTACACAAGAATGAATGCACTGAGAAAGAAATTAGGGAAACCACACCTTTCACAATAATATCCAAAAATTTAAACATTTAGGAATCAATCTCACAGATGATGTAAAAGATTTATACAGTGAAAATTATGGCACTCTGAGAAAAGAGATTGAAGAGGATTACAGAAAATAGAAAGATATTCCATGCTTCTGGCTGGAAAGAATCAATATTGTGAAAAATGGTCATACTCCTAAATTGTTATACAGATGCAG
>NW_004524803.1:61324-62648 GCF_000260255.1 Octodon degus | reverse complement strand
TGAAAGTCAAAGGATGGAACATAGTACTACATGCCCCAGCACCTCAGAAAACAGCAGGGGTAGCAATCCTATTCTCAGACAGTCTCAACTTCAAACCAAGAATGATCAAGCAAAGTAAAGAAGGCCACTATATACTGGTTAGAGGAAAAATTCAAGAGGAAGAGGTAACGCTCATAAATATGTATGCACCAAACATGGGAGCACCCAACTATATAAAGCAAATCTTACTAGATATAAAAAATCTAATATCCAATATATCCTGTTACTCTTGTTATGAGATCTCATATCTATCTTGCACTATTCCTGTACTTACCATGAATTAGTCATCTTTGACTGGCTCATTGTCACTCAGCTCACTTACTCCTATTTACATTACAGGGAACACTCACCTCTTCCTTTCTGTTTTTACCATTCAGGATTGGGTACACTGCACTTTCCTTACTTCCTCACTCAAATCACTACCATCCCTCACCACTTGTTTCACTATGTACCCCTTTTGTGGGTTCAGGACCAGAAGTGATGAAGACAGCAGCACCTTGGAAAGAAGACAGCTTTATTTTGCTAGTAGACTGGGGAACACTGAGATCCCAGGCCTTTATTAAAGCAAAGTAGTCATTTATATAGTTTTTCAGAAGGAAGTACACAGGACAGATAACAGGGTATTTTATAATTGGTGCATAGGTTGGGTCTTATGTTGTCAGGCAGAATTATTCTATGTATGCTATTTGGGGTCACTACCATATGACATGGGGACTGTCATATAACATGGGGAAAAAATCAGTCATTGTCTGAGACCGGGCAGAGGTTCCCTGAAGTGCTCTCTGGGATATAAGAGTAAGCAAACACCACTGCCTGGCTAAGTTGCACTTACCTCATGGATGGCTCTGGGAGCACCAAGGCTCATTAAGTTTTACATTTTCTAATTAAGAGAATCAACTGTGCTTCCCAATCTCATCCTTGAACAGTGTTAGAAATACAGGATTAAATTTTTCATTACATGTAAAATAACCCCACATCACTGTTTCCCTTGCTCCATGATATAAATACTAGTCTCCTTCATCTGGCTCCCCTGGCCCACTAACTCCTGGTCTTTGGTGATCACTCCTCAATACTGAGGATCTGCCCCAGCCAAATCAATTAACCACTGTTCTCTGAAGTCTATATTTTGTTTGTGCTTAGAACATCCTGTCTTATGATTTCTACCCAGTGAAATCCTACCGATTATTCAAGGCCTAGCTATAACTTGCATCTGCAAGAAAAAAGGAAGGAAGAAAAGAGAGAGAGAGAGAGAGAGAGAGAGAGAGAGAGAGAGAGAGAGAGACAG
>NW_004524803.1:57897-60459 GCF_000260255.1 Octodon degus | reverse complement strand
CTTTATTTTTATATTCTTTGGACTTAATTTGCTTTTTTCAGCTTCTAAAGATAAAATTTTCAAATACTGAAGTGAAAGTTCTTATTTACATTAAAAGGTAATGACTATTTTCTTCAAAGATAAGTGCACCGTAATTTTGAATATTTTGTATTTTCTTATACATTTTATTACTAATATTTTCTATATTCCCTTATAAATTCTGCTTTGATTCATGGGTTATTTAGAAATACTTTTTTAATCACATATTTTGCAATTTTCAAAATATCTGTTACTAATTTCAAGTTGGACTCTTGAGAATTAAACTAAAAACATATTTTCTAAAATTTCAAAAAGAATACTTGCATAGCTTAAAATAAATTGTAGAATTTTTATTCCTTTAAAACTCGTTGAGATTGGTTTTAAGTCCCAGAACATGGTCTATTTTCATAACTATATAAGGTTAATGGATCTAATTGGTTGAAAATGTTACTTTTTCTATATTTTTAGCTGCTTTCCACTCAATTATTGCATGAATTGCTAAGAATGTTGACATCTTTAAGTATAATTTTTGATTTTTCTTTTTTCTTTTTTAAATTAATTTTATTGAGAAAAAAATTGGGGCTGGTGAGATGGCTCAGTGGTCTAAAGCACCTACTTAGAACAAGCTCAGCAAAGCACAGGGACCACGGTTCAATCCCCCAGCACCACATGCCAGCCAGCCCCGCCCCCTGGTAGGCTGAGCTGGCCACACACACACACACACACACACACACACACACACACACATAAATAAATAAATAATTTAAAAAAAAAAGAGAAAAAATTGCAATATGACAGCTTCAAAACAGGCTGGTAGGAGAGTTACAACAATAAATACATTGTATGTTGTTGTCTTTGCAGTAGTCATTCATAGCACAAGATGCAGACATGACATCCTGTCCAAATTCTGCTAGTACAGATCTTTTTCTTATTGAATTAAGAGAAAGTAGCTATATATCTATTGTAACTATTTTGTATATACAAATACAGAATTGTCCTTCTTTTATATCACCTTTTTTGTTCAGTTTTGTCAGAGATGGGTATTCTGTTGCCACCCAAATATTATAGGTACATGAATTCAGTAAAATATTCCAAAATAGTTCAGTACTCCACAATAGTAGTACTCCACAATAGTAGTTCAGTACTCCACAACATTATCCACAGGACTGGTAATGTCTGAATCTGATGACTTGAGCCTTCCACAGCTCAACATATTAACATGGCTTCACTTTTCATACCTCGTTTCTACATTTTTCTGCTGCATGTTTAAGAGCAATGTAAAGCAAGATCGATATAACAAAAAAATGTAACTTTTGTATCTAAACGTGTCAGATACAAAAGTATCCCCTCAGGACTTATCCCAAATCCCTGTACTGCACTATGTAGATCCTTTGTCAGTGTCAGCCATATGGATGAGTCACAGCCATTGCTTGACCAATTTGCTGTCTGTGAAAGCCTGAGAGAATGTTTTCTCTCCATGTTACTCTCTTTAGGCACACACTACATCATCGATCACTTTCCTCTGTGGCCCCATAATCTCCTTGATCAGAAAATTTGGAGCACAACTTGAGCTACATGATGTTGCAGTACAGGTTCTCCTATGTCCTGAGTCCTCACTGACCTTGAGTGGCTAGGACCAAAATGTTGGCTGTCCTTGCAGCCCTTCTTTTTCTCTAATTTTTGGTCTTGCAAACTTAGGTTGTTAACCCTCCAGAAGAGAAGCTTATTATTGCCCTACAACATATGCAGGTGGGTTTAAACTCACTATCTGTCTGAATATCAAACATCTTAGGCATAAGATGGAACATTTAAAAAAAAAACCCAAACCATTTACTTGAGATACAGTCTGGGCATAATTGGTATGTGATGACAAGCAGTACCTATTTAGAAGACCAGAATGACAGGCATTCCAAGCATGACCCCACTATTACACATTGCTTTCTTCAGTGCAGTCACTCAGTTCACATGTATCAGCTTATATAGCTAGTCAGAATGAAAATCCTACCAAGCAACTGCTAGTTTCAATAACCTGCTGATAGTTCTCAGGGGCATTGCCTTACCCATCTTGCACGTAGAAATGTATGGCTTTGCCCCTGTCATGTTTCCTAACTTTTCTCTTTGCCCTCTTTTCATTGTCTAATCCTTGAGTGCTTGCTTTTCTTTTAATTGTATTATGCCTTTCTATTTGTATTTCTTCTTTTGAGTTCTTATATTAGGGAGACTATATGATATTTGCACATGTGGGTCTGATTTATTTCGCTTATATCTTCAAGTGGTATCCACTTAAATATGAAGGCTTCGAGTTTATCATTCTTTATAGTCGAGTAATACAGCATTGTATAAAAATACACATCTTTTTCTTTTTTTTTTTTACTGTGAAAAGCATATTATTTTATTAAGTGAAATCATGTTCCGTTTGTAATTTTTCTGTTTTAATACTGTTTCATTCTCTGTAAAAAAATAAAAAACCTCATAAATTCTCATTCAATCAATTCATAAATGGAGAAAATACAGATGGAACATAATCATGATTATTTAACAAAA
>NW_004524803.1:33852-49362 GCF_000260255.1 Octodon degus | reverse complement strand
GCTCCTTCCCGCTGATGCCCTTAAGGGTAAACCTGTTGTGCCCCTGTGGCAAGATGTTCTGCTCCTGGACTAGCTGGTTGGATCTATTCTCTACACTCTCCCCTGCAGGGATTGCAGCTGCAGGATTACACCTCAGGTGTGTATGCCAGGCCTGAGCTGTGCCTGGCGGGGGCAAGGAAAAATACACATCTTTTTCATCCATTCCTCAGGTGATGGGCATCTTGGTTGTTTCCAAGATTTGGTTATCACAAATTGTGCTGCTATAAATGTATGTACACATATATCACTATGATATGACATTTTCAGTTCCTCTGGGAAAATTCCCAGTAGGGGGATAGCTGGTTTGAATAGGATTTCTAGTCCTAGTTTTTTAAGGAGTCTCCACACTGATTTCCATAATGGTTGCACCAGTCTACATTCCCACCAACAGTGAAGAAGAGTTCCTTTTTCCCCATAGCCTCTCTCCAACATCTGTTGTGAGTTGATATTTTTATGATAGCCATTCTTTCTGGGGTGAGATGGAATCTCAGAGTTGTTTTAATTTGCATTTCACGGATGGCTAGTGATGTGAAGCATTTTTTTGTATATTTATTCACTTCTTTAATTTCATCCTCTGAGAAGTGTGTGTTCATCTTGGATGCTCATTTCTGTATTTGGTCTTTAAATTTTGTTTTTAGTTCTTTATATATTCTAGAGAGCAGACCTTTGTCTGAGTGCTTATTTGTCATGATTTTTTTCAAAATTTGTGGCTTGTCTTTTGACTTTGTTGGTAATTTCTTTTGCGTGCAAAAACTTCTTAATAAGAGGAGGTCCCAGTTGTTAATTCTTTCAAGTGTTACCTGTGCAATTTCATTTTTGTTCATGAACATTTTGCCTCCCCCTATGTCTTCAAGAGTTCATTTCTATCAATTTTTATGTTGTACATTTTGCCATCTTAGTATAATTTAGACATATGTCTTAAATAACTACTGTATATCTATGCTTTGTGAATTGCCATGTTTATAATAACTAATGTCCTATCTGATCCTCAATCATATTTCTTGGGTAAAGCTTATTTTGTCTAATATTAACATGGCCACTTTCTTTCAGCTCCTGATTATATGGCCAATATGTTTTTCTATTCTTTTACTTTTAACATATTTACATCTGTATCTTAAAGTAATTTCTTATACACAGCACATACATGGGTTGTATTACTATCTAATTTGAAAATGTGTGCTTTTAATTAGTGTATTTTAATAATGTTTAAGGAAATTATTAGAGCAGCAGTTAAATCTATCACTTTCTAAATGTTTATATTTCCAAAATATTTTTTCTCTTTTCAGCAATCATATAGATTATATGTTCTTTTCATTTCTTCTCTGTAGCTGGCCTATTAGTTATATATTTTTCTTAAAATTTTTGATGCTCTATGCATTTCAATATTACAGTTTGTACTAAAATAATACTGTTGGGGCTGGGGAGATCCTCAGTAGAATAAGTGCTTGGCTGGCAAGCACAAGGTCCTCAGTTCAATCCCCAGTACCATAAAAAAAAAAAATTGTTACTTCACATGCAATGAAAGAACTCAATTGTATATTCGAAGACCTACTCTTCTATGATTCATACATTTGTCATTATACATTTTTGTATTATAACTATTAGAAGCCCTTCAGTACAGTTTTACTATTTTTGTCTTAAAAATTGTTTTTCTTTTAAAGTTATGAAAATAAGTGAAAAAAAAAAAAGAATCCTTGCCTAGCCAAATAGCTCAGCGGACTAAAATGCTTGCAAGCAGGCACAAGGGCCAGGGGTTCAATCTCTGGATCTGTCTTGCCGGCCCTGCACCCAGGGCATGCTGAGACACAAATGAGACTTGTCATGGTGGAGTGCTCCCCGCACTTTATAGGCTGTAAACAGGCAGATCACTACAAGTCTGATCTAGTAGTGAGATCCTGAACACCCTGTAAACCCTTCCCTAAAATAAAAAATAAAAAAGAATCCTATTTTTACCCTTATTTTTAATATTAGTGACACTACTTGGTATCAACCCCCTTCTTCATGAAGAATTAACTTTAATACTTCTTACAAGGCATCTCACCTAGTGAATAATTGGCTTTCCTAGTTTGTAACAAGTCTTCTATATGTTTCTTTCCATGGTGATGTGAAGTGTCTGTTTTCTCTAGCTATCTTCATGATTATTTCCTTACCATTACAGTAACATCTTAAAGTTTATTTTGAGTTATTTATTCTGCTTGGAATATTGTGAGCTGGGATTTGTGGTTTGATATCTTTCTCTTTTTTTGAAGTTTTGAACATTTATCTTTCTAAATATCTATTTTGTAGATAAATGGATGCAAGTAAAGCTTGTATTGGCAAGTGAAATCAATCAGACCCACATGTGCAAACATCATATTGTCTCACTAGTGGGAGAACCTAAAAGAGTAAATAAAATCCAAAAGTTACAATATATACTGTGGAAGAAAAAGAATCTGTTCAATGGGAAGGAAAAACTGGGATGAGGAAAAGGACAAAAGAAAGAAGGGGGAAAGTTATATTTATGTATATGAGCAGGATGATCTGGATATACTGCCAATTTGTGCTGGTCTTTTGTGTTTGTTGCTTTTTTTTTTTTTTTTAATCAGGCAGAAGTGGATTTTATTTATTTTTTAAAAATTTTTATTAATTTTAATGACAAAGAAATAGCAATGAGACAGTTTCAAAACAAGTTAGTAGGACAGTTACAATAATTAATATATTGCATATTGTTGTCTTCATAGTAGTTATTCAGAATACATGATGCACACATGATATCTTGTCTAAACAATATTAGTACAAATCTTTCTTTTCATTGAACTAAGAAAAAGTAGCTCTATATTTATCTTATTTTGTATATACATATATTTTTTTCACTAAAAAATGGTCTTTCATTTATATCCCCCTTTTTTGTTTTGTTTTGTCAGAGATGGGCTTTCTATTGCTGCTAGAGAAGGTGTATTTGGAGGTCTTAAAAGAAACTTTTCATACTTGATGCCAGTTCAAATACTGTAGATAACTGAATTCAGCAAAATATCTCAATATAGTCCAATAGTCCATAATAGGTGTGGGTTATCAGCAGAACAGACAATTGTCACAAGTTGTTGATTTGAGCCTTTTACAGTTCAGCATTAATATGGCTTTACTTTTTATGCCTCATGGTTATACTTTTCTGCTGGATGATTAAGACCAAATTAAAGTAAGACCTATATAACGAAAAATGTAACTTTTGTATCTGACAAGGTCAGTCTAATCCCCTCAGGATATACCCTGAAATACTGTATGGTAGTTTGTAGGTTCTTTGTCAGTGTCAGCAATATGGATGAGTCACAGCCACTGCTTGACCTGTTTGCTCTCTGTGAAAGCCTGATAGATTTTTTTTTCTCCCTAGATCACTCTCCTTAGACACAAGACACACTATACATCATTGATCACTTTCCTCGGTGGCCCCATAATCTACTTGAGCAGAAAATTTGGGACACCACTGAGTTACAGAATGTCACAGCACAGGTTCTCTTATATCCTAAGTCCTCACTGACCTTGTAGGGCTGGGGCCAAAATATTGTCTATCCTTGTAGCACTTCTTTTTCTCTAATTTTTGGTCTGCAAACTTCAGTTGTTAACCATCTAGAACAGAAGCTCAGTGATATTATTACCCTGTAACAGAGGCAGTTGAGCATAACAACAGTATCTGTCTAAATATCAAACACCTTAGGCATAATATGGAACTGGTATTTTCCAACAACCATGGATATTCTAAACTTTTAATCTCTATAGAATGTCAAAAAAACAATTACACATTTTTAGGCAGAAATTTAGAAATCAAACCGTATATAGCATTGTAGCAGGACAATCCTATGACTTTTTTTCTTGTCTCTTTTTTCTTTATCTTTTTTAAAATAAATATTTACTTTGAAGAGAGTATAGCAATTATTGATAAGACATTAGAAGCAGTACGTATTTATGTGCTGGTCTTTTGTTTGTTTTCTTAAATAATTTTTTGAGAAAGAAGTAGCAATGAGACAGTTTCAAAACAGGTGAGTAGGACAGTTACAATAATTAATACATGCATATTGTTGTCTTTGTAGTAGTTATTCCTAGTACAACATAAAGACATGATATCTTGTCTAAACACTATTAGTTCAAACTTTTCTTCTCATTGAACTAAGAGAAAGTAGCTGTACATCTCTGCTATTTTGTATATATATATTTTTTCACTACAAAATGGTCCTTCATTCATATTCCCCTTTTCTGTTGCTTTTGTCAGAGATGGGTATCCCATTGCTATTCATATATTGTAGGTGCATGAATTTAGCAAAGTAATTCAATATAGTCCAGTACTCTATAATAGTAGTGGGTTATCCCCATGACTGGCAATGTCAGAAGTTGTTGACTTGAGCCTTTTATAGCTCAGCATATTAATATGGCTTTACTTTTTATACCTCATGGTTATACTTTTCTGCTAGATGGTTAAGACCAAGACAAAGCAAGACCTATATAACAAAAAATGTAACTTTTGTATCTGACAAGGCCAAATGCCCTCAGGATTTACTCTGAAACCCTGTACAGCAGTTTGTAGATTTTTTTGTCAGTGTCAACCACTGGATGAGTCAAGGCCATTGCTTGACCAGTTTGCTCTCTGTGAAAGTCTGAGAGAATGTTTTCTCTCCAGGTGACTCTCTTTAGGTACATTCTACATTGTAGATCACTTTCCTCTGTGGCCCCATAATCTCCTTGAACAGAAAGTTTGGGAGACCACTGAGTTACATGATATTACAGTACAGGTTCTCTTACGTCCTGAGTCCTCACTGACTTTGAAGGGCTAGGGCCAAAATGTTGGCCATTTTTATAGTCCTTCTTTTTCTCTAAATTTTGGTCTGCAAACTTGAGTTGTTAACTCTCCAGAAGAGAAGCTCAATGATATTATTACCATAGAACATAAGCTGTTGAGCTTAACCTCACTGTCTGTCTGAATATCAAACACCTTAGACATGGAACAGATTAATGGAACAGATATTTTCCATTAATCATTGATATGTTAAACTTTAAATCTGTACAGAATGTGAAAAAAAATAA
This sequence comes from Octodon degus, assembly GCF_000260255.1. Lineage (NCBI taxonomy): Eukaryota > Metazoa > Chordata > Mammalia > Rodentia > Octodontidae > Octodon > Octodon degus. The sequence goes on along the minus strand of NW_004524803.1, from coordinate 44,271 downwards.
AAATAAATAAGAAAAAAGTAAAAAATATGTTAAAAATAGAAATAAACTGTGTAAAAATTTGTAATTGTGCTGGTCTTTTGAAAAGAGCACTTAATGCTTATTTTTTTTCTTGTTCTCTTTTTAATGTCTTGTAGGGTTTTTTGTTGTTTTTTAAACCTAGTTTTCATATTTATATTTGGTAATCTAAACAACTAGCTTGAAAATCAAATCATCCAATACAGCAACCACTGTTGAATTTATATTACTTTGGTGAAATTTTGTGTCATTTCTAATGTTTTTTTTTTTATTACTACTTTATATTATTTTAAAAATTCAAAAAAGAGATGGCTTGATTTTCTTATTTATTCCCAGCCTCATCAGTTCTTTGTGCCCTGTGAGTGGCAGTATTCACTTTGATGGCTGAAGGATTTTTATTCACAGGAAAAACCAGGAAATGGGTGGAAGAGGCTTTGAGTCACCCCTCCCCCACCACAGATCATCTGTCCCAAAGAAAGGTGGTTGTTTCTGGCTTCTTCTTCCCCTTCAAAAGCACCCAGTGAAACAAAGCTAGCAATCCAAATGATTGTCTTAAAAGAACAATATATAGAGAGATTAACATGAATAAAACCAAGTTAAAGAGCAGAAGTCAGAGCCAAAATTATGGCAGAGCATGGTGGTGCGTGCACGTAATCCCAGAACTTGACAGACTGAGGCAGGAGTTCAAGCCGAGCCTGGGTTACAAAATAAATTCAAATCTGAATTGCATAGCAAAACCTGGTCTCAAAAAGACAAAAGTGTGAAACACAATACAAATGCATTGAACTAATAACACTATGCTGTTGAGTCACAAATAAAAACTTCACTTAAAGACAGGGATTATAACTGGTAAATGTGTAACAGTAGAAATGATCATAAGGGATTAAGAAAAATAATGAAGTAAATCTAACGTTTATTTAGAACACTAAATAGATCTAAACATCCTTCCACTTGAAGGGCAGCATAAATCTCAAGGGATTACAATTTTCAATATTGGGGAAAACTAGAATTTAAAAATCATCTGAGAGACACCACAAAGCACAGAGGAGATTGGTATGTTATGAGCTGAGCTAAACAAATTCTGCAGCTCTCCTAGTGTGTAACAAGCTCATCCTTTAGGGAATACAGGAAAGCATCCACGGTGTTAATCAGAAAACATTTTCACCTTAAATTTCAATATAAACCTGTCCTGAAATGACCTTTAAGTTTTTTTTCATTTACTATAACAAGAAAGAGAAAAAAAAAATCTCACAGTGCTGTTCTGGTGTGGATTCCAGATATATCGAACCCTAGAAATTTTTGTCATTATCTCTAAATTTTAACCATTTGGCATGAAAAAATTAAATACAAAAAATGAACTTAAATAGGTTCACACTTCAGTTCATAAAATTCTTCCAAGACAGTATATGTCAGATTTCCAGAAGCAAACAGCTTTTAAAAATTCAGCTAAAATGGGTGTCTTCAATATTTTTATATCAATTATTGAATATAGACACTCAATATCAATTATTGAGTGTCTATGCCCAAATTCATGCATCTAGGTACTCTTCTGACCCTAAATTTCATACCAACAAATGAACACTTTCTGTCACCATGGGTCCTAAGAACATAGACCAGGACGAATACCATCTGTCAGGATTTGGTTTAATCAGGACATCATATCTACCGACGTTCTGGAGTGAAGATGAATTCAGAGTCTCGGGTGACAGATTGTCAGCCTTATTGCATGCAGTCTAATACTTATTCACTGAAAATTATTGAACATTCCTTCCAGAGACTCCTTTGGGTGTTTGGGACATATTAATAAGCAAAACAAAGATGTCCACTTTTACAGTGTGTGTGTGTATTTGTCCCCCCCCCCCAAAGTCTCATGTGGTCATTGAGGCGCAGTTTTAGTTTGTGATTAATTTTTTGATCCAAGGCTAGGATTATGGATCTGAGTACTGCTGGGATTATGGATGTGAGATCTATACCCAACCTGGGGCAGATAGCCTGAAAGTAACATAAGAGAAACAAAGAGACAGACTTGCTCTCTGAGGCCATTGTTGCTGCTCCTCCCTTGGTTCTCCTTCTCTTTGCCACCTTCATGAAATGCTGCTCTGTGCCAGGTGCCAGTCTGCCTTGGAGCCAGCTGAGTATAGACTGAAACCTCCAATAACTGTGAGCTAAATAAACCTCTCCTTCCTTCATTTTGAGTGTCAGGTGTTCGTCCCAGCAATGAGAGAAGAGTAACTGAGGCACATGCTTTTTATGATGCCTATATTCTTTAATAAGAAATATCCTTTCAAGGGACACATGGACATAAATTGAAAGGAGATCAGTGATAATAAGTAATGTGTATTAAGTGCCTACCATGAACTACAAATTTCTCTTCTTAGAGCTTCTTATGTACCAATGGTAACATAAGTTTCATTGCTATCTGTGATACATATTGGAGAATATTAACTGTAAAAGCCTTGCAGCAGTCTCACACTGGACATAAAAACCAGCTAGTAAATCAGCAAATGAGCAACAAAGAGCTAGGAGGAAAGAATTTTCTAGTTAAAAAAAATACCCCAGTCTTGCTTTTGGCTCACTCAGCATGTGGATTTTCTTCCAACTCTATTGTAACAATGAAAAATAACCATATATGGCAACTACAAATGCAGAACCAGACATTCTTAAGACATCTGAAACATCTTTTACCATTAGGGGAGAAGAATATTACATGTATGTGTGAAACCAACTTAGAAAGCATGTGGGTCTGCAATAAAAGGGTCATATAATGTAACCACAAAAAAATCAAAACTACATATAAACTCCTGAATAAACACTTGGCATGTCTGCTAAAATTCAGTTTAAAGTACTCTCAATTCAATTCAGAAGGTCACTGTGGTATCTTGAGTCTTTAACATGTGTTCCTGCCTGTGACATTGCAAACTACCAGGGGCACTGCGCAGAGTTCCTGGAAAACAGCACAGAAGAACAGACTTCTGGTAAATTGGGTTGAACTGATCTGAACCTTCAAATTCAAAACAACACAGTGAGCCTAAAGGTCCACACAGAGCTGAAGAGTGAAATAATGTAGCACAACTGCTCTTATCCCTGATTCTAGGAAAATACATCCAGATAGGGTAAATTCATATTTGTATGAATTTAATGATTTGTGCAAAGCAATAACATCATCAACTGGAAGATGGAGTTACACTGTGTCCTGCAGTCATCTCTGATCCAGCAACTTTAGAGAGAGACTGCATTTGCTTAAGCTCAGTTAAATTTTTGTACAATACAAATAAGATAAACTATTTTGTATTGCTGGATTTGGGCATAAAATTTAACACAAATGAGGCTTTCTTTCCCCTGAATAAAACTGCATCAGAATAAAACTGTTTAAAAAAATTAAACACAAAGGAGTTTGGAAGAGGATTCTTTTCTTTTCTTTCAACAGATTAGATATGCCCAAGTCCATGATTGTGTAAAGTAGTTCGTTTTCACGGAAATAAAACCTACTGTTCTTCCACACTTATTTAGTTTGTAAACAATTTTAAAGTGTTAAATACATATATCGATGATATGAATAATTAATTAATACTATTTTAGTTCCTGTTAGCTTTGCCTCTGCCTCTCTGTAAAGGCAAACAGAAGAGAGAATGAAAGTATTTGTTGGGAATCCAAGCAATCACTCTTATTAGATTCTAAACATGAAATAAATAATGTCACTAAAATATAAAAAATATGTATTTCATACTTTCATTGTATGACTTGGTTTTGGATACTGTTCTAATTTCATGGTTATGCTAGCATTGAATTCCACCAAAATACTTTTCATTTTAAAATAAGAAATTCTGACCTGAGCTTTGTTAGATGGCTACCTTGAAGTAGTTGAATTATTGAAAATAGCCTTAACACAGTCTTCCATGAAGCATGCATACTTTTACAAGTTTGAATACATTTATTTATAAGTTAACATTTTAAAAGTTTGTGGGTGTGTAATGCATCTATCCCTAAATATTTATGAGTGTATTTCACCATTAAGTCAGGAGATAGCCAGGAATGGAAAAGCTGTAAGAAACATTCTAAACACAGTGGACATATTCAAATGTCATTTTTTTAAAAAGTAATGAACCCAATATCCAAATTCCTGACTGCACTTCAAGAGTCTTCTCGTTTTAGGTCAGCACCTCCAATGAAAGGATATTTTCCAATTAACAACCTCATGAATCATACCTTATGAATCAGAGGCTATAGCCAGTTAGGAAATAGGTCAATATACAAATATAAGCAGAGCTACATGAAGGGAAAGGAACTTCCAGTTCTTGGCAAGGCTTAATGAAGGTAAATTCTTACTTCCCCTGCCTAAATGTTTAGGTTTCTCATGTCTTCAAGTAAATTACAGAGAAAACTCCCCGGTCCACCCTCTTCATGAAAAGAGAAAAAGAAAACCTGTTCAGATCACTATTTAATTGTAAGTGTGTCAGAGAGGACAAATACTTCATGCATTTGTGATCTAAGTGAAAACTGAGGACAAACAGCTTGTCTGAATGAAGAAATAGTCCCTTCTATGACCACAATGGCTTAGGTGCATCAGGCATAAGCCTCCCTTTCTATTTTCTGTTTCATTATCTGTGATTTTTGACTGAAAATGTGCTTCCTTCAAGAGCTGATATGTGACCTGGGAGACAGCTCAGCGCTCTAATCACCTGCCTGGCAAGCTCGAAGACCTGGGTTGGATCCCCAGTACTATATGCCCTGCAGGCCCAGCGCCAAGCTGGCCCCTGAAATCATGTGTGGTGGCGCACACTTGTAATCCCAGCACTGGGGAGGTTGAGACAGGAGGATCCCTAAGAGGCTGAGCTGTGTGGCAAGACCTTATACCAAATAAACAAACAAACAAATAAATAAATAAATAAAAGATTTTTCAAAAAATAGTTGATAGGTATTCCTTGAGAAACATGATCTTTTGACCTTTTTTCTGCTGTTTTCTGTTTTAATAAATAAGAAGACCAACACAGCAAAAATAAATAAATAAATAAAATGCCACAGTAGATTTTATATTCTTGGGTGTACAAGAAAAGGCAAACATGAGCAATTAAAGCATTAGATGAGGTCTCGTGAGCATTTCCAGCATTTAGGGTTCCTGTTTATACTGGCACATAAATAAGCATATCTGGCTGGAGAGATCACTAACTTCCATGTGTCTTGAAATTTGTCAGGTTATTTTTCTACTTTTAAAGCCATTGAATTATTTAATTATAATTCACTTTCTAAGTAAATCTACCCTTAAGAAACAATCATGTTCACAGTAAAATGCTAGCTCTTTCTTTTCCTCTCATTCTGAAAAAAAAAATCAGGCATAAAAATAATGTACCTTTTTTAATTAAAAAATTAACTAATGCATAAAATTGTACTTATTAACGGGATACTACACGATGATTTGACACCTGTATGCTTCATATCATATTTAAATCAGTTTTAATGTATGTCTTCTCTAAGATTTATCATTTCTCTATGATTAAAACCTTCAAAATCCTTTCTTCAAGTTTTTTTTGAAATGTACAATCCACTGCTGTTACCTCTAGGGAATTTCTCCTAAAAGAAAAAAATCTATAAAATGTTGTTTTACTTTTAAAGAATACAAAATAGTGATAGAAATAAAATAGCATTAGAAACAACACAAGATTTTACTAAACAAAGTAATAGGAAATGAACGATGGTTTCTGTACTACATAATTTTTTTTCTTTAAACGCATCTTACATGTTTATGTCTGGTGATCCTGTTTTATTTTTAAATTAGCAGAAAATAATGTTCCATGAGCATACCACATAATGTAATTATTATCATTTTTATGTTCTCTTTCATCACCAAGATGCTTTTATAAATGTACATTTTCATACTGTAATTTAAACATAAATTATGCATCTTTTGTAATAGTAAATTATATTGTTACTCTTCATATTTCTATTTTTTACTAAAAGGCTAATATCTACTAATTTATTTAAGCATCTTCTCAGTTGAGATGTGCGTGTTACCATAAAATGCTTGATTTTTTTTTTTTTTACTTCTTTAAGTATTTTCTGGATACTTCCTGAATGTCTAACAGCGTGACCCTAAGATTCCTGAAGATGTCAATATCTTCCAAATTCGTCACTCTGATACCTCAAACTAGCAAGTTTCAGGGAAGGTTGGTAGATGGCATATGCCTTGTGCTAGCTCTTCTCAATATTTTAGAGATGTGCTCAGGAAAAGACAGGATCTCACACCAAATAATGACAAGAAGTCAGAAACTGCTACGAGCCACAGTACCCATGTCCCATAAGTGCATGGAGATTGTGCCCACCCTCGGGTCAAGACTTTACATCCTGGAAGACCCAGTCACTTGGCCTCACGTGACTCGTGAAGTCAACTGTTTACCAGACCTAGCCTCTCAGTGGAACTCCCTGAATGTGCTGACTCTAGGCAGGTTCTCAGCAAGCTGTGTTTTCACTCCTCCTCTTGGCACCCTGGACCGTGAATCCCAGATTGAGACTGAAAAGCCTTCACCACAGAATGTGTCTCTCCCAGTTTCCTCCGCCAACTCTGCTGGTGCCTGCACCACCATCTGCGGTGGCTGCTGCCTCTTGCAAACAGCTAGGTTATACTGTCAACACAGGCTAAACGTGGCTGGAAGGGTTTTAATTCAATGGGAATTGATATTTTCTTCTCTAGATTTTTCCAGTGTTTACCAGAAAGATGTTTTCACATTCCTCTGTGTTCACTGTATCCAATAAATTCTCAATAATTCTTCCTGCCCACGCAGTTCTTCCAAGCAGTATTTTGTAAATAGTGAATTCTTGTATCACAGTAGTGTTATAATAGATACAAAAGTGTTTAATAGTTTTTTAAAAGAGTCATTCCCATTTTCACAGCCACCAGAAATGAGTAAGATATTTTCACAGCACTTTTGATAGCACTGACTTTTCTCAATTGTACTTTTAGTGTCAACGAATATTCTAAGAAGCAAAGATGGCATCAGAATTTCTTCTCAAAGCCAGACAAGGTAGTGCTTGCCTCTAACACCTGCCTGTAATTCTAGCACATTGGAAGGCTGAGGCAAGAGGATTACACACTAAGCCTGGGTCACTCACTCAAGAGTTAACTTGGGGAAGGGATGTTTGAATGAAGGTCCTGGGCTCAAGCCCCAGTGTCATCAAAGAAAGCAAGAAGAAAAGAGGGAAAGGAGGAAAGGAATGAGGAAGAGAGGGAGCAAAGAAGAAAAATTCTGAAAATTACATGCAGCAGCAATGATAAAAGCATAAATCATAGTATGTCATTTATATACCTGATATTTATGCATTCTGTCATTTCATCCTTAACCCCAAACAACAGGTATGAGTCTCCCCATTGGATATATGGCAGGAAAGAGAAAATCCAAAACCATAAATTGCTCCATATGTGCAACCTCAGTAGGAAGAACAGCCATGACCCCAAGCTATGTCTCTCTGAACTTAGCTACCTCAAGGCCATCTGTGTCCAAGTAACCCAACACTATTGGGCTATAAAGCAGTATAGTTTTCACTCATTGTTCCTCTTCATACTTGCCATTCTCTGCTCATGATCACATTGTTCAACTGAAATTCCAACAGTATAAGTAAAGAATTAAACACTAGTTTAATTAGCTCTATTTCATCTCCACTGCCCCAACTACAAATGTGAACCTTGGTCCTTTGAAAAATAGCCAGCAAATAAGTGCTCTTGACTCTATTCCAGGACTGTGATGCATGCTTTTATTTTTTTAGCACAATTAAGAAATGATTAATCCACTCTTTAGTTCATGTGACATGTCTGAAAAATTCATCATTTGTATTAAAACAAATGTCAACTTCATTTGAGTCAAAATATTTCTTGAGGTCAAAATGGAGAAGCATTATATGCTATTGAAAGTCTTTGTGATACATGATGTCGATACTTTCTGGCTATCACTTTATTCACAAAGTAGCATCATCAGTGATATCAGCTTAAATCATTCAGTTTTCCATGTGGCACAGGTTAAAAGCGTCTCTATGAGGACATCTCAAGTACACCTAGATTTCTAACATTGGTGCATTTTACCTAAAAGATTTCGGGAGACAACCGAGGTTAACTGGAAAAGGTAAAAAGCTTAGATTGCTCTTGAAGACACAAGCTGAAATACATCTTAATAATCAGACCCATATACAGACTTTGAAAACTCACTCCTACCCATACAAGTACACAGGCACAAGTTTTCATTTTATTCAGCGAAAACACAGTCTCCATAAAAATGAAACTAATTTTAATTAATTTGACTAAATTTATTTAATTTTAAAAGTTTATTTACTTTTTTTTTATTTCTTTGATGCAGGGTCTCACTACACAGTTCAGACTCATAGTGATCCTCCTGTCTCACCCTCCCTACCCAGTGCTGGGATTACAGGTGTGTGTCACCGCGCCCGGGTTTGGTGGCTGGCATGGCTTGTGGTACCAGGAAGTGAACCCAGGTCTTTGCACTTGGCAGGCAGATGCTTAAACCACCAAGCTATCCCCAGCCTTGACTGGATTTATAGCAATAGTTAAATTCCACTAGTTAGATTTTTCTTCATTCCATTATTTGTAAAGTATTTGCTTTTGAAATTTTACTGTATTCATTAAAAAATTTTAACTTTCTAGGTTTTGCTCAAAGGTCATTAGCTTCTTGTGTCCTCTGTCTGCATTTCTTACCCTTTGCTTGCTGCCCTCTGTTACAAATTCAACACAGTTGACTCTTCCTTCTGAATCCCTGAGATATGTTAAAATAACTCTTTGTACAATAACGTATCACAGTCTCCCTAGTGTTAGAGTTTTTTATGTACATATCTCACCTTGGCCTCACTGCAACTGTCTTGGGGCTCATACACTTATCCCCTGGTAGTCTTCATAATTAAAATATTAGGGTTAAAATAACTTAAACTGCTGATATCAAAAGTTTTTCACTCAGGTGTAAAGTTTTGGACCAAATATATCCCTTTGCCTTCTAGGTATACATTTTGCCTAATTTTTGCCTGTCTGTACATACATTTAAAAATGTTATAACTAAATTATCTCTCTTTTTCTCAAAAGGTAAAAATTTAGCATGGGACACAAGGAAACACAGACGAATGCAAACCAGTTCTATTCTTTTTTGGTCATCTGATTTGCTATATTTATAGTGAAATTAGATTTTGTAGAAGAAAGAAATGAGATGAGAGAGAGAGAGACAGAGAGAGACAGAGAGAGAGACAGAGAGAGAGAGAGAGAGAGAGAGAGAGAGAGAGAGAGAGAGAGAGATTCACAGTGCCCAAAGACATTTCCCTGAAGACCACTCACTTCTTTCCACTAAGTGATTAAATACAAGAACAGGAGGACAAGGGATTCATTACATCAGAGATTTACTTGATACAGCAAGGCATGACCTAAAGCGAAGAGGTAACTAGAACCTCAAGCACAGTTCCTACCCATTTCCGCACACAGAGCAATTGTTGGATTTCAATAGCCTTCATGGAGGCCTGACTTTAGATGTCATTGTCTAAAAACTACAGTTATTGTTGCTGGGAGACAATTCCCTTCCATTTTCCTTTCTTCTCTATAATTGAATAAGATTCAATACTCTTTTATAATTTAAAGAATAAAGCAACAACATTTCATATTTCATTGTTTAAAATGTCCTTCAGGAAAAAAAAATCCTATTGCTTTCCTTTTTTTCAATATCAGAAGAAAGTTCAGGACAAACTCATTGCCTTTTCAGTAGTGAACAATTCTTTAATAATAAAAATACCAACAAGGAGGATTTTTTTAAAACAATGAACACTGTGTAGCTTTGAAAATGTTCTTGATGTTTACTCTACATGAGTGGCTTTTGATAGAGCACTCATTGTGTAAGGATCATTTTTACTACCAACTCCAAGCAGCACATATTCTCAGTGTGACATCATTCATAGCTTTCCCAAGGATCTGTACAGACAGAATTAAAAGAAAGCAACCTTACAGAATTAAAAGAAAACAAAGATGAAGTTCATTTCTATAAAATATTTCCAAAATTTTCCTGAATTCATTTATACTCCTTCAAACTAGAGTAGAATGTGAACATACATACTATCAACCATTACTTTATAAATGGTTACCAATAAAATAAAATTATTTTATTTTATTACTGTCTTTCCTGGGGAAAATAGGCAGATATTAATACAGAAAACAAATCATGGTAGCAACCAGGAAAATTGACTTGCCTAACTTGAATATATTTGCACTTCTCCACTAATAACTATTTATAAAATGAAATAAATGCACACAAGTGGCAAACTTTCCAAATTTGGGGGCAGATCAACTTCAAATTGATGCAGGAAATGTCTTTTTTTTTCAAATCAAATTGGTAGGACAGTTTCAATAATTAACACATTGCATACATTCTTCCT
>NW_004524803.1:2081-32939 GCF_000260255.1 Octodon degus | reverse complement strand
GATAAAAAAATTTAAAAATTAGAATATAATTTAAAAATAGGCATAAAGAATTATATACTTCTTATGTTTACACATAAGTCCAAAAATCTCACCATATACAACCTTGAAGCAGGACAGTCCCACAATATTCCTTTGATGCAGGAAAAGTCTTGCCTCTGTTTGATTGAGTGAGTTAAAGAACAAGTTAATGTTTTTAACTTTAGATTGTTACATTTATCCTCTGTGTGCTTACAAATTAATTATTTGATTAACAATTTCAAAGCAAATGCCTTCCATATAAGGCTTGGTGTTCAATTTGTTACTTTTGCTCAGTATGTCCATCCCCCTTCTATTAAAAGAATAGAAGGGCTGTGCTGGCCCTGTCCCCTGAGGCATGCTATGAAGGCAACTGAGACTGGGCATGGTGGCACAGCCCTGTAATTCCAGTGCTTGGGAGGCTGAAAACAGGAGGATCACTACAAGTCCAATCTGTGTAGTGAGACCCTGTAGACCCTGTACTAAATACATTTTTTTAGAAAAGAATACCTCTTTCCTTTGGAGACCTCATTCCTTGTAAGTTAGAGGATAAATCTGCCAGTGGTCACATTCTTGTAACTCACCAAATGGCCAATCAGAATACTCTGTCCCCATTTGAATCACAATGATTGGATAAGCACATTACCTAAAAATCAAAACAAAATATTTGACGGAATTTGACATGTACGTGGTATGAGAAACCTTTTACTCCTTTTGATCAAATTTGAAAAGGGTATATTTACTGGTCGTTCCTTCTTACCATTTTGAGAAGGTACTGTCAAAAAAAAAAAAAAAAGAAAAAAAGGAAAGAAGGAAAGAAGTAAAAAGGAATAGGAAAATGTGGGTCACGTGTAGAGAAACAAAGCCCCTGGACATCATTTGATATCATTTGTTTGTTTGTTTGTATTTTAGTGCAGGGCATACAGGATTTTACTACACAGATTGGATTCATAGTGATCCTCCTGTTTTCAGCCTCCCAAGCTCTGGGATTACAGGCGTGGGTCACCACGCCCAGTCTCAGTCACCATCTCAGCATGCCCTAAGGGTGGGGCCGGCAAATCACATCATGATCAAAATCATTTGAAATCTTGAACCCACCTCTCACTGATGAATGGATGACTTCTTAGTCAGAAAAAAAAAATCATATTTCACTGAAGGTAATGTGAGCTAGAGTTTGAGTACTTGGCAACCAAAACATGCCTTACTAAGAAAACTGTGGTGTGATTTTCTAAGTTATTGCCATATACTATGTACTGCAACTTCTTGCTTTTGGGCAACTATCAAATAATGAAACAAAACTAAATAAATAGTCAATATCATTGAAGATATCTCAATCTTCTCAACAATAGTGAAAGCCTAAAAGGAAAATCAGTGTTCAATTATACTATCAAAGTAAAAAATTTTTATATCAACATCCAGTTCATCTCATGCAAATTCTTTCCATATGTCATGTAGTTTTAGAATATAAACAATACTTTGGGCTGTCTTTTCCCTTGCAGCCAGTTTGGAAATAGGAAATCTGAGTAATGAAAATAATACATACCCTTGTGCAACATCATACATGCAGCAAAGAGCAACATTGAAATGAAACTTTACCACAGATTATAAAATTATGTCTATTAGAATAGATTATTTTGAGATAAAGTGAGTTGAGGTCTTACTGTAATACTGTCATTTCAAGAAGAGCAATTTAGCTTAGAAATGCACATAAGGGACTCTACTTATTTACCAATTCAAGTGTTCATTAATTTTTCTGATAGGAAGATTACTAAATAAGCAAGCCAAATTTCATTGAAAATGCACACTAAAAGTAAGTTAGCTGATCTTTTTAATACTTCTGTTTCCTTTATAGGTAACTATCAAAGAGAAAAGGATTAACATCATTAAAGTCTTACGATAACTGGTAAATTCTAGGGGCTGGGAGATGGCTCAGTGGAATAAGCACTTCCCCGGCAAGCTCAAGGGCCTAAATTCAATCCCGGTTCCACAAAAAAAAAAAAAAAAAAGCCCTTTAACTGGTAAATTCTATTAAATATAAGAACTAAATTGCAATCTGAGTAAAACTATGTTGATCAAAAAGAATGTTTCTAATAGTAAAGATGATTCATCCTATAGATATAATAATCACTAAATATTTCACAGATATCATAGATACAAAAATCACTAAATTCCAAGAACCAGACAATGATATTTATAGAATTATAGAAATCAAAATGCCTTTGTGATCAAATTATTAATGCCCCCTGGTAGAATCAGTTGGTCTTTTCTTCAATATCTTTATTATAATTTTTTAATGTGTTTGGTTGTTACAGGGTCTTGCTTCTCAGCTCAGACTCATAGTGATCCTCCTGCTTTGAGCCTCCCTAGCACTGGGATTACAGGCATGTGCCACTGCAGCCTGACTGTGGCTGGCTCAGCGCACCTTAGGGGTGGGGTTGGTGCAGCATGTGGTGCCAGGATCCAACCGCGGTGCCTGCCCTCGCCTAAACTTGTGTGAGTGCCTAAGCAGGTGCTTTAGTCCACTGAGCTATCTCACTGGCCCTGTTCTAACGTTTTTAAAGCAGAGGACTCTTATTACTGCTTTCCTATGGATAATCACTATAAAATATGTCATGTAGTTTTAAACCAACTCTTTTCCTCTTCAGCCAAGAGAGCCCCTCAGACCAAAAAGAGTCAAATATTTTCTTTTGGGATGGCTGCCCCATCACAGAAAGTGAACCTATGGGTTTAAGAAGTGAACCAACACAGAAGTTAGCCACACCCACCTCGGCCACAGGAAATGAAAAGTCAGTGAAATAAACAGAATTTAAAAGCTCCTCCTTTAATAATTGTTTGAATTATTTTAAGATACTTATTAAAATTAGTTAATGTCATTGATTTTTTTTCTATTTCTAACTGAGTAACCTAGCTCAAAACAAATCATTATTTTCAAGAAGTGAATGTAGTTTCATAATAAACTGCTACAATAAATCCTTCACATTTTTACTGGAAAAGCGCTGCATGAGTAAAATAGTGAATGTATCGCTTACTAAATTATAATAATAAATTATTTCAAAATAGTCATGCCATTTTTATATCAGTGAGATATTTATATCTTACAATGATTAATCGGCATATAAAAAACAGGCAGATTAAGCTCCTTGCAACATTTTTCTTTCATGAACTTTTGTAAGTATACTCCTTAACAGGCAGAAAAGAACCAAGCTGTTCCCAGAAACCCGTGTTTTCCAATCCCGGCTGCCCCCTCCCTCCTTACTGTCACACTCACGAGTCATCTTGCTGCCCTCGTCCTCTTCTGACCTTCTCCGCCTGTAACTCCCAGGAAGTTTATGCAAACTTTTTATACCTTCAAAATATGCACCAAGACTTTTTATACCTTTAAACCATCACGTGTCATTTTGCAGCATGATAAAATCATTAATGCAGCAGCCGTGCTACTCACCAGGCTGGCGGAGGAGCCTTGTAAGTGGCTATTTCCTTATACTCCACATACATATTCTTCTTACCGGTTTTTACCTTTTATCTTTGTGTAACAAAACAACAATACGTATGTAATCCTGCTGCCTTTTATATGCTGTCTCTACTTCCCTGCCTCCAGGAAAATTGCCTGGCCCTTTCCTTTCTCCAAATCATTTTGCTGTAGGTTTTGGGGGTCAGGCAGAGTCTAGGCCAACTACTTAAGCAGGGCACTAAGATGCGTGAAACAAAAATATTTCAAGGTGAGGAAACTTCTATTTAAAAGTTTTTTAAAAGCCCACACATTTTTCTCTCATTGGTAAAAATGTCACTATAGTGACATTTAAGGTTCACTGGGTCAAAACACTACTTCAATGTCAACAGACTCACACAACTGTTTTGTGGCTGCCCCACCTCTCTCTCTCTCTCTCTCTCTCTCTCTCTCTCTCTCTCTCTCTTAAAAATAAGTTTTTCCCACACAATATAGTTTTAAAGTACAAATAAATACAAGGCACAGTCACTGTTTGGATCCCATGTTTTCCCTTGGAACCCGTGCCTCACAGATTATGACATGCAGCACACAGAAAATGGGATTAGAAAAGGTGCTGTGGCCATAGGGTTGTCCTCAGGCTGTAGAAGGCAGGGAAAACCCTTCATTATTCTTCCCCTCAGACTTAGGAAGCTCATGATAGCTATGTGTCATCTCTAATGTCATCGGCTCCCTCTCAGGCTTTGTCTCCCTGTCTCCCTCTTCCCTTCACTGTCTCCCCACACCCCTCCTCCTCACTCTCCATGGCTCCCAGGACCAAAGAAAGGCAGAAGAGCCTAAGAACAGATCCACCACTCCCTAATGAATTAATAACCATGCCCAGCCCCAACACCAGCCAGAAAGGACTTTTCAATTCCAAATAGAGTGTGAGGAATTGTTAATAAGATGTACATTAAAAGTTAAAGAACTGATATTTTATTATTGTTATGCTTATGAATCTGTTAAAATATTTAGTTTTTAAGGATAGTTTAATAATTGTTACATAAATCAATGTTCTTGTCAGCTAATTTTTAAAAATATACTACCAAAAGTTACAATGGAAATAGAAAAAGAAATCACTGTTTCTATCCAATAAAGTTAGGGCAGAAAGCTATCAATACAGCAGTGGTATAGAAGAATGCCTGAGTTAATATTTTTCTATTATACTGAGGGAAAAGATGATGTTTAAAATTTTAACCAAATCTCCTAAATTAAGAAATAGTCATTTACTGTTTGCAAAAATGTAATAGATTTCTACAAAGCTAAATAACATATGGTTCTTTAAAATCATTTTTATTATATTTCTTCTAAATAGTTAGACTGAAAATATATTGAGAAATACAGAAGAGTAAAATAGTAAAGGAAAATGACAGTTACTGTAACTGTATAAATGTATATAGTATCCCACCAAAAACCAGCCAGAGATTCCCAGCTCCGTATGCAGGCACCATTTGGACCATGTCACAAGAACTCTTCACCGGGTACACAAGGTCTGCATTTCTAGTAAGGCAAAGACACCACGCCAAGCAGCCAGGCACTCACCCATATGGGGACTTTTCAGACAATGGGGCTGGACAAAAGGATTCAGCAAGGAGTATCACTTGTGAAGCATCATTTGGACTTCTTTTCTGAAGCCCTTTTCTTCCATTCCTTATTGAATTTGGAAGACAGAAAGTATGTGTGAAAAAACCCTAATAAAAACAAGCAAAGGAACACACAAAGAGCTCGGCTAACACACACAGACACACAGCACAACACCACTCAACATCATTCAGGACATCATTTTGCTTGTTGTTTATCATCGTACCATATGGTAAAAAAAAGTTGAAAGAGCTAATCATATATATCATTGGAATGACTTTATCCAGCAACCAACTAAATATAGGATCAGCAAAACTAAATAGTAGTGTGCTTACGAATATAAGCCTTGTGGTTACAATAGTAAGATACATTTTACACAATCTAATATGAATTCTCCTATTTTATTCTTAATTTTTGCTTTTCTGTTTGTGCACAGGGTTTGAGTTCAGGGCCTTTGGCATGCTAGCCCAGTGCTCCACCATTGAGCTGTCTACCCCCAGCCCTTTTCTAACTTTTAAGCCTGAGAAGTACATTGGTCTATGTACAGTGTTACCTGGTTAGGTTATGTAAAGGGAGGACACAGACACATTTCCTTTCCAATACATGCATTTTGGGTTCTAAGCAAATGAATAAAATGATTCTAAGTGATCCCAAGATGTAAGCCAAAATCTATTCATCAGTCACAATTAAGAAGGAAAGGCTTTATTCAAAGGAATGGGATGCCTGTCCCAAATTCAGCATTTCTTCTGAATAAACACACTCACAGATCCACAAAAGAATATGTGCAGGAATGTTCATGGAAACATCATTCAGTTAGAAGATTAAAAAAAAAAAAAATGCAGCTTCTACCTGAAGGCAATAGGAAAATGTGTGCACACAATGTAAAGAGCCAAAATTGCAGTCAGATCACACACACACACACACACACACACACACACACACACACACACACACAGAGCACACAAATCTCATCATTTTTGCCACCTTCTGAAATAGTTCTAGAAGTACTCTTTCATGAGTATCTTTTCAAGGTCTGATTTAAAACACAGTCAACGCCTGCTCCATCCAACAGAAAGGAAAGCTCAGAACATGAGGATGTGTCCTCATTCACTTCACTGAATCTGGCATCCAGAGACTTAAGGTCAAAGTGACCAGGAAAGGTAAATGGTTTGAGTTGATTCAGGAACTGAGGTCCTCACAAAAGAGGACTTCCAGAACTGCTTCAAAAAATTGCAAGAATGGTGTTCAAAACAAGATTTGGGCGAGGGTGTTGAGGGGGATTAATGGCAATATGTCTTTTCCTGTAATGATTTTTCAAAAAGTAAATATTCATCCTATTTTTCATTATATCTCAGCACAGGGCCAGGGTTGTATAGCCAGTAGTAGGTCACATGCTTAACACATGGATGGCCCTGGGTTCAGTGCTCAGCACTACCAAATTAACAAAAATTATATATCATGGTAGATGCCTATGACACAATAGGAGTGGAACTTAGCAATCAAGTGGGGGATACGCGACAAAAGAAAAGAAGAACTTTAATCAGCTAAGCCTAGTACCAAGTGGGCCATGAAGGAGCAATATGGTTGGCTCAGTTCTGTGTGGTCCTGTGTGTCTGACTAAAATAAAATACTTTGGAAGTCATTATTAACATTAAGGAAAAAAACAATGTCCAGCCATATCTAAAGTTCATATGTCGACAAAAAGTGCAAGAAATTATAGGTTGGAAATATCCTGAAGATACAATGTTTACTCTAGTTAAATACAGTTTGGGATTCTTAAAAATCTTACAGAGATTTTACAATTCAAAAATCGATTTACAGGTCCGACAACACCTAAATCCATGAAAAATAAAAACAAATCACAATAAGGAAAGACGACATCTACAGTTCACCGCAGAGACAGTGTTTGCAGGATACATTATAATATCGAATAAAATCAAGATTCTCGCCACAGTGTCCCGCATTGCCTGGACCCGGCAGCTCCATCGGGCAACATTTCCATCAGCTTGCTGTGAAGTTTTCTCTCAGCGGTTTAGCAGTTGCTGGTAGAATAGCAGGGAATGGCCTAAATGAAGGCTGTGCCATGACCCCAATTCATATTTTAATAGATCCGACATACAGTACACAGTATTTAATAGAGTTTGGAGAATTCTTTGAAAGCTAATTTTGTTGAGGACCTGGAATCAAGGCCATTCTGAATGATCCATATAATTATCAAACTGGATAATACAGTGAAAACTGGAACATTTCTATGACTTGCATAAGTATAGTAACTTGACAAAACATCAGTATTATTTCAGTTCCCATGAAAATAAATATCTTGAATATACAATTATGTTTACAAAGCATCCATACTATATTACTTGGATAACAGAAGTAAATCTTAGACTGTATTGCCAAAATCAGAACAAAGAAACCTAGGGCTGGGGAGATAGCTCAGTGGTCTAAGTATCTGCATGGCAAGTACAAGGACTGGGGTTCAATCCCTGGTACTGTATGCCCTCGACTGTGCCAGCCCCCAAAACCAGGCATGCCTATAATCCCAGTGCTAAGGAGGCTGAGACAGGAGGATCATTATGAACCCAAGCTGCATAGAGAGACTCTGCACCAAATAAATAAAAGATTAAAAAATATTGATTTTAAAAAATCTCTATGGCTTTTATCATTACAGTACCATTGAAAATGCTTTACTATTATTTAAATTTCCAATGAAAATAAGTACTGATGTTATAATTATAATATGCTACATTACTTAGATAACAGAAGCAATATTTAAAAAATATGCAAGTGTCTTGATTGCTTAGGAAGTTGACTTAAATAACATACAAAAAAAGACAAGTCTTAATTTTATTTAGTAAATACATCAGTATTGTCCCTTCTTAAATTAAGTATCTGTATGTTTCTTATCACCACTTATAATATTAACTTTATCAGATAGTTTCAGAAAGTTATCTAAACCATGAAAATCTCAATAATTACAAGTGAAGCTAATCCATGAAAACAATAACTTGTTTGAAGAATAACTCACCTATAAACTATATGATCACTTCAACATCATAGAAAATGTTTTACCTGACAAATTTACCCTAAACTGATATATTTGAAAGTTACAGAAATCAACTACTATGAAATCTAACCAACAAATTAATATCCCCCCAACTTTCCCTCTAGGCTCATTACAAATACTACACACTAAGAAATATTATACAACAAAAAATACCAACTAAACAGTCTCAGAGACCAAAACTGCAGTGTGCATTTTTTAAAAACGAAAGCTAAGTGTAGGCACCATTCACTGGCCACCACAGACAAAAGTAACAGCACTTCAGGTATTCATCTCAAAGAGTTTGTTTGACTAGAATTATAAATCAAATCACCATATTCATGAGAGGCTCTAAAGTCAAATTTTATACCTTAGCACTATGTATATGAAACCAGTTAAGAAATTTGCTTCCTATTGTCTAATACTTTTCCATTAGGAGATTGTCTACAAATGGCCAGGAAGAAAAATCTGAAGATGCATTACCTGTTATCTATTTTAAAAAACTATATAATTATGCACAGACCAACCACCTCCCGAGATAGTTAAATGGTCATGCCAGAGAGCTTATATGTAATTTCTACAACAAATGGCCACCTTAAAAGTTTGAAAAAATACTGAGAAATGTTAAAATTTTTCTGTTGGGTTTTTTCCCTCTCCTTTTTGCTACAGAATGAGGGAATGAAGCATTTTTCTTGGACACTGAGTATAATTATAACTAATCATCTCCTTCTCCTTGGAGCAACATTCGTTGACGTTCCTTCATTTTAGGGTGGCTGGCTGACACAATTCAAATATAATTACTCTTCTTGCATGATAAACTCCAGCACCGTGAGCAAATACAGTATGTCTCATTGTCAAGTATGGCTAGACAGCAGCGGCGTAATATAGACCTTTCAAGCCCTAGTGTAGCCCCCTGCCTTTGAAATCTGTGTGAGATGACAAAACTGACTTTCATTTCCCTTGGACTTTCTCAAGGTATCCTTATTAAGAAAAAAAAAAAACCTAAAACCCATAAATTTAATCTACCTCCTGCCAATCACAATAGTTTCTGCTGTCAGACACTCAGGATACATAACCACAAAATTTAAATGTTATTGTTTCGTACAAGAAGCAAATGTTGCTTATGACTACCCCAAACAGTCACGTGACACCTCAGTGGGCTTTCTTTGTTTGCTTCCTCCAACACCGAACAATGGCTGGGCTGGAAATGTGGAACCAGTGGACAAAAAGTGGAAGAAGAAACCCAATAATAAACTTGAAGTGGATTATTTTTCCAGGCTATCTTGTGAGAGACACTTGCACGATGAGTGGAAATTTGTGTCTTAACATTTCAGATTTAGTAGTAAGCAGTGATGATACTTCATTCTCAAATGGCTCCTTATTTAAAATAATTAAATTCATACATGAATGATCACTGTCATAGAACTTTCACCAACTTTTAAGAAAGAAATAGTATAACAATAACACATAGTTATGAGTGTGAAGTTTGGGGAAGAAACAAAGGCTTGATATTTAAACTAAAAATTTTCAATATGTTCTAACAGCTCCAAAGAGCGCTCTTCTCAATAATGAGGTGAACTCATCGCTTTGTCTCACGGGTTCTGATTAGTGGCTTTAAAATGAATACATGTCTATGACTGGCCACAAATATAATGAATTCCAAAATGTCATTTTTACCTGTTACTTTCTAGGACAGTGCTTTCACATTAGTCTCCCAATTCTAGATGCTTCTCCTGGGTGTGTATCATTGTAAATTGAACCGTACCTTGTGGTTGTCAAAGGCTTATCTTAGGCTGAGGTAGGGACATTCACCAGCTGAATTAGGTAGGGACCTCTAATTCCTGTTGTTCTAAAACCTATACAAAGCACCACCAACTGTTTTCATTAGTAGTGAATGTCCCTAACCGATGAGGATGCAACTCCTTGCAGGAAGTCTCTTTCCTGCATGGAAAAGCAAGGAGACCCAACACAGCAAACGGCCTCAATTCTTCATGAGACGAGGCCATTGAAATAAAAACAAAATGCCATCAAACTGAAAATAGTCCTTAGTTTGCTCTACACATGTGAGAAAAGCCTTACCTATTTTTGCTTCCCAAACAGGCAGAATTCTACTGTCCCCTTTAGTTGGTCGAGTTATCCGCTATGCCTGCTCAAAGGTGACCAAGTCATGAAGCCAGCAGAAACAGAAGGAAATATATATATATATATATATATATATATATATATATATATATATATAATAAAATGAAAGCTCTGGCCATTTCTATTTGTGATAGCCAGTGAAACTAAGACAACACCAGCTATAGCAGATATACATAGAGTCAAAACAAAGAAGCTGAAAAGCACTAGGGAGTTGGTCTTCACATGCTTACCACAACCTGGGGAAATCACATTAGACACATTTTTACAGAACAAATCTTCCATTCTACCCGAAGAAAACATTCATCTGTCCATATGAGATACTTTATTAGGTTGAGTCATGGCCATGGAAAGCCCTGTTTTTGTCTTCTATGGACATTCCGTGGCTACGCTTGCGATGGGCGATGTGGTCACCCTAAAAAAGCTTGATGGCATTCCTTTATTGCACAAACCTCACTCCTTTTCAAGTGCAGTCTTATTTACCTTTTTCTTTGCCCTAAAAAATAGGACTCCACCACTCTAAAAACCATTCAACCCATTTTCCTGATTAAAGCCATTCACATGAAATGTAATATTTGGCTTTTGGATATCTCATCCCTAGAATTCTCTAAGCGCACTACCCAAGTGACGTAGTTTAGAACTCAAAACCAAATACACACACAAGCCCGGGATAAGACTTTAAAAACATGCTTGCTTTAACATTCTTGTTAAAAGTTTGGTTAGTTTGGTTAGAGGCATAAGAGACTTTGCATGAAGCTGAGATCTAAGTCCTCTATCCATTCATCCTTTGTTATCATAACTCAGTCATTACCCCGCTGCCCACATAGCATAGTCCCAGAACCTAATGAGCTCTGATTTTATTCCACTGACCCACTGTCCATAAAAAGTCTCAGATTCAGCAATGTGAACTAAAAGCAAACTGGTTATATAAGTGCAACCCAAGTCCAAAAATAAAATAAAAACAAACAACACAAGGAGAGGTGACTGCAAGATTTGCATTTGGTTTACCATGTTGCTTCTACTCAAAGGCTGAGAATCCTTCCCCTGCGTATTTAAATATGCAACAGCTCAGAAGAAGTTACACAATGTTTCCATCAGCAGAAGATGTGGCACTTAGAGAAAGCATCAGGAAAATAAAAACTACAGACAAAATAGGGCATATTTGCATATTTCACTTAAAATTAGGCTATGTTGCAGCATATTGGAAACTCATATGCATTGGATGTCAGCTGAGTTACTTTTCTTTCCCCCCAAGGTGACATTGGTGCTTGTCTTACCAAATATGATGCAACTGACAAGTGTTTTCATGTAAGGAAGATATATGCCTCCCATCACCTTGTCAGGCTGAGTGAAGGCGAACTCCAGCACATCCTTTCACAAGTGATTAGGTGGTCGGAGTCATTAAAAGTCATAAAGTTAGACTGCAGCGGTGTGCCATGCATACATATGCACTCATCCAAAGCTGTCCTCCTTGAAGCAGGGGAGAGCTCTCCACTGTGCTCTGGCCCAGTCATAGATTCTTTGCCGAGCTCCCTCTCTCCCTTAGCATACCTTTGAAGCGATACTGAACAGTAAATGCTGCTTTGGCCAGGCTCACTTGTCTCCCACTTTCCCAGCCAAACCGCTAACCACTAGAGGTCCACATGTCTGATTTTGGTTCACTAACATGAAGAAAACAACTACACTGGCATTGCTTATTCTTCCACAGCATATTTTAAATTAATTTTCAAAATACTTTGAAAACTCTTGTCAATCAGCCTACTGTAAAATTTTCTTAAAGGCAGCAAGAGAAAGAAACAGTGGTATTATTTAACTATTCCACAAAATGACTAATTTAAGGCACAAAGAATTGAAATGCTGTTTCAATGAGTCTAATACATTAGGGCTAATTAGGAGGTCAAAACAAAGCTTAAATAGAGTCTTATTTTCCAACTTCCCACTTTCATCGCTATGATTTCCCAGTAATTAAATCTGAATTTTTATAAATTTTATTTTTTAAATACCCAAGGCAATATACATTTATAAGTTTTATTTATTTTTTATCTTTTATCCTTTTTGCAGAACTGGGGATTGAACTCAGGCCCTTGTGCTTGCCAGGGAAGCACTTATTTTACTGAGCCATTTACAAGTTATACAGCATACTAATTGGCCTAGAAATTCCACTTGTAGGAATATACCCTAAAAGAATTAGGCATGTGCATGGGCAATAATGTTTGCAAAAGATGTTCAGTGCACCATTATTTATAATAATTAATAACAGCAAAGAAACTAAATGCAAAAAGAGGTATTCTTGGGATTCTTTGATTAAATATTACGAGTCTAAAATATATTTTAGAGTAATGTTAATACTAAAAATGATAATCACAACATAGAGAGTGTGAAAAAAAGTAAATTAAAATATTTAGCAATCTCAGTTAGCAAAATCTATAAATACACATAAGAAAAGGATCCAAAAGAAAATATTAACAAGATTGCTAATAGTATTTACATGTATGTTAGGAGGTTACAGGTAATTTTATATTTTTTATTGTGTACAGATGTTCCAATTATCTACGATGAACTTTCCTTCTTTAGTCACAAAAAAATATAAAGCCTTGAAGTTCTTCAGTAGATATTTGAAAAATTACCTATGTTCCATAAATCTCTTGCACATCATCTCAACATAGACTGCCTATTATTAAGAAGTTTAAATCCTTTTTATAATTTAATACAGGATCTACAGTAAATCCTTCCTAAGATGTATTACACACAAAGTAGCCATCAGTCCCTGCCCTGAGAATAGGCGTGCATACCATGTATGTGCTGTAGAGGAAAATGAATTTTTGTGACGTTGTATCGCAAGCAACCATGATTGACCAGAATGACTTTCCCAGAGTAACTTCATTTCTCTATCAAAGGCCTAGAAGTTTGCATGTATAGAATACACGAACTCATGTAAACAGACACTCAAGCAAGGAGCTAGCAGATGTAATCCTTTAATGGTAAACTCTGCAACATTAATGAACTAACATGGAGCACTGAACCCTACTAGCCCTCTAAACACACATTGACTAATTCTGCCTTTACAAAGACCATTAAAAGAATATATTTTAACTATCAGACATTTAAAAATATATCCTGCAAGCTCATGCTTTGGCAGACAACCAAACTTTCAGTGACTTAGGAGACTGAGGCAAAAGGACCACAAATTTGAGTACAATCTGGACAACTTAGCCAGACTTTCTGTTCTATGCCCAGCACCACATAGATAGATGATAGATAGATTGATAGTAGATAGATGATTGATAGATAGATAGGCAAGCCCATGCTCCCAAGTTTTTGCTTCTATCACATATTCTGTTTTACTTGGTCAAAGCCAAAACACATTAAAAAGTATACATTACTGAATACACTATTGTAATTAAAAATAGGAATGTCTAAATGTCTATCAAGAAGAATATACAGATACTGAGGCAGAATTCTTATTTAACAGAGCCAATTTTCCAGCCCATCATGATCATTACCATCATTATTATTAAGAACATGATCATTTTTGGTTTTTTTTTTTAACAGTCATTTTGGTGAGTACTTTTCTACAATTAAAACATTTTAAATCATGAAATATATAAATTAGTCAGCTGAGAAGTTTCGAGAAGTAACTAAAATAGACAAGAACACTACGAGTTGAGAGAATGATCTGAATTCCTTGTGTCAGACAACAGCTCTTCTCCCCGGGAACCTCCTGAGGAAGAAGCCCTCCAGCAGCTCCACCTGCCAGAGGAAGCAGCTAGCGCTCTGCCTCTGTGGAACCTGCTCCTCAGTCCTCAGATGATTCAGGCGAAGACTCTGATAATTCATTCTTAAGCGTCACTTCATGTTCTCACATAATCTAATCACTTTAACTGGCACTATGAAAATATCTATTTGAAGAGTAATTTATTTCATTAACTAAAAGACATTCTGTTACCTCTTCTTTTTTGTTTAAAGAGAATCATGGTTTTATTTTTTTTACATGAAGAACCATTGCATGTATATTTTCTATGTGTATAGAACATCATGAATAATTCAAGGAAATATGGCTATATATTCCAAATTTTTTTAGTAATTTTATTGAGAAACAAACAGCAATAAGACAGTTTCAAAACCGATAAGTAGGACATTTTCAATAATAAATACATTGCACATTGTTGTCTCAGTGGTTATTCATTGTACAAGATGCAGACATGACATCTCATCCATAAACAATATTAGAACAAATCTTCTTATTCATTGAATTAAGAGAATGTAGTTGTATATCTATCCTATTTTGTATATACAGATACAAAATGGTCATTCATTTGAATCACCTTTTTTTGTTTAGTTTTGTCAGAGAAAGGTATTCCATTGTCTTTTAAATATTGTAGGTACATGAATTCAGCAAAATATTTCAACACAGTCCAGTAGTCCATAATAGTAGTGGATCATCCACAGGACTGACAATGTCAGAAGTTGTTGACCTGAGCCCTTTACAGCCCAGCATACCAACATGGCTTCACCTCTTATACCTCGTTTTTATACCTTTCTGCTGGATGGTTAAGACCAACATAAAGCAAGACCTATATAACAAGAAATTAACTTTTATATCTGATAAAGTCAGTCAAGTCCCCTCAGGATCTATCCTGAAACACTGTACTACAGTTTGTAGATCCTTTGTGAGTGTCAGCCATGTGGATGTGTCACGACCATTGCTTGACCAATTTGCTCTTTGTGAAAGCCTGAGAGAATGTTTTCTTTCCAGGTAACTCTCCTTAGGCACGGTCTATGTCATTGATCACTTTCTTCTGTGGCCCCATAATCTCCTTGATCAGAACATTTGGGACACAACTGAGTTACATGATGCTATAGTATAGGTTCTCCTATGTCCTGAGTCTTCACTGACCTTGAAAGGCTAGGGCCAAAATGTTGGCTGACCTTTCAGACCTTCTATTTCTCTAATTTTTGGTCTGCAAACTTAGGTTGTTAACCCTCCAGAAGAGAAGCTTATTATTACCCTACAACATATGCAGTTGGGTTTAACCTAACTGTCTGAATACCAAACATCTTAGGCATAACATGGAACAGATATTTTCTATTAAGTATTGATGTTAACTTTAAGTCCCTATAGAATATGAAGAAAAAATTAAAAGAATAATTTTTAAAAAAATGAATAAACACATATTTTACACAAAAATTTAGAAATCTAACCCTATACAACATTGTAGCTGGACAGCCCTGTCACATTTTTTTCTTATCTCTTGTTTTCATTTATTACCCTTTTTTTTCTAAACAAACATTTCTGTTACCTCTTATAAATAAAACTATATAAAATTCCAATCCCTAAACAGATCCTAGACATGTGGGCCTGCTCTCTCTTCTCCCTGTTCATTTGTTTTAAATTACAACACTAGTAAAGAGTAAATCAATACAGCCTGGGCTTCAGGAAAAGAAGTAAAATTCCTAGACAATAAAAAAGTGAACAATCTCTGTAAAAGTCATGTAAATAATATATTTTGATGATTCTGGTTAAAAATAATCAGCACAAAATCTTATTTTTTATATCATTTTTTTCATTTAAGATTAAATATTTAAAGCAGAAAAAGGGCCAGTCAAATAGCTCAATGGATTAAAGAGCCTGCTTAGGCAGATGCAGTGGCTGGGGTTTGATCCCACCCTTGGGGCGTGCTGAGATGGCAGGTGAGACTGGGCATGGTGGCCCGCACCGGTAATCCCAGTTCTTTGGAGGCTGAACACAGGTGGATCACTATGAATCCAATCTACATAGTGAGACCCTGTAGACTCTGCCCTAAATACAAAAATAATAATAATAAATAATAATAAAATAATAAAGCAGAAAAAGTTGTAAAAAAAGAAAAAACTAATGAAGAAAATGATTTTTTCTCATACATTTCCAAGAAAGAACTATTATTAGGAACTGGTTATTATTTGTAGCTTTTTGCATAGTAAGTAACATTAAATTCATATCATTTAATCATGTGTTTTTTATAATTTGTAATTAATCTCAGTTGTTGAACTCATTGGGCTTACCTCTTTCACTATTACCTCTGAAATTAAAAATCCTGCAATATGAATGTCTGATATGGTCGGGGTATCTTTCTCCTGAATAAATTCAAAACTGAAATTGAGTTCAAAAATCTGAGACTTTGAAGCATGTCAAAATCTATCATGATTTTCCCTCCATTAATTATGTTGCAATTTAAACTCTCAAATTAACATTAGTAAGAATGTCTTTTAAGTCTCTTTTTTGTTTTAAAATTATAAGTTACTATGGGAAACAGTGCTATAAAAGCTGAAATAAGGTCCTATTTCTCTATAATTTGTGTGGGTTGTTTTTCACTCAAAAAGAGTGCACATACTTATATCAAAGATAATTTCACTTGAAATGGCTCCATCACTGGCTATACACAGCCACTTACTTCTATCAAAATAAAGGATCAAGATATGCACTTTGGATTTATAGCATCATTGACTCTCTCATTTAAAAAATCAATAGATGTTCTCAATTTCAAAATGTTACCTTCTGCTCTTTTCTGGATGACTTGAGAAAACAAGGTAGGGGCACTAACAAAATCTATCCTGAACATAACACAAATACAGAATGTGCCTGCCAACCCAGAGAAGTCCTGAGGCCAGATTCTCTAAGGAGAGTGACACCAGACATGTGTCCCTCAGAGAAAGCTTCTGTGAGTCCAAAGCCTCTCAGAATCAGCAGGTGCCAAGATGGTGTGATTGTGTTTCATAAAGAAAGTTGGAGAACAATGGAGAAGACAATGCAAAGAAAGAAAATACAGATAGTCACCATCACATTGATGCCACTTCCCAAGGAAGAATAGGTGTGTGTCTCATGGGTAAATTTCCTTACCCAAATATCACCCAAGATGTGCTGTTGTTCTGGTCCCCTCTGATAGCTGTCAGGGTAGAACTGAGCTGCAGTCATCAAGGGAGAGTGGCGAGCATGAAGGTCTTTCAGTTCAGCCTCCCCAGAAGGTTGAGCATTAACCTATCGATTGGCAATGTTTGCTTTCATCTGCCACCATAAGTGGGATCAATGATGGCCCTCAGTGACAGGTAAGAGTCATTCTTTAAGTCACAAAGCTGGATGACAGATTTGTAAATGTAATAAACAAGGGCTTTTCAGAGCCTTTTATGAAAGCATACCTTTGAGGGATTTGTAGCACATGCTTTTATTGTCCAGAGCATGAAAATGGACTGTCCTTACCGATCAAAGGCAGTGAAAGATTAAACAAAACATTCAGATTGGCTGGGGTGGGGGGCTTGCTGTCAACATAAGTACTCCAAATTGAGATGATCTATTTACTTATCTATACACACAAGAACTTTCCTGAAACTTCTAAGGGTTAGTTAAAATGTTCTAGTTGCATGTTTTTGAAAGACTACAGAAAATCCCTACATGTGTATTAAATTTTTAGAGACCATCTCTGTCTAAAACAGAAAACAATAGAATCTCTTAATCCTGAGGTTCAGTAGATGAGTAATAGAAAACATGAACTCTTTCACACTGCCATCTGTCTGAACTGCTTCCTTTTCCTCCCTCTACTTGGTCTGCCCGATCCTCTAACTCAAGCTTAATGTTCTTCCCCCAGATAGAAATCCACCCATGTGCAGGAGGTGTGAAACCACCAAGAAATCCTCGTGTGGGGAGCAAAGTCTCGAGTCCAAATCTTACAAAAGACTCAAATTGAGCTTAAAATTAAAAAAATAATTGAAGCAGCTTGTGGATGGATATAAAATTAGCTACTAATTTCAGTGATTCCAAAGGTAGCAATTTCTTAACAGAAGCTTCCCAGCCAAAAAATATTAGAAACTTAGCTATACTCTAAATACACTAATTCTTGTATCATTCAAAGGTATTTTACATGGAACAGTGGCTATTTTAGGCCAAGCATTATTTCTTTTCCAATTACAAATAATATCATACACAAATTGAGTTACCTGTGAGACAATATGTTTGTTGTGTCACAATGAAATTACCCCTGTTATTAGACTATTTCACTAAAATAAATCTCTTCCTAAGCCTGTTTTGATTAAATGACAAAAAAGTGGTCTTAGTAAGATGGAATTTGTTCTAAACAACAGTTACTCTTGTTTGAAATCAGATATTTCAACCTCAGAGAATGAGCAATAACTCATACACTCATGGATGCCACTCCTGGGTGCCATCATTCAAGTGTTCCTTCTGCCCTGAAAGCTTGATTCTATTGTAAGAATGTGGAAAGTTCCAGGAAAATAATAGAGTGATGAGCAGCAGCAAACCAGCCTCTCTTAGATTTGGAGTTCAGATGCTGGACTACACCAAATTGGGGAAGAGATGAAAGAGAAAGTGGGTCCCTGGGACCTGAAGCAAGAATTGCAGTCTACAGGGGAACAAGGAAAGAGACCTCAGTGCAGAAGGGGGAAGCCAGCAAATGGTGCTTTCACTCTGAATAACAGCTTGCAACATGAGAGAAGCAGTTTGAAGCTGCTAAGGTATGGCAGCTACGGTGACTCTAGAGGCCTCCGTGGAGATAAGCACCAATAGAACAGAACAATGGAACCTGCAGGCTGGTGTGGCTGGTAAATGATTCTGGTTCAGACACTCCCAGAAGGAGATATCTGGCTGGTCACCATTTTGGAAAGGGGCAGCTGACCTTGGACTCAGAGCAGCTGTCCAATAGCTCCCCCTAGAAGCTCCCAGTGTCAGGTGATGTGAGCTGGGGAAATGCCCACTCTCAGGGGCATTCACCAGCCACTGCAGCCTGCAGTGTCCATTGTTCTGTTCCACTGGTGCATATCTCCATGGAGGCTTCTTGACCTTGTCAGCCAAGGTCAAGCAGGCAAGAAGCACCCAGAGAATTGTGACCAGATAACTCAAGTCCCAGCCTCACAGTCAAAAACTAGGATCACCTGAACTTTCAGTGGGCCTGATCGCACAGGCTTACTGGGATTATCCAGCACCCTGCCCTAATTCTACAGCAGGCATTCTTGGCTCAGCCAACAAGGATCTAGGCTTGTCAGCCCATTTTGTCTACCAGTGATAGCACAAGCACACCCTGAAGTGGACTTTTTTTCCTTTTTTATTTCTAGATTATGTATTCTTGTTTTTATGAGTCGGAACATTATTTCTAGTTGTTGATTTGTTCTGTTCTTGTATTTATTTCTTTCCTTCTTTCCATCTCATCTCTTTTTATCACCAGTTTCCCAAAGCTTATATAATCTTCCTTTGCCTTGCTTCTAATCTCTTTCTCTTCTTCTATTTCCCTCTTTTTTTCCTTTTTTATATTTTTTCCTCTGATGTTGAAATCATTCTACTGAGGAGACATTTACTATATTCAACTTTCTAATTTGTTTTAGATTTTGTTATATCACTACAAACATTCTACATGTGGTTAAATGTGATAAATTAATAGTTATCATATTTTTTTTATTTTCCAGTCTGTGCTTGATGCAACTATTGTCACTGATTGTACTACTTTTTTTTTTCCTGTGGTACCAGGGATTGAACTCAGGACCCTGCACTTGCCAAGCAAGCGCTAATTCTACTGAGCTATCTCCCCGGGCCCATTACTTTAATGAAGTTGACATAATTGTTCAAATTACTTGTTCCTTCTTGTATGCCAAGACCCAGAGTGATATAACCCACAAAACTATTTTTCAAAATGAAGAAATGATACTTTCATGACAAAGAACAACTGAAGAAGTTAATAATCAGCACACCAACACTCTAAAGTATTGTGAAAGATATTCTAAATAATGACGACTACAATTTCATGAACCCCAGTAGAATGAATCCACTGGGCAAGGCAAGGAGATAAACAGAGGTAAAAGAAAGGTAATCAACAACAGGAAAATTATATTACAAGGATAAGTCAGTACATAATACTTATAACTATAAGTGTAAATTATCTCAATTTACCAATCAAAATAAGCAGATTGTCACAGTGGATCAATAAATAAGATTCAACAATATGTTGCATGCCAAACACACATTTAACTCAGAAAGAAATTAAAAGATTGAAAGACAAAGGATAGAAAACAGTATTCCATGCACTAGGAAACCAAGAAAAAGCAGCAGTAGCTATTCTATTTTCAGACAAAGTGAAGTTAAAGCCAACACTGAGAGACACTGAAGGTCATTTGGAATAATCCAAGAAGAAAAGATAAAAATCATGAATATATATGCATCAAATGCCAGCACACTCAACTATATAAAACAAATATTAACAGACATGAAAAACAATAAACACTAATAAAATTATAATGAAGGACCTCAATACGCCACTATCAAAACAGGAAGGCCAATTAGACAAAAAGAAAAAAAAAATCAACAAAGAACTATCAGAATTGAACCAAACCTTTGAATGATTGGACTTAGCGAAAGCCTACAGTGTTTCACACCTCAACATCACAAGGCACATTGTTTTCAGCTTCACACAGCATGCTCTGCAAAATAGACCACATACTAGTTCACTGAACATTTTAATTTAATGAAAATCTATTGAAATTATTCCATACATATTTTCAGATTGTTTTGTGTTTTCTCATTGGTGAGACAAAATACCCAATACCCAAAGTTAAAGGGATATAGGCTCATTTAACTTACAGTTCATAGAGTTTGCAGCCCATAAGCAGCTGGTTCCAAGGCAGGGTGGCACATGGTAGAGAGGCAGCAATTCATGGTGGCAGAAGAGAGCAAAAGTCAGTCAGGAGAGAGAGAGGGAGAGAGAGAGAGAGAGAGAGAGAGAGAGAGAGAGAGAGAGAGAGAGGAGCCTCTTTCTCTCCTTTATATTATATGGAGTCTACTGGGATTCGGGTGGTGCCAATTCCAATCAGTGCACTGATCCATCAATCACCCACCATTAATCCCAACATTGCACTATGAATCAATCACATACTCTAGTTTAAGCCACCTCTGGAAAAAATCTGTATGATTTATGAGGCTTTTCGGGAACATCTAAACACAAACCACTATACAGACCATAGTGCAGCTGAAATCAGAAAGCAATAACAAAAGAAACCACAGAAACTACAAAAACATGTGGAAATTAAATAGCACATTCCTGTGCCAGCCCTGCCCCAGGGGCGCACTGAGACAGCAATTGAGACTGGGCGTGGTGGTGTGCGCCTGCAATTCCAGCTCTTGGGAGGCTGTAAACAGGTGGATCACTATGAGTCTAATCTAGTAATGAGACCCTTAAAATCCTGCAGACCTTTCCCTAAAAAATACAAAAAGAGCACATTTCTGCACAACAAAAGAGTCATAGATGAATTTTTTTAATTAGAAAATTTTTACAATTAAATGATAATGCCCATAAAACATACTGGAATTTATGGGATGTAATGAAAGCAGTTCTGTGAGGAAATTTATAATGGTAAATTCCACATCAGAAAAAATGAGGTCAAATAAACAACCAAATTTTGAACTTTAAGTGTCTAGAAAAAGAAGCCCAAAGCATATGTGAGGGAGAAAGGTATAGAGTTATAAACAGAAGTTAATGCATTCGAAGCTAAGAAAATAATTCAAACAATCAATGAATTGAAAAGTTTGTTCTTTGAAAGATTAAATAAAATTGATAAACCCTTAGCCAAATTTATCAATAAAGACTCAAATCCATGGAATTAAGAATGAAGGGGTGAAATCACAACTGATCCCACAGCAATCCAGAAGATCAGCATTACCTACTTCAAGAACCTATATTCTTATAAGGTGGGAAGCACAGAAGAAATGAACATCCTCCTAGATACATATGGATACATATGATAGCTGAATTAAGATATAAAAATTCTAAATAACTTAATTTCAATGAAATTGAAGATGCAATGCAAAATCTACTAACAGAAAAGCAAGGGCCTGATGGATTCACTGCTGAATTATATAAGAAATTTAGACAGGATCTAATGCTGCTACTTCTCAGAATATTTAATGAATCTGAAAGTGAAGCAATGCTCCCAAATTCAATCCTGAAAGCAAGCATTAACCTGATAACAAAACTAGCGAAAGATCCAACCAGAAAAGAGAATTATAGGCTAACCTCCCTGTTCAAAATAGATACAAATCCTCAAGAAAATAATCACAAGCAGAATGCAGCAAATCATCAAGAAGATTTTACACTATGACCAAGTAGGTTTCATCCCAGGGATGCATGGATGATTCAACATAACCAAGTCAATACATGTAACAAATCATATTAGCAGAACCAAGGACAAAAAGTGTATGATCATCTTAATAGATGCAGAAAAGCCACTTGACAAAGTCTAATACCCATTCATAAGAATGGGTATTACAGAGAATTAGAACAGATGGTCTTAATCTCAATCTGATATAAACTATCTGAGACAAGCAGTCAGCATCACACTAAATGGTCAAAAACTGAAAGGTTTCACTTTAAAATCAGGAACAATAAAAAGATGTCCCCTAGAACCACTTCTACTTAATATAGTACTAGAAAAATTAGCTGGAGCAGTTAGACAAGAGAAAGAAATAAAAGGAATAAAGATAGAAAAATTGAATTATCATTATTTACAGATAACATGATACTCTATATAGAATGCAGAGAATTAGAAGAACCCCACCAAAAGACTTCTCGATTTAAAATTCAAACAAAGTACCATATCTGCATATAAAGTAAATACCCTCAAATCAATAGTATTTTTTTTTTCAGTATCAGGGATTGAACTCAAGACCTTGTGCTTGCCTGGAAAGCACTTAGTATACTGAGCTATCTCTCTAGCCCCTCAATAGTATTCCTTACACAAATAACAATCACAACAAGAGAGAAATTAAGAAAACCACATCTTTCACAATAACATCAAAAAATACATTATTTAAGAGCCAGTCTAATGAAAGAAGGGCCAGCAAGATAGCTCAGCAGACTAAGCACCTGCTTAGGCAAACCCAGGGGCAGGGGTTTGATCCGTGGCACCACACACCATGCCAGGCATGTCCCTGGGGTGGGCTGAGCCAGCATTGAGACCAAGTGTGGGGGCACATGTCTGTAATCTCACCCCAGGGGAAGCTGAAAACAGTAGGATCACTATGAGTCAGAACTGCATAGTGAGACCTTGTACCAAATACATTAAGACCAATTTTTTAATTTAAAAAAAACCAATGAAAGAAGTAAAAGACCATTACAGTGAAAAGTATAGTACTCTGGAAAAGGATCTCAAGGAGGATATCAGAAAATGGAAAGATCAGTGGATATCCCTTGATCTTGCTCAGAACCCATACAATGATAATGGCCATACCTCTACGATTTTCCACAGATTTAATGCAGTCTCAGTCAAAATACCAATAGCATGCCTGACAGAAATAGAGAAAACAACCTTAAAATTTATTTGGAACAATTACAGACCTAGAATAGCAAAATCAATCTTGGGAAAAGACAGGGCCATCACAATCTCTGGCTTGAAATTATGCCACAAAACCACCATGATAAAAACAGCATGGTACTTGCAAACACATAAACCAACAAAAACAGAACTGAGGATCAGTGGAACAGATTAGAAGATGCAGAAACAATTCCAAACATACTCAACTACCTTACCTTTGACAAAGGGACCAAACACCTTCCCTGGAAGAAAGATAGCCTCTTTAATAAATAGGGCTGGAAAATTTGTCTTTTCACATGCCAAACATTAAACTAGACCTATATCTTTCACTATGGACTAAACTAAAATAAAAATGGATTAAAAAGTAAATATCAAAAGAGAAAACTTAAATCTACTAGAACATAGAATATGAACTTTTGAAGACATAAGTATAGGCAAAGATTTCATGAACAAAACCTCAACTGAACCAAAAAAAAAAAAATCAACAACTTGGATCTCACATTATTAACAAGCTTTTGCACAGCAAAAAAAATCACTAATAAAGTTAATAGAGAATCTACAAAGTGGGAAACATTTTAGCCAGTTATCCCTCAGACAAAGGACTAATATTTACAATATATAAAGAAGTGAAAAAATATCATAACCCTTCTAAAGAACCCAAAATGGGAATCAAAAATGAATACATACTTCTCAGTTGAACAAGTACAAATGTCAAATAAATATATGAAAAAATGCTCAATATCACTGGTCATTTGAGAGACACAAGTTAAAACAACACTGAGAGTCCATCTCACTCCGGAAAGAAATGGCTATTATCAAGAAATCAACCAATAACAAATGCTAGCAGAGCTGTGTGGACAAAGGGACCCTTATCCACATAGGTAGGCTATGTGTAGGCTAGTGCAATCACTGAGTAACTCAGTGTAGAAATTCTTCAAAAGAAAAACAAACCCAAAAACTGGAGTTCCATATCTTCCGGAGTCAATTAAAAGCATCACACCACAGCAATGTCTGCATATCCATGTTTGTAGCAGCACAATGTGTAATAACTAAATCTTGATCCCATCCTAAATACCTAGCAACTGATGAATGGATAAAGAAGTTGTGTTTTTAATTCAGTGGAGTACTACTCTGTCATAAAGATCAAGCGGAGACATTTCTAGGTAAATGGAACACCTTGAGACCATACTCTTAAGTGAAATAAATCATATACACATGTCTCAGTACTGCATTGTTCCTTTGGTGTGAGAAACTAAAAGGGTAAATAAGGACCAAAACGTATAATAGATACTGGGAAATAGGAAGAAAATGTTAAAATGGGAAGGGGAACAAGAGCGAGGCAGAGAGGGGAAAGGAAAAATCTTTACAAAGAGAGTAAAAGGGAAAAAATGGAAACAAAGTTTAGTAAGTAAGCATGGAAACAGGAGTTTAAGTGAGAGAAGGGAATTTGGAACAAAAAAAGAATTCGGATATATTATGTACAGATGCAAATTGCCTATGATGAATCAGTCATTATGTATATCTGAAATGTATCAGTAAAATAAAATTTTTTTAAAAAAATCCAGCAGGGGCCTGCCAAATCACTCAGCAAATTAAAATGTCTTCTTAGGCAGACCCAGCAGCCAGGGCAGACCCAGGAGCCAGGGTTCAATCCCCCACGTGCTGTGCTGGCCCCAGCTGGGTGTGCACTCAGATGGTGATTGACACTGGACATGGTAGTGCACGCCTGTAATCCCAGCACTTGGGAGGCTGAACACAGGTGGATCACTCTGAGTCCAGTCTATGTAGTGAGACCCTGTCGATCCAGCAGGGTATACTGACTGAATACCCTCTGCAAAACTTTAAAAAAAAAATACATGCTTTTGTTTATAAATAGTAATATTTACTGTGTATGTTTTATGCAGAATTCCATTAGAAATATGTTTTTAACTGTGTTCAATTTTTTGGAGTCTTTAGGTTTCATGCCAGTTCTTTTCATATCATATAGAAGTTCTCTCAAAATACCAGCATAATAATGCAGTCAGAACAGCTGGCAATTTGGTATTCTAATAAATAATTTATTTTGCATCAACCTGTGGTCAGAGCATTTTATACATATGCAACCTGGATTAATATCAAGTACTGTGCCTGTTCAGTGCCTGCACATTTACTTTATAAATTTGTTTGTTTTGATTTTTGTCATGTAGATTACTGTCTTGGTCAGCATAATGCCATCTGTGTTTTTATATCTTCTTTTCATGTTAAAAAAAATCTTTAAAACATGAAAAAGGAAAGAAGAAGAGTAATGTAGTAACAATAAGAGAATGCAATGTATTGACTCCAATATTTGTACTTAATGATTACAATTTTGGCAGAGTCTCTCAGTTTTCTTAGCAGGATACACTTAGAAGGCCACTAAAGTTTCCATTCTCGAAGTCATTTTACTACATTAAGGTGAGTGACACTTACTTACCGAGTCATAATTCTACATTTTCCATATTTTCTAGAGAAGATGTTCTTTAAGGAAATCTGCTTGAACAGGTTTCAAAAAATGATTAACACTTATTTTCATGCCCATAAAATTAGCAGAAAACTACTATTTGAAGAAATTAAAGTGGAAATATATTAAGGTTCACCTTGGCTATAAGGTTCCATCAACTACGCTTACCTAGACTCCATCCTCACACAGCGCAAACCACTGATCCACAGCAGAACAATGAAATGGAATTTGCTTTCCTAATTAAAAGTGAGTTTAGCTGACTTCTTCAACAATGCCTGAAAATAAAGTATACTCTTTAAAGAGAACTAGGGCCAGCCCGGGAATGTCATACATTGGTAAACAATCAGAGCTATCTGTGTGTAAAGAGGCAATTAATTTGTTGAGCAAATGAAAAGCAGGTTCTCCTTCAGTTACTCGTCCTCTACAAAATAACCCCAGGTGATCGTCCCCCAAGTCACCAGCAGTACCCCTCCTCAGTCTGCCTCCTCTTCTTCTTTCCACATCTGGCCAGGAGATAAAATGAACTGGACCGGACAGCTGCTATTTCCAAGGAAGGAATGTGGAGATAAAGGGGAATAAAGGCACTGACACAGAGCACAAGCAAAGTGGCCCCACCCTCTCTCCTCTCTTGCCCGTTTTCCTCACTAATTTACAGTGGACCAGATGTCTTCAGAAGAAACAGTGAAGGTGAGTAACCTCCCTTCTTCACAAGGTTCTCTGATGAAAATAATTCCAAAGAAAACCTCACTTCATGAGCTCTCATTGTATTTATTAGTGATTCTGGAAATTCCTTCTAAAATAAAATGAGGTGATGTTTTCACAGTCATGGCCATGGCTGCTTTCTTCCATGACCTTCCACTGGTCCCACAGTAGTTCTTCTTTGTACTACTGTTTTAAAGTTAATGACACCTCAAGATGTCATTACCCGAAGTCTTCGGGTACAAAGATACACAGGATGATCTCATTCAGTAAACCGGATTGACTATGTTTTATGAATCCATAAACTGGCTTCCAACTGTAGGTAATCTAGTCCTCTAGACCTTCACATTTTTCCTACCATAGCATGTTAAGGTGCTGGGTTTGGGTTATGAAACCAATATCAAGTTCCAGCTTCATCACTTAAAAACTGTTATATTGACCTCCTTTTTCATATCCTTTGTTCTGATGCTTTCATATAAGGGCCCTTGTGGACCCGGGAAGGACTGCTCCTCCCAGGATCAGCCCTTCAGAGAGTAGTAAATACATGTTTTATAAATACAAACACCCCTCTTTACTGAATTTATAACCCAGAGCCCTATCCACTGGAGCAGACCTCCTCCAGGCTAGAAATCAGACAAACAGAGACAGCCTCTGTGCCCATAGCCCATTGAAATCATTCGAACTAGATAATAAGAAATTTACCTATCCTGTATCATCTGTTCCTTAATACAGAAGCCACAGTAGCCCAACTTTGCCCCTCTCTGCCTCTTGAGTGACCCCTGCCTGAGCTCTATGGGGGAGCATGACCCTTCCTTGAGATCTATGAGTAGAACAAACTGTCAACCCCCCAATCTTTGGGGTTTACTGTAACTAAATGACAATAAAATCTATAGAAAGCATCAGTATGACATTGGTAAAGAGACACAATGCCTGCGTCCATTATTTCATAAAGAAAAAGAGGGACACCGGGCTCCGCGCTCGTGGAGGCGGCCTCCCCCTAGGACCCCCCTGGCGACCTCGCGGTGCTGCGCATCCCGGCTCCGAACTCCCGAGAATCCCAGCGCGCAGCCGAACCTCGGCCTTCGATGGGGCCTGCATCACCGAGGTCACAGCGCCCACCTGCCAGGTTCTCTAAGTTGTACAGGCTGGCCTCAGACTTGATCTCCTGCCTCACCCTCTCCAGTAACTGGGATTGCAAGGATGCCGGAAGGGCCATCTGTGAGGAAGTTCCACCATCTGGCTTCTGCCTTTGTGGGCCAGCAGGTGGTCAAGACAGGGGGCAGCAGTAAAAAGCCGTGTCCTGCCACCCTGCAGTTCCTGTGGCTTCAGGATACACAGGTACACGGCAAGAAGCTGTTCCTTAGATTTGATGCAGATGTGGGGGCAGAGGCAGAGGTAGGGCCCCCGGGCAGCTGCTGCATACCAGAGCCTCTGCAGAGACAAGCACAGAGAGAGGCAGTGGTGGACCCCGTGGCAAAGCCGCAGAAAACTGATGATGGGCTCTCCGGGCCGGCAGAGCTGCTCCCCAAGGGCCCTGGTGGCCCTGATGGACTGACAGGCAACAGCCCTGCAGCTGGGGCCCAGCGGTGGCTGCAGGTCAGCTTCGGTTTGTTTGGTAGCATCTGGGTGAACGAGTTCTCCAGAGCAAAAAAAGCCAACAAGAGAGGAGACTGGCGGGACCCGGCACCCAGGCTGGTCCTGCACTTTGATGGCGGTGGATTCCTGGCCTTTTATAATTGCCAGATGGCATGGAGCCCCACTGCAGTGGCTGAGCCGTGCCGTGACATCTTGTCTGAAGAGTTCCACCGAGGACAGGCCTTAGAGGCTCTGGGTCAGCCGCAGCCCGTGTGCTACACGCTCCTGGACCAGCGATACTTCTCAGGGCTGGGGAACATCATTAAGAATGAAGCTTTGTACAGAGCCAGGATCCATCCCCTCTCCCTCGACTCACTCCTGGGTCCCTCATGTCTGGAGAGCCTCGTGGACCATGTGGTAGAGTTCAGTGCAGACTGGCTCCGGGGCAAGTTCCAGGGCCAGCGGCGGCACACACAGGTCTACCTGAAAGAGCAGTGTCCAGCTGGGCACCAGGTCCTAAGGGATGCGTTCGGGCCCCCTGGTGGCCTCCAGAGGCTCACCTGGTGGTGCCCGCAGTGTCAACCCCAGCTGCCGTCTGAGGAGCCACAGCACCTCCAGTCCTAAGTCCTCAGGGCCCTTCTTCCATGATCTCAGCTTTGGGGATTGCGGTCACTCGGGTGTGAACAGGATTGGGGTGGATGCAGAGGAGGGTGTGGGTGTAGGACTGTCCCTCTCACTGGCTGGTGTGTGAGGCAGATTCCATAGGGGTAGGTTCTTCCCTCTTTGAGTTCAGATCGCTCTTCCTGTCCAATTCTAATGTGAAAGATGAGAGAAATCGTAGTAGTGGATAAAGGGACAGGACGGGGGCTGTGGAAGTGAGTGCCTGTGAGAAACAGGTGTGCTCCCAGTGTTGCTTTTCAAATTTTTTTTTTTTTTTGAAACAGTTGATTTGAAGGCCTCTAGTTTTGAAGAATAGGAAAACAATTTTTTTTTTTCCCTCGTGAACAAAGCGAGAGAGGAGGGCTGAGTGGGCCTTCTGTCTGGTTCCTTCCCTCCTCATGTAGGCGCCAGGGTTGCCAGGGAGCAGCTACCTTCCCAGTGTGACCCCTGGCCTTTGAGACAAGCTACTTGTTTGGTCCTTTTGTTGCTGTTTCTGACCTGAACATTTCAGGAATCAAGATACACTTCATTGGGTTGTTGGCAACAGCTAGAAGGAACCAGGACTATGACCTGAAAATAAAGCTCTTTGTCATTTAAAAAAAAAAAAAAAGAAAGAAAGAAAAAGAAAAAGAGGATAATAATAGTTTTCTTGTAGAACGTTTGTGCATATCAGCTAATCTAATACACATCATGTGCTTGAGTGAAAGTCTAATAAACATTGATGCTCCAAGTTAACAGATAAGTAGGATTTAGAGATAATGTGTTCAAATCCATACAGCTAGTGAGTTACAGATTCTGGTGTGGTTCAAATTGATATGGTTTGTGTCTGGATGCCCCCCAACCCCTGCCCAAAGACTGATGTGGTCATGGAGGGCAGACTTCTAGGAGGTGGCTGAATTTAGTTTGTGATTAGTTCATTGTCTAGTGCTGGGACTGGGGACATGAGTGCTACTCCCATCCTAGGGGAGGTAGCCTGCATACAATATAAGGGAGGGAAAGAGGCTTGGTCCTCCTCCTCCCCCTTTTGCTCTTTTTGCTTTTTCTGTTTTCCACAGCCATGAGCAACTGGTTGCTACTCAGTCATGTCACCCTGCTTTGGACCCAGCTGAGAACTGACTGAAACCTCCACAGACTGTGAACTAAATAAACCTTTCCTTCCTTAATTTTGGATGATGGGTATTTTGTCTCAGCAATGAGACAAAATTGCTGAGACAAAATAGTATATGGTATCACCAAGATACCAGATAGATATAGTATCTATCTATACTGATAGATATATAAGATACCAAGACACAAGTAGTATCTGGTATCAGTCTCCTGCCTTTATTGACATCACAAGACCGCTCCTCATTTGACTCTGGGCCCATTCCTGTTGTAATGTCAACCTCCACCACAGTATTGAAGGTCTGTTATCTCATTTTATAGTCAGCTATGTAGATGCACATCAACCAGAATAGCATGCATTTAACATATAGAAAGAGAGTAAATGAAAGGAGGGAGGAAGGAAGAGAGTCCCTGGGAGCAAGAAAGGAAGTGAGAGAAAATAGAAGGAGAGAGTGAAAAAGAACAAAGAAAGGAGCAGGAGAGAAAGGAGAAAAAGGAGAGGAAGGTTTTCTTTTTCAGAAGTGCAAATTGTTTCCTTTCCAGTTCCTTTGTTTCCTTTCTGCATCCCAATTTTATCTTCAGATAAAGATATAATTGCTTTAACCCTAAATTATAAAAATGTCCAATAAGAAATACCTCATTTTAGAAATTTCTGTCCTTTAGTTTCTCTGTTTGATGAACTCCAAACTTCTAGTCACAACTTTTGCTAAAACTCCTCCTCCGCTAAGCCTTATCTCA
>NW_004524803.1:0-1971 GCF_000260255.1 Octodon degus | reverse complement strand
TATCAGCCACTCAAGGTCAGTTCTGAAATTCCATGCCTCCCAATTCCTGGATTCCCACTCCTCTTCTCCTTTTCTTCGTCCTTCCCTTCTGGCCAGGTGCTACCTGGAAGGCTCACATTCACTTGGCCCAGAGAGATCAAGTCAGTGTTCTGTAGCTTCCCATCTTCATGGGATAAGCATCAAAGGCACAGAGTTCCTTATCATTCTTGACCCAACTTGGGAAGAGGTATTCTCAGAACCACCTATAACAAAGACAGGGTTTTTATGCCTAAACGTTGAGCAGAAGATGTAAATGTCAATGCCTCCAGAGGGAGCAGGAAGTTTCCACAAAAGAGTGAAGATGGCTGGAATCTGGAGAGCATGTGGTCTTTGGGCAGCTTAGTTCCTTTAGGCATAGAGAGCGCATGTGGCCAGCTTACCCAAATTTAAAGATAACCTTTAATATTTGCATTTTTATATGAAGAAATTTGCTACATTTAAAGAATTAATTAGCAAATTAATTCAACTTAACTCAATTAAGTAGCAAATTAGTTCAACTTAACCCAAATGAAAACGATTATGTGTATTTGTTGAAACTGTACTTCCGATTTGATTTGAAACTGTCTCATTGCTGTTTATCAATAAAATTTTGGAAAAAAAATAAAAAAAACACAAAGAAACATAATGTGATGAATAATGTCTTTGGATAAGCAATAAAGGCATATTAAGAATAAAAATGGAGAGGAAAAAGTAGGAGCATGGAAAGGATGAAATAATTCAAAATAAGAAAGTAATGTGTTTACAAAATGGAAAACAGCATCATAGTCAAAGGAAATTCTCCACTTTCCTAATAAAAGAGCCTACATTTTTAATTATCAAAAAAAAACCAATTATGTGCTCATGTTTATTAGTGTTTCTCTATGCTAAGATTTTTTCCCCCTTAACTATTTTAAAAGTGTTTTCTTTGATAAGAAGAAAGCATGCACAGCATTTTCTCTGAGTAAGACTTAATTTTAATGGAAGATAATTAAATGTTCAGAGCCATATCATTTTATATACCATGTAGCTTAGCTTAAATAAAATAGGAACAAAGTTCAAAATGCTGCATTTGTGCCTTCCTAGACATCTTACAGGTCTTCATTTCTATTTGCCTTCATTGACACTGGCCTTGTCCAGGTTTTGAGAATTCTGATTCCCTTCAAACAGACTGCCACATGAGGGACTGTTCTGTCTTACTTCTTGATAAGGAATTTCAACCATCTACACTCTGAGCATACTGCAATTTGACTAAATGTCTCATTACATTTTAACCCTTGATGCTATCATCAGTTTATTTTGGAACTGCGATTTAAAGAATCTGGTTGAGGGCTGGCCAGATAGCTCAGTGGACTAAAGCACCAGCTTAGGCAGATGTGGGGGCCGGGGATTCGAGAACTGATGTGCTGTGCTGGCTCCACCCTTGGGGCACACTGAGCCTGTGATTGAGACTGGCCATGGTGGCTCACATCTGTAATCCCAGCTCTTGGGAGGCTGAACACAGGAAGATTACTACACCTCCAATCTGCGTAGTGAGACCCTGTACTAAATAAATAAATAAATAAATAAAGGATCTGGTTGGTTGAACAACAATAACCAAATAAAACAAAAGGGGGGTAATTTTAAAATGTGTAGCTTTTCTCCTTCTCAAGATACACAAATCCTAGCCCAGGTCCTGTGAGTG
Organism: Octodon degus; assembly: GCF_000260255.1. NCBI lineage: Eukaryota > Metazoa > Chordata > Mammalia > Rodentia > Octodontidae > Octodon > Octodon degus. The sequence continues at coordinate 272 of NW_004524803.1, read as the reverse complement.
TGCAGAGAACTTCCTGCTACCGTGCGCAGGTGGGACCAGTCCCAGCCCAGGCGCAGCATAGGCCGGACCTTCTCCCACCCCCTTGGCTCGCCCCCCAACACTCAGCAGTACCTCCCCCACCCCGCCCACCGAGTAGGAATTCCTGCCCAGTTCCGGGAACCACCTGACCCAGTCCCAACCCAGGTCCAGTGAGTGTGTGGAGAGCTTCCTGCTACCCTGCACCAGCGGTACCAGTCCCAGCCCAGGCACAGCGTGGGCTGCACCCTCTCCCA
>NW_004524802.1:3372411-3379998 GCF_000260255.1 Octodon degus | reverse complement strand
ATTTTTTTGTGTGTGAACGATTTACCTACCCCTATGTCTTCAAGAGTTCCTCCTACTTTCTCTTCCAGGAGATTTAGTGTTTCTGTTTTAATGTTTAGATCTTTAATCCATTTTGACTTTAGCTTAGTGCATGGTGATAGACCTGGGTGAAGTTTTAGTTTTCAGCATATAGAAAGCCAGTTTTTCAACCACTATTTGTTAAAGAGGCTATCTTTCTTCCAGTAAGCCTGATTGGCTCCTTTGTCTAAGATCAGGTGGCTGAGTGTGTTTGTAGAGGCTTCTGCATCTTCTAATCTATTCCACTGATCCTTCAGTCTATTTCATTGCCAATACCTTGATGATTTAATCACAGTACCTTCCTAGTATAATTTCAAGTGAGGAATTGTAATGCCTCCTGCCTTGTCTTTGTTCCCCAGGATTGCCTTTGCTATTCTAGGTCTTCTTGTTCCAAATAAATTTTAGGGACAATTTGTCTAGGTCTGGGAGGTATGTTCATGGTAGTTTCATAGGGATTGCATTAAATCTCTAGAACAATTTTGGTTCTATGGCCATCTTCACGATGTTGATTCTTCCTATCCAGGAGCATGGAATATCTTTCAATTTTCTGAAATACTCTATTATCTCTTTTTTCAGAGTACTGTAATTTTCGTAGAAAATCTTTGACTTCTTTGGTTAAGTGAATTCCAAGGCATTTCATTTTCTGTAGTGCTACTGTAAAAGTTATTGTATATCTAATTTCCAATGCAGTGTGTTTGTTATCCGTGTAGAAGAATCCTATTGACTTTTGGGAATTGACATTGTATCCTGCTATGATACTGAATTTCTGTATTAATTCTAGTAGCTTCTTGGTAGACTTTTTTGGGTCTTACAAGTAAAGTGTAATGTCATCTGAAAGTAATGATAATTTAACTTCTTTTCTAAGAATTTAAACTAATTATGTGGTTTTTTTTTTGTTTTGTTTTGTTTTTGCGGAACCGGGGATTGAACTCAGGCCCTTACACTTGCCAGGAAAGCGCTTATTTCACTGAGCCATCTCCCCGTCCCCTACTAATTATGATTATTTTCTAACAAGTTAAATTAATTATTCTAAGAATAATGGAACTTATTCTTATTCTTTTTATTTCTCCCTATTGTCTAATGGCTGTAGCTAATTATTCCAAATCTATATTGAACAGGAGGAGTGATAGAGGACATCCTTGTCTTGTACCAGATCTAAGAGTAAAAGATTTTAGTTTTTCCCCATTTAGAATTATAGTAACCTTTGGATTGTCATAGATGGCTATGATCAAATTGAAGTAGAGGCCTTCTGTTCCAATTTTCTGAAGGACTTTGAACATGAATGAGTGTTGGACTTTGTCAAAAGCCTTTTCTGCATCAATGGAGATGATCATGTGGTTCTTAGTTTCGTTCTATTGATATAGTGTATAACATGAAAGATTTTCGAATATTGAACCATCTTTGCATCCCTGGGATGAATCCTACATGGTCAAGGTGTATGATCTTCTTGATGATTGCTGTGTTCTATTTGCTAGTATTTTATTGAGGATTTTGGCATCTATGTTCATGAAGAAGATTGACCTGTACTTCTCTTTCTTAGTTGTGTCTTTCCCTGGTTTTGGTATCAGTATAATACTTGCCTCCAGGAATGATTTTGGGAGGATTGCATCCTTTTCAATTTCATGGAATAGTTTGACCAAGCCATTTCTGCAACAATTGAGATGATCACATGATTTTCAGATTTCACTCTATTGATGTAGTGTATTACATTTATAGATTTTTGAATAGTGAACCATCCTTGCATCCCTGGGATGAATCTTATCTGGCCATGGTATATGATCTTCTTGATTATTTGCTGTATTCTATTTCCTAGGATTTTATTGAGGATTTTTGCATCTATGTTCATGAGGGAAGATGGGCCTATAGCTCTCTTTTTCAGTTCCATCTTTCCCTGGATTTGAAATTAGTATAATTCTGCCTCCAGGAATGATTTTGGGAGAACTGTTTCCTTTTCAATTTGATTGAAAAGTTAGAGAAGTGTATGGATCATATCTTCTGTAAACTTCTTGTAGAATTTAGCTGTGAATCCATCAGGACCTGGACTTTACTTTGTTGGCAGGCTTTTTATTACATTTCGGATTCACTGGCCATTACTGGGCTATTGAAAATTGTTTTATCTCCTTGATTCAGTTTAGGTAATTTGTACCTTTCCAGGAATCTGTCCATTTCATCTGAGTCTTCTATTCTGTGAGTGTAAAAATTCTCAAAGTAGCTATTGATAATCTGAATTTCCACTGGGTCTGTGGTGAGTATGCCTATTTCATTCCTTATTGCTTGTATTTCAATTTTTTCTTTTCTCTTTTCATTGAGGTTAGCTAGGGGTTTATCAATTTTTTTAATCTTTCAAAGAACCAGCTTTTTGTTTCTTTAACTCTTTGAACAGTTTTCTTCACCCCAATTGAATTACTTTCTGCTCTAATTTTTATATTTTTCTTTCCATCTTTTGACTCTGGGCTTGGTTTGCTCTTCCTTTGCAAGATGTTGGAGGTGCAGCATCCTAGTGTTATTTGTTCCCATTCTGTTTTCCTAATGTATGAGTTCACAGCTATAAATTTGTTTTGAGAACTGCTTTCATTGCGTCTCATAAATTCTGATAAGTTGTGCTTGAAATCTCATTGAACTGTACATATTGTTGAATTTCTTGTTTAATTTCACCTGTGACCCATTGATTGCTGAGTAGGGTGTTGTTTAATTTCCATGTATTTAGAGGGGTTTCTTGATATCTTTTGTCATTTCTTTCAGTTTCATTGAACTGTGGTCAGATAATATGCATGGGATAATTTCTGTTTTCTTGCATATACTTAAGCATGACCTATGGACTAGTATGTGATCTATTTTAGAAAATTATCCATGTGCACCTGAAAAAATGTGTATTCAGTTTTACTTCTGTGGAACTCTCTGTATATGTCCACCAAGTACATTTGTTTCAAGTTCTGGTTCAGTTCTGCTAATTCTTTCCTAATTTTTTTGTCTGGTTGACCAATCTTATTGGGATAAGGGGGTGTCAAGGTCTCCTGTTAAGACTGTGGTATTGGATATTAGATTTTTCATGTCCATTAAGATTTGTCTTATATACTTAGGGGCTCCCGTGTTTGGTGGATACATATGTATGAGTGTTGCCTCTTCCTCTTGAATTTTTCCCTCACTAGTATATAGTGGCATTGTTTATTTCATTTGATCATTCTTGGTTTGAAGTTGAGACTGTCTGAAAACCGGATTGCTACCCCTGCCTTTCTCTGAGGTGCTGGGGCATGTAGTATTGTTTTCCATCCTTTGATTTTCAGTCTATGAATTTCTTTTTCTTTTTCTTTTTTTTGCCTATTCATTTTTTTATGAGTTAAGTATGTTTCTTGTATACAGCATATTGTTGAATTTTGTTTCCAAATCCACTGTGCCAATCTATTTCTCTTAATTCATGAATTGAGTCCATTTACATTGATGGTTATAACCGAGATGTGTTGACTTATGATTGACATGTTATATATCTGCGGTTGTTCAATCCTTTTTTTTTTTTCTTGTATTTAAATGTTTGCAGTACTTAGTGGGTTCAATTTGTTCTCATTGGTGGAGATCTGATCATTTTGGTCTCTCTCTAGAACATCTTCAGTAGTGTGTATAGGGTTGGCTTTGTCATCATGAAATTCTTTAGTTGTTCTTTGTCATGGAAGTATTTCACATCTCCATCAAACTTGAAAGAGAGTTTTGCAGGGTATACTAGTCTGGTGTGGATTTTTTTTCATAGTGGACTTGAAGTACTCTGCTCCATGCTCTTCTTACCTTCATGATTTGTGAAGAGAAGTTGGCCAAAATTCTGATGGCTTTTCTTTGGCTGTCATCTGCTTCTGTTCTCTAGCGGTTTTCAGTATGTTATTCTTGTGTTGGATTTCTGGGATCTTGACTATGATATGTCTCGGTGTGTTTTTAATTGGGTTGAAGTTATTGGATGGCCTGCATGCTTCTATTATCTGAATATCAGATTGTTTTCTCATATTTGGGGAGTTTTCTGCAATTACTTCTGCCCATATTCCTTTTATTTCATTTGTATTGACACCATCTTTCACATTGATGCCTATTAGTATCACATTGTTCATCTTTGCAACGTCTTGCAGGTGTTGGATTATTTTTTCCTGCATTCTAGTTGTTTTTAAGAGATCTTTTCTTACCTTTTCACTAGCTACACCAGCATCTTCAAGATCTGAAACTCTGTCTTCACTTTCACTCAAACGGTTTTACCGGCTTGTGATTCAGATTTTAAGTTCCTCTATATCTCTTTGACTCTGCTTCATGTGATCTATTTCTTTCCTCCATTGCTCATTCAAGGAATCATCATTTTTCTAATCTCCTCTATTTTTTTATCAATGTCATCTTTAGACCCAGTTATTAGTTCTTTTTCTGCCGAAATTTTTTTCAAACTGGGTTTCCTCATGTTTCTTTATTTGATTCTTTACTTCAGATGTTATGAATTCAGAGATTTCTTTTTTATTTCAGAAATTAATTCTGCTCTGAGTTCCTCTATACCTTTCTGCTGTTGTTTATTTACTTTCAAAGCTGTTAATTCATACATTTCAGTTGAGCTAGTGTCTTCTGCACTTCTTCTGTGTGGGCTCGAGGCCTGAGATTGCATTTTGCTCCTTGTTTTTGTCATTTCATATAGCACCGTCCTCTGACCTTTGGTTTAAAGCTTTGGTGCAGTTATAACCTTAGTACCTACTGAAATTCGGGTGAATATCTAATAAGCTTGTGTTTATTCAGCTATGCCTGGCTTAGGTCTAGCTGTTGTGTTCAGCTCCTTCCTGTTGCAGCCCTTGGAATTTAACCTGTTGTGCCCCTCTGACACAACAGTGAACCTGTGGTGCCCCTCTGTTGTGCCCCTGGCCCGGGGAGAACAGTGGCGTGCAGAAGTTCTCCCACACACTAGCTGGGCCTGGGCTGTGCTGGACCTGGGAGTCCTGAGAACATCGCAAAAATTCTCACTCACTCGGCCATCTTGGAGGCGGGGGCTCCAGAGGGGTTGAGGGGTCCCAAGGGCATATTAGAAGGTCTCACTCACGTCATGTGCCTGAGCTTTGGTCCAGAGTGGTCCTGCAGGTGCAGGGAAGCTAGTGTCCATAGGCTCTCCCACAAACTTGCCGGGCCTGGGCTGGGCTGGATCTGTGTGTCCAGAGAGAGCCGCAGAAGTTCTCAATCACCAGGCTTGTTTATTGATCCATTGTTTAAATCTGTCTTTTGATTGTGCAATTCAGAAGATTCACATTTTTTTTAAATTTTCAAATACTTATTGGCTTCCTATCAAACAGCATCGGCTCATCTCTGTGCAATCGCACACCTGCGCCTGTTCTTAGATTTTCCTTCCAGCTTTTAGATTCAAATCATTGTACCCTCTGGCAGGCCCACATTCAACTGCGCCATTCCTTTGAGAGCCACCAGGCATTGTCTCACCTCTCTTGAAAGTTACATATCACTTTCTTATAGCATATCAGTACTTCCCATGTACGTCTTTTACCATTTTAAATTATGAACTCCTTCAGGGCTGATTCCATATACATTTTATCATTTCCATTTCTTGCATCAAGGCCCAAAGTCATAAAAGTGCCCCAGATAAAATTGAAACTTATTTAATTTTTACTCCAAAACATATATTAGGGCTTATTTTCAAACATGATCTACATTTATTCATGTAAAAAGTCATGTACAGCCATGACATCTCCTGGAACACTGTCATAACTAAATCCTGAAATTCACCCTGAACTTTTTACTACACCATTTCCTGTAGAGCTGCTCACCCCAGGCTCTCATGGCCAGTAACAGAGCTGTCCTTAATAAATGAGCACTTCTTGTCTGTGTGGCCTGCTCCTCAAGCATTGGCAACACAGATGTCAGTGATTTTATCCCATGAATCCTTCACAACACTACAAAAACTTACAGGCTGGGATTTGCAAAGTTTGTATACAATTAAGTGCAAATTGAAGATGTACAAGATAGGACTGGCAACACAAATGATGACAGTAAAGAATGCAGATCCACATAAAAGTGATGAAAAAATAAATTCAGCAAACACTTGTATTTCACATGTGCTCATTAAGTATGTCCGTTACAACACATGGTTTATGAAATGATGGAGATTCATTTTAGACACAGCCAATTCTCTTCATTAGCAAATGTGCACAATATTCAGATGTTATGTCCATAATACATTCTTTTAAATTAATTTTATTGAGCAAGAAATAGCAAGAAGATAGTTTCAAAACAGGCTAGTAAGAGAGCTACAATAATTATACATTGCCAGATCCAGCCTAGCACAGGCCCACTGACTGCATGGGAGAGTTTCCAGCTACCCTGCACCAGTGGAACCATTTTTGTCCAAGACCAGGCGCAGCATGGATGAGACCCTCTTCAACCCCCTTGGGACCCACCCACCACCACTCCACAGTCCCCCACATGCCTGCCGAGTGAGAACTTCTGCTGTGTTCTGTGGACAGCCAAATCCAGCCCTAGCCCAGGCCCAGGAGTGTGGGAGAGCTTCCAGCTACCCTGTACCAGCGGGACCAATCTGGTCCAAGCCCAGATGCAGCATGGGTGAGACACTTTTCTACCACCTTGGGACACCCCCACCACCACAGTACCCCCCCAATCCCACCCAGTGAGATAGAACTACTGCCATGTTCTCGAGACCCCCAGATCCAGCCCTAGCCCAGGTCCAGTGAATGTGTGGGAAAGCTTCCTCTCCCCTCTACTTCACCTTGTCCCCTTTAGACTCAGCTCAGGCTAGCATACAGGCCTTGGGTGAAACTCTGTAATTGAAGTCCCTGCAGAGAGAGTAGGGGACAGAACAACCCATCTAGACAAGAAGCAGAACATCTTGCCAGAGGGACACAACAGGTTCACTCCCAAGGGCTTCAGCAAGAAGGAACTGAGCAAAGTATCCAGACCCAAGCCAGGCACAGCTGGATAAATTCAAACTCTGTAGATCTGCACATGAATTTCAGTAGGTGGTAAGATTACAACTGCATCAAAGCTCTACAACAAAAGGTTAGGAGACAGTCCTATACAAAATGAGAATGAGAAGGAGCAAAATGCAATCTCAGACCCTAAGCCCACCCATAACAAGTGCAGAGGACACTAACACAGAACAAATTGGGAACCACACAGCTGAAATCAATGAATCAACAGAAAAGAAATCCCTGAATTAAAAGCATCTGCACTAAAGAATCAAATGCAGAAACATATGGAGAAAAACCAATGCCTACCCAGAACAACTGCAGAGGACACTAGCTCGGCTCAAATGCATGAATTAACAGCGTCAAAAGTAAGTAAGTAAAGTTATAAAGGAACTAAGAGCAGAATTATTTCTGAAATAAAAAAAAGTTCACTGAGCTCATAGCATTTGAAGTAAAAACTTAAATGCAGAAACATAGGGAGGAACCCAATCTGAAAAAAAACTCTGCAGTAAAAGAATTAAAAACTGCTTCTAAACAAGAAATTGATAAAAAAAAATTAAAGGAAATTAGAAAAGTGACAGATTCCTTCAAT
>NW_004524802.1:3370517-3372156 GCF_000260255.1 Octodon degus | reverse complement strand
AGAAAACTTCCCAAATATGAGGAAACAATCTGACATTCAGGTAACTGAAGCATACTGAATGCCAAGTAACCTCAACCCAATGAAAAACACACCGAGACATATAATAGTCAAGATCCCAGAAATACAGCACAAGAATAATCTACTGAAAGCCACTAGAGAAAAGAAGTAGATCACATTCAAAGGAAAACCCATCAGAATTATGGCCGTCTTCCTTCATATACCGTGAAGGCAGGAAGAGCATGGAGCAGAGTACTTCAAGTCCTCTATGAAAACAAATTCCAACCCAGACTACTATACCTTGCAAATCCCTCTTTCAAGTTTGATGGAGAAGTGAAATACTTCCAGGACAAAGAACAACTAAAGAATTTCATGATGACAAAGCCAACCCTACACAGGCTCCTGAAAGATGTTCTAGAGAGAGACCAAAATGATCAGAACTCCACGAACGAGATTAGAAGCAACCGAATAAATAGGGCAAACAATTAAATGCAGGAGAAAAAGAACTAAACAAAACCAGGTAAATAACATGTGAAATTGTAAGTCAATAAGTATCAATTATAACCATCAATTAAATGGACTCAATTCATAAATTAGGAGAAATAGACAGGTTCAATGGTTTAGGAAAAAAACTCCAACAATATGCTGTATACAAGAAATATATTTAACTCATAAAGAAATTCATAGACTGAAAATCAAAGGATGGAAAACAATACACACGCCCCAGTATCTCAGAGAAAGGCAAGGGTAGCAAACGGGTTTCAGACAGTCTCAACTTCAAATTAAGAATGAACAAACAAAATAAAGAATGCCACTATATACTAGTGAAGGAAAAATTCAAGAGGAAGATGTAACACCCATAAATATGTATGCACCAAACACGGGAGCACCCAACTATATAAAGCAAACCTTGAAGGACATGAAAAATCTAATATACAACACCACAAACTTAACAGGAGAACTTAACACACCCCCATACTGCAAAAAGATAGGTCAACCAGGCAAAAAATCAGCAGAAATTACAGAACTGAACCACAGCTTGAAACAAATGGACTTGGTGGACATATACAGAGTGTTCCACCCAAACACAGCTGAATACCTATTTTTTTCAGATTCACATGGATCATTTTCTAAAATACACCACATACTGGTCCATAGGTCATGCTTAATTATATGCAAGAAAACAGAAATTACCCCCATGCACATAATCTGACCACAGTGCAATGAAACTGGAAATAAATAACAAAAGAAAACAGAAAAATCCCAAAATACATAGAAATTAAGCAACATCCTACTCATCAACCAATGGGTCAAAGATGAAATTAAACAAGAAATTCAACAATATCTAAAATTAAAATGAAAATTCAAGCACAATTTATCCGAATTTATGATGCGATGAAAGCAGTTCTCAGAGGGAAATTCATAGCTGTGAACTCCCACATTAGGAAACAGAATGGGAACAAATCAACAACTTAATGCTGCACCTCCAACAACTAGAAAAGGAAGAGCAAACCAAACCCAGAGCCCACAGAAGGGAAGAAATTTTTAAGATTAGAGCAGAAATTAATTCAATTGAGATGAAGAAATCAGTTCAAAGAATTAATGAAACAAAAACCTGGTTCTTTGAAAGATTAAATAAAAT
>NW_004524802.1:3368729-3370289 GCF_000260255.1 Octodon degus | reverse complement strand
ACAAGATATAACCACTCTCAATAGCCCAATAACACTCAGTGAAATACAATATGTAATAAAAAACCTACCGACAAACAAAAGTTCAGGTACAGGTGGATTCACAGCTGAATTCTGCAAGAAATTTACAAAAGATGTAGTCCCTTTACTCCTCAAAGTCTTCAATGAAATTGAAAAGTAAACAATCCTTGCAGAATCATTCCTGGAGGGAAGTATTATACTGATACCAAAACCAGGGAAAGACAAAACTAAAAAAGAGAACTGCAGGCCAATCTCCCTCATGAATATAGATGCAAAAATTCTCAAAAAAAGAAAAAATAGCCCTAGCAAATAGAATACAGCAAATCATGGAGAAGATCTTACACCATGACCAGATAGGATTTATCCCAGGGATGCAAGGATGGTTCAATATTCGAAAATCTATAAGTGTAATACACAATATCCATAGAGAGAAAACTGAAAACCACATGATCATCTCCATTGATGCAGAAAAGTCTTTTGACAAAGTCCAACACTCATTCATGTTCAAACTCCTACAGAAAAATGGAATAGATGGCCTCTACTTCAATCTGGTAAAAGCCACTTATGAAAACTCAATGGCTAACATAATTCTAAATGGGGAAAATCTGAAATCTTTTACTCTTAGATCTGGTATAAGACAAGAATGTCCTCTGTCACCACTTCTATTCAGTATAGTTCTAGAATCATTAGCTAGAGACATTAAGAAAGAGAAAGAAATAAAAGAATAAGAATATGTAAAGAATATGTAAAGAAGTTAAACTTTCATTATTTGCAGATGACATGATACTTTACTTGGAAGACCCAAAAATCTCCACCAAGAAGATACTAGAATTAATACAGAAATTCAGTAGCCTAGCAGTATACAAAGTCAATATCCAAAAGTCAATAGCATTCCTCTACAAAGGTAACAAACACACTGAGAGGGAAATTATAGAAATAATACCTTTTACAAAAGCACTGCAGAAATTGAAATACCTTGGAATTGACCTAACTAAAGAAGTCAAAGATCTTTTCAAGGAAAATGACAGTTCTCTGAAAAAGGAGATGGTAGAGGACTTCAGAAAATAGAAAGATAGTCCCTTCTCCTGGATAGGAAGAACCAAGATTATGAAATGACCATACTCCCCAAATTGCTGAAGAGATTTAATGCAATCCCTATAGAACTACCACCAACATACCCCACAGACCTAGAGAAATATTTCCTAACATTTATTTGGAACCAGAAAAGACCTAGAATAGCAAAGACTATCCTGAGAAACAAAGACAAGGAAGAAAGCATTACAATTCCTGATTTGATATTATACTACATTGCTACTGTGACAAAATCAACATGGTACTTGCAACGAAATAGACCTGAGGATCAGTGGAATAGATTAGAAGACACTAAGCCCCTGTGAACACACTCAGTCACCTTATCTTTGAAAAAGGGGTCAAACATACTCACTAGAAGAAAGATAGCCTCTTTAACAAATGATGCTGGAAAAACTGGCTCTCTACATGCTGAAAACTAAAACTTGACCCAGGTCTATCACCATGCACTAA
>NW_004524802.1:3356380-3368223 GCF_000260255.1 Octodon degus | reverse complement strand
AACAACAAATGTTGGAGAGGCTGTGGGGAAAAAGGAACCCTTCTCCACTGCTGGTGGGAATGTAGACTGTTGCAACCATTATTGAAATCCTTGTGGAGACTCCTTAAAAAACTAGGACAGGAAATCCCATTTAGACCAACTATTCCTCTACTGGAATTTTCCCGGAGGATCTGAAAACATCATGTCATAGTGATATATGTGTGCCTATGTTTATAGCAGCACAATTTGTGATAGTAAAATCTTGGAAGCACCAAGATGCCCATCAACTAAGGAATGGATGAAAAAGATGTGGTACTTTTATACAATGGAGTATTACTCAGCTATAAAGAATGATAAACTCTAAACCTCTATATTTAAGTGGATGCCACTTGAAGATATACTCATAAGTGAAATAAACCAGATACACATGTGTAAATATCATATCTTTTCCCTAGTAGAATAACTCAAAAGAAGAAATACAGATAGAAAGGTATAATATAATTAAAAGGAAAGCAAGAACTTGAGGACTAGACAATGAAGAGAGAGCAAGAAGAAATGCTAGCAAACATGACAGAGGCAAGCTATGCAGTTATATGTAGAAGATGAATAAGGCAATGATCCTGAGAATCTTCCGAAGATTTTTGAATCTAGCAGTTGATTGTAAGGATTCTCACCCTGACTAACTATATATAGTGACACCTTTGAATTAAGCCACTGCACTGAAGATGGCAATTTGTAATAGTAGGTTCATGTTTGGAGTGCCTGTCATTCTGGTCTTCTGAATCCGTGCTGCTTGTCATGACTTGCCAGTTGCTTCTGTGCTGTCTCTGCCATGGGTAGATGATTGTTTACAAAGGAAGGGGGTGGTGAATGAAGCCAGGAGACACGAAAAGGAGTGTTGTGGGATTGTCATGTAACAATGTTGTATATGGTTAGATTTCTGGACTTATGTGTAAACATATAATTCTTCATTCCTATTTTTTAAATATATTTTAAAATTTAATTTTTGGTCATATTCTGTAGGGACTCAAAGTTTAACACATCAATACTCGATGAAAAATACCTGTTCCATGTTATGCCTAAGATGTTTGTTATTCAGACAGATAGGTAAGTTAAGCTCAACAGTCTGTTATATGGCAATAACAATAAGCTTCTCTTCTGGAGGGTTAACAACCTAGATTTGCAGACCAAAAATTAGAGGAAAAGAAGGGTGGCAAAAACAGCCAACATTTTGGCCCTAGCCTTCCAAGGTCAATTAAGACTCAGGACCTATGAGAACTTGTACTGTAACATCATGTAACTCAGTTGTGTCCCAAATTTTCTGATCAAAGAGATTATGGGGCCAAAAAGGATTGTAGTCAATGATAGAGAGTGTGCCTAAGGAGAGTCACTTGGAGAAAAAACATTCTCTCAGGCTTTCACAGAGAGCAAATTGGCCAAGCAATGGCAGTAACTCATCCTCATGGCTGACACTGACAAAGGATCTACAATCTGAGGTACAGGGTCTCATGATAAATCTTGAGGGGATTTGACTGACCATATCAGATCCAAAAGCTACAATTCTTGTTACATAAGTCTTGCTTTATCTTGATCTTATCCATACAGCAGAAAAGTATAAAAATGAAGTACAAGAACTAAAGCCATGTTGTTATGTTGAGCTGCAGGGGACTCTGGTCAACAACTTCTGACATTGACACTCAAGTGTAAGATTCAATACTATTATGGACTACTTGACTATTTTGGAATATTTTGCTGAGTTCACACACCTATAATATTTAAATGATGGAACTAAACAAAAAAAGGGGGATATAGATGGATGTCCATTTTATATCTGTGTATTCAAAATGGTTAGAATAGATATATAGCTACATTCTCTTAATTCGAGGAATGGAGGAATTTGTTCTAATTGTGTTTGTAAATAGGATATCATTTCTGCATCTTGTACAACAAACAACCACTACAAAGGCAGTATGAAATGTGCTAATTATTGGAACTATCCTACCAATTTGATTTGAAACTGTCTCATTGCTATTTATTTCTCAATAATTATGGAAAATAAATAAATAATTAAAAATAATTATACATTGCCTATTGATGTCTTTGTAGTAGTTATTCATACTACAAGATGCAAATGTGATATCTTGTTTACACACTATTAGTACAAATTTTTCTTCTCCATGAACTAAGAGAAAGTAGCTATATATCTATCCTAAATATTTTGTACATACAGATATAAATATACATATTTTCACTACAAAATAGTCCTTCATTTATATGCCCCTTTTTTCTTTAGCTTTGTCAGAGATGGGTATTCCATTGCCATTTAAATATTGTAGGTGCATGAATTTAGCAAAGTAAAGCAATATATTCAGTAATCCATACTAGTAGTGGGTTATCTGTAGGACTGGTGATGTCAGAAGATGTTGACTTGAGCCTTTTATAACTCAGCATATTAATAGGGCTCTACATTTTATACCTCCTTTTTATACTTTTCTGCTGGATGGTCAAGACCAAGATAAAACACTTATATAACAAAAAATGTAACTTTTTAATCTGACAAATTCAGTGAAATCCCCTCAAGATTTACTCTGAAAACCAGTACTGCACTTCGTAGATCCTTTGTCAGTGTCAGCCATGTGGGTGAGTCACAGCCATTGCTTGACCAATTTGCTCTCTGTGAAAGCCTGAGAGAATGTTTTCTCTCCATATGACTCTCCTTAGGCACACTCTACATCATCGATCACATTGTTCTGTGGCCCCATAATCTCCTTGATCAGAAAATTTGGGACACAACTGAGTTACATGATGTTGCAGTAGAGGTTCTCCTATGTCCTGAGTCTTCATTAACCTTGAAAAGATTTTATCGTTTTTTAAAATAATTTTATTGAGAAATAAATAGCAGTGAGATAGTTTCAAAACCGATTACTAGCATAGTTTTAATAATTAGTACATTGCATATTGTTGTCAGTGACTATTCATTGTACAAGATGCAGACACGATATCCTGTCCACAAACATTATTAGAACAAATCTCTCCATTCATTGAACTAACAGAGTGCAGCTGTATATCTATCCTAACTATTTTGAATATAGAGATACAAAATGGTCCTTCATTTGTATCCCCCTTTTAGGTTAGTTTTGTCAGAGAAGAGCATCCCATTGTCATTTAAATATTGTAAGTGCCTGAATTCAGCAAAATATTCCAATATAGTCCAGTAGTCCATACTAGTAGTGGGTTTTCCAAAAGACTGGCAATGTCAGAAGTTGTTGACTTGAGCCTTTTACAGCTCAGCATATTAATGTGGCTTTACTTTTTATACTTCATGTTTATGCTTTTCTGCTGGATGGTTAAGACCAAGATAAAGCAAGACCTATATAACAAGAAAGGTAACTTTTGTATCTGGTAAGTTTAGTCAGCCCCCTCAGGATTTACCCTGAAACCCTTCACTTCAGTTTGTAGATAACTTGTCATTGTCAGCCATGTGGATGAGTCACAGTCATTGCTTGACCAATTTGCTCTGTGAAGCCTGAGAGAATGTTTTTCTCTCCGTGTGACTCTACCTAGTCACACTCTACATTATTGATCATTCTCCTCTGTGGGCCCATAAACTCCTTGATCAGAAAACTTGGGAAAGAACTGAGTTACATGGTGTTACAGTATAGGATCTCCTATGTTCTGAGTCTTCACTGACCTTGAAAGACTAGGGCCAAAATTTTGGCTGTGCTTGCAGTCCTTCTATTTCTCTAATTTTTGGTCTGCAAACTTAGGTTGTTAATCCTCCAGAAGAGAAGATTATTATTACCCTACATCATAGGCAGTTGAACTTAACCTCACTATCTATCTGAATATCAAACATCTTAGGCATAATATGGAACAGGTATTTTCCAACAATCATTGATATGCTAAACTTTAAATCCCTATCAAATATGAAAAGAATAGAAAATTTAAAAAATAAATAAACAATTGCACTCTTTTACACAGAAATTTACAAATCTAACCACATACAACACTGTAGCAGTACAATCCTATGACATTTTTTCTTGTCTCTTGTTTTCTCTTATTACATTTTTTTAAACAAACATTTACTTGAGAGACAGTATAGCAGTAATTGATAGGACATTAGAAGTGGTACACTTTTAGAAGACCAGAATGACAGGGATTCCAAGCATGGGCCTAGTATTACACATTGCTATCCTTGGAGCAGTTGCTTAACTCACGGGAATCAGCATATATAGTTATACAGGGTGAGAAACTACTAATTAGCTGATAGTTTAAAAAACCTGATGGAGATTCTCAGGACCATAGCCGTAACCGTTTTGTGTAAATAAATGTATGGTTTTGCCCCTGCCATGTTTCCTAGCTTTTCTTCCTGCCCTCTCTTCATTATTTAATCCTTAAATACTCCCTCTCTATTTAGTTGTATTATAATTTTCAATTTTTATTTCTTCTCTTGACATCTTACACTAGAGAAGCTATAAAATACTTACAAAGGGGGGCCTGGTTTATTTCACTTATCAGTATATCTCCTCCAAGTGGCATCCACATATGCTGAAGACTTCAAATTTCTCATACTTTATACCTGAGTAATACTCCATTGTATAAAATTGCACATCTTTTTCATCAGTTTCTCAGGTGACAGGCATTTTGTTTGCTTCCAAGATTTGGTTATCACAAATTGTGCTGCTATGATCATAGGTGCACATATATCACTATGATATGATGTTTTCACTTCTTTTGGGGAAATTCCCTCTAGAGGGATAACTGGCTTGAATGGGCTTTCTAGTCGTAGTCTTTTAAGGAGTCTCTACACTGATTTCCATGTTGGTTGCACCAGTCTACATTCCCATCTGCAGTCGAGAAGGATTCTTTTACCCCACAGCCTCTCCAACATTTGTTGTTGGTTGATTTCTCTATGATAGACATTCTTGCTTGAGTGAGATGGTATCTCAGTATTGTTTTAATTTGCATTTCATGGATGGCTAGTGGTGGGGAGCATTTTTCCATGTATTTATTAGCTTCTAGGATTTCTTCCTCTTCCTCTGTGAAGTGTATGTTCATCTCACATGCTCATTCTTGATTCGGTGTCTAAATTTTGCAGCACTAATGTTTTTTACTTCTTTATAAATTCTACATAGAAGCCCTTTGTCTGAGTGCTTATTAGTTACAATTTTTCCCTAATTGTGGGTTGTCTTTTCACTCTCTTGGTAATTTCTTCTGACATGAAAAAACCTCCTCAATAAGAGGAGGTCCCACTTGTTAATTCTTTCAAGTGTTATCCATGCAGTTTGATTCTTGTTCATGAACTGTTTGCCTACCCCTATGTCTTCAAAAGTGCCCCTTACATTCTTTTCCAGGAGATTTAGTGCTTCTGTTTTAATCTTTACATCTTTATTCCATTTTTAGCTTAAGGCATGGTGATAGACCTGGTTCAAGTTTTAGTTTTCAACATGTAGAGACACAGTTTTTATAGCACCATTTGTAAAGGAGGCTGTTTTTCTTCCAGGAGGCATTTTTGGACCATTGTTGAAGAGAAGGTAGCCGAGTGTGTTTGTAGGTGCTTCTTCATCTTCTAATATATTCCGCCTGGCAAGTGCAAGGGCCTGAGTTCAATCCCCAGTTCTGAAAAAAAAATCCAGAATCTAATATATTCCATTGATCCTCAGGTCTATTTTTTTTTTTTGCCTATACCATGCTCATACTATCCCAGAAGCTTTGTAGTACAATTTCAGGTCAGCAATTTCACTTCCTGCTGCCTTGTCTTTGTTGCCAAGGATTGCCTTTGATATTCTAGGTATTATCTGGTTCTAAATAAATTTTAGGAATGATTTGTCTAGGTCTGTGAGGTATGTTGGTGGTAGTTTGATAGGGATTGCATTAAATCTGTACAACAATTTTGCAAGTATAGCCATCTTCAGAATGTTGGTTCTTCCTATCCAGGAGCATGGGATATCTTTCCATTTTCTGAAATTCTCTACAATCACTTTTTTCAGAGTACTGTAATTTTCATTGAATAGATCTTTTACTTCTTTACTTAGATTAATTCTTAAGTATTTCATTATCTATGTTGATATTGTAAAATTCAGTGCTTCTCTAATTTCCCTCTCATTGTGTTTGTTATCTGTGTAGAGGAATTCTATTGAATTTTGGGGACTGACTTTTTATCCTGCTATGCTGCTGAATTTGTGTATTAATTCTAGTAGCTTCTTGGAGGAGTTGTTTTTGTTTTATTTTGTTTTTGTCTTCCAAGTAAAGTACCATGTCATCTGCAAATAATGATAGTTTAACTTCTTCTTTATCTATTCTTATTCTTTTTATTTTTCTCTCTTGGCTAATGGCTCTAACTAATGATTTCAGAACTATATTGAAGAGGAGTGCATATGGAGGATATCCTTGTCTTGTACTACATCTGAAAGTCAAAGATTTCAGTTTTTCCCCATTTAGAATTAATTGGGTTGTCATAGATTTCTTTAGTCAGATTTGAGGTAGAGGCCATCTATTCCAATTCTCTGTGGGACTTTGAACATGAATAAGTGTTGAACTTTGTCAAAAACATTTTAATACATCAATTGAGATGATCATGTGGTTTTGGTTTGGCTCTATTGATATACTGGATTACATTTATAGATTTGCAAATTTTCAACCATCCTTGCATCCCTGAGTTGAATCCTTCCTGGTCATGGTATATAATATTCCTGATGATATCCTGTACTCTATTTGCTAGGATTTTATTGAGGGTTTTTGCTTCTACGTTCATGAGAGTGATTGGCCTTGTAGTTCTCTTTTTTGTTTGTGTCTTTCCCTCTTGTTGTTGTTAGCATAATACTTATCTCTGGGATAGATTTTGGGAAGATTATTTTCTTTTCAATTTCATTGAAGAGTTTCTGGGGTTTTCACACCATATCTTCTGTAAATTTTTTGTACATTTCAGCTGTGACTCTCTCAGGACCTGGAACTTTTTTGTCACTAGGTTTTTTGTTACATTTTGTATTTCATTGGCTGTTGCTGGGTCATTGAGAGTCCTTATATCTTCTTGATTCAGTTTTGGTAACTGGTACCTTTCTAGGAATCTGTCCATTTCTGCTGTGTCTTCTACTTTGTGAGAGTAAAGATTCCCAAAGTAGCTATTGGTAATCTTCTGAATTTCCACTGGGTCTGTGGTAATTTTACCATTTTCATTTCTTATTGGCTGCATTTGAATTTTTCTTTCCTGTTTTGAATGAGGTTAACTAGAGACTTACCAGTTTTATTTAATCTTTCAAAGAACCCACTTTTTATTCATTAATTCTTTCAACTGTTTATTTCAGCTTGATTGAATTAATTTCTGCTCTAATCTTTATGATTTCTCCCTATCTTTGGGCTTTGGGTTTAGTTTGCTCTTCCTTTTCTTGAGGTTTTGGGTCAAGCCTTGGGTTCTGTTTTTCTAATGTGTGTGTTCACAGTTATAAATTTACTTCTACAAACTGCTTTAACCTCTCTATTGTCCGCTGAACCACCCAGGTCCAGCCCATGCCCTGAGTGTGAGTGTGACCATCCTCCCTGCTGTAGCATCCCCTAAAGACTCATCCCAGGCCCGGCATGTGTGTGGGAGAGATTCTGCTTCACTGCACCCAGCAAGCAGATCACTCAGGACCAAGGCCAGCCCTCTCTCTTCACTAAGAGAGGGGGCAAAATTTAACTGAGGTGACCTACTCTGAATGGAAGACACCAAGTAGATCCAGAGGGGATTTGACTGACCTTGTCAGATACAAAAATTACATTTCTTCTTTTTTTTTTTTTTTTTTTTTTTTAGTTTTCAAAGTTTTGTTTATTTGAGTAGTTTGTAGCCATCATCATGTTTGATCCTGAGAGGCAAGCAAGAGAGAAAAAATTCTTGGATCTATTTCAGAGTCACAGATACAGGCTGAGGTGGGCTCCTGGGCAAGCTCAAGAGCTGGGAGAGACAGCTATGAAGCTGTGTAAGGCAGTGGCCAGACAACAGCAGGCTGTAGAGCTCCCCCAAACCCCCAGCCATGCATGGAGAAGGTGTCCCAGCATGGGCCCAGAGGACACAGGCAGATCTCTCCACACCAGCCCCCAACCAGCCTGGCCTGTAATCTCTTAGCTGCGCTTCCCAGCCCCCTGGAGAGCCTGCTACCCCAACAGTTGCTAAGGTGGTAGGTCCCTGTGTGCATGTGTGAATACACACTTATACATACCCCCTCTGTGCACACAGAGCTCCAGGACAAGCAGCCTGGGGCTGCCTGCCACAGTGGCTTCCCCTGTGGGCTGACAGCATCTCCACACTTGAGAACCCATTTGGGGCTCAGGTTGGAGCAGGAACCTCCTGGGCCTTGCCTGTCATGAGCACAGGAAGAGGGTCCCGGGGGCCCCCATAAGCAGCTTAGATGTGTCACCATGGTCCCTGACAGCCTCACCAGTTGGCCTTCACTGCCTTGATGTCACTCACAAGGTTCTGGGCCAGGCAGATGCCAAAGATCTGAAGTAGGGCAATGCCCATGAAGACACCAGCCACAACAATCAGGTTGTCTGGCAGCCACATCTCAAACTGGCCCACGCAGCCTTTGGTGTGGATGAAGTCCTGCTGCTCCAGCTCCAGTTTGAGCTACACATCATAGCCACACTGGGTATTGAGGACATCTTCCACAGGGTCCCTGACACAGCAGGAGAAGGGCACCCCACAGCACTCCCGACTGGGATTCAAGTCAGTGCAGTTGAAGTAGATATTGAGGTTCCAGTCATTGGGCCTGCAGGCTCCACAGCAAGACCAATATTCCTGAGCAAAGTCAATGAGGTCCTGGAGGTCAATGTCATACCAGTAAGCCTTGACGTTGTTGTTGATGAAGAGGTTTAGCTGGTCTCGAATCCAGTCCTTGAAGATGAAGGCCAGGATCCCTGTCACCAGCTCCAGGGAGAAGATGAGGCCAAGGAACACAGAGAAAAACTTAAGCAGGAAAGTGTTCTCCCAGAGGGCACCAATGCAACCAGCAAAGCCCAGCACTGACATGATGCCTCCAACCACCACAAACAACCACACAGGGTCAAGGCTTCCCAGATCTGTCAGTGCTGAGATGTTGGAGAGAACACCCTTCTCACTCCAAGCCCATAGGGCGATGGCTAGGAACAGGCCTCCCAGCACCCAGAAGACAATGTTGAAGCCAAACAGGAAGTATTTCCCACAGCAGCTGACCTTGGGTTCCTGGAAGTGTTGGTGTTTGCCAGGCATGGTGAGGGGCCACCCACCGGCCCAGATGCTGGGCCAGGAACAAGGCCCAGCCTTCTGCGGGCCAGCCTGGGCTGGAGCCACCCGGGGCCTAGCCCGGCAGCTGTGGTTTCATGGCTGCAGCCACACCTACATTTCTTCTTATGTAGATCTTGCTTTATTTTTGTCTTAACCATCCAGCACAAAAATATAAAAGCAAGGTATAAAAAGTAAGGCCATATTAATATGCTGAGGTGTAAAATGTTCAAGTCAAGAATTTCTGACATTGCCCTCTAGACCTAGCCCATTCCTCGTGTGTGAGTATGTGAGACCTTCTCTGGACCCCTTTCTACCCTACCAGATCCAGCCCAGACCCAATGTGTGAGTGAGAACTTCCACCAGGCTCTTGGGACCACTCTAGAAACAACCCAAGCCGAGACCCAGCATGTGTGGGAGAGCTTCTGTGCTCCCCTTTGCCTGCTGGTTCCCTCCGGACCCAGCCCAGGCCCAACTTGTGTGTGAGTCCTACTGTCCTGCTCTCTGGAGCCCTCCAGGCTCAGCTCAGGCCTGGCATAAGGCCTGGTGTGAAACTGCAGTTGAAGTCCCTGCAGAGAGGACAGAGGCCAGAACCACCCAGCTAATCCAGGAGCAAAACATCTTGCCAAAGGGGCACAGGGGATTCACTTCCATGGGCTGTGGTGGGAAGAAGGTGAGCACAGCAGCCAGACCCAAGCCACACAGAACTGGATAAATTCAAACTTCTTTGATCTGCACATGGTAAGCTGAGACACTTTGCTAAACTAAGATGTATAAGAGCATCCTGCCTCTCTCTGTCTTGACTGAGAGATGGGGCAAAAGGTAACGAGGATGAAATAGTCTGCCTGGAAAACACCAGGCACATCAAGAGGAGGTGATCAGACAGAACTTAGTGGAACTAATTTAACTACAAATTTCCAATTTAATATCTGCTTAGCTATACAGACATAATGGTTGCTCTTACTGTCTAAAATACAAAGTCATTAGTTACAAAAGATTGTCAACTGCTAAACATCATTACCCATTATTAGTGTTCTTTATTTTACTTCTGTAAAGCCAAAACTATAATTGCATTAACCATACAATCTCCCTTGGGCAACAATTTCAGTAGGTGCTAAGTTTATAATAGCAGCAAAACTCTACACCAAAGGTCAGAGGACAGTGCTGTACAAAATGACAAATAGAAGGAGCAAAATACAAGATTGTGGTATTGGATATTAGATTTTTCATGTCCATTAAGATTTGTCTTATATAATTATGTACTTTCGTATTTGGTGAATACATATTTATGGGCGTTACCTCTTCCTCATGATTCTTTGCCATAAACAGTATATAGTGGTCTTATTTATTTTGTTTGATTATTCTTGGCTTGAAGTTGAGACTGTCTGAGAACAGGATTGTTACCCCTGCTTCTTTCTGAGGTGATGAGGTGTGTAGTATTGTTTTTAATTGTTTGACTCTCAGCCTATGAATTTCTGTATAAGTTAAAAGTGTTTCCTGTATATGACATATTGCTGGATATTTTTTCTAATCCACTGTGCCAGTCTATTTCTCTTAATTGGTGAACTGAGTTCATTACATTGATGGTGTTAATTGAGATGTATTGACTTATGATTGACATGCTATTTACCTGCTGTTCTTTATTCCCTTTTCTGCTGTGTTTAATTGTTTGCCCAATTTGGTATGTTTTTTCCATTCTCAATCCTGAAATTCTGATCATTTTGGTCCCTCTCTAGAATATCTTTTATTCGTCTGTGTAGGATTAACTTTGTTGTCATGAAATTCTTTAGTTGTTCTTTGTCACGGAAGTACTTCACTTCTCCATCAAACTTGAGAGTTTTGCAGGGTATACTAGTCTGGGTTGGAATTTTTTTTTCATAGAGGACTTGAAGTACTCTGCTTCCTGTTCTTGCCTTCATTGTTTGTGAAGACAAGTCTGCCATTATTCTGATGGGTTTTCCTGAAATTTGATCTGCTTCTTTTTTCTAGTGGGTTTCAGTATATTGTTGTTGTGCTGGATTTCTGGGATCTTATATGTCTCGGTGTTTTTAATGAGGTTGTTGTTTGGAGTTCTATATGTTTCAGTTACTGGATGTCAGATTATTTCTTCATATTTTGGAAGTTTTCTGCTATTACTACTGCCCTTATTCTTTTTTTTCCATATTCTTTTTATATCATTTATACTTATTCCTTTCTCAATGTTGCCTTTTAGTCTCATGTTGTTCATCTTTGCATCGTCTTGCAGGTGATGAATTACTTTTTCCTGCATCCTAATTGCTTTTAAGAGATCTTTTCTTACCCTCTCACTAGCTGCGATGGCGTCTTCAAGATCTGAAATTCTATCTTCACTTTCACTCAATTGGTTTTCAGTCTTGTGACTGAGATTTTAGTTCCTCTATATCTCTTTCACTCTGCCTCATATGATCTATTTCTTTCTTGTATTGCTCATTCAAGGATTCCATCGGTTTTCTAATCTCCTCTTTTTTTTTTATCAGTGTCTTCTTTTTTTTTGCAGAACCAGGGATTGAACTCAGGCCCTTGCACTTGCCAAGGAAGCACTTATTCCACTGAGCCATCTCCCTGCCCCCTCCTTTCATTTTCTTAATCACATTTTTGACTAGTATATTAT
>NW_004524802.1:3348913-3356280 GCF_000260255.1 Octodon degus | reverse complement strand
AGAGGCCAGAACCACCCAGCTAATCCAGGAGCAAAACATCTTGCCAAAGGGGCACAGGGGATTCACTTCCATGGGCTGTGGTGGGAAGAAGGTGAGCACAGCAGCCAGACCCAAGCCACACAGAACTGGATAAATTCAAACTTCTTTGATCTGCACATGGTAAGCTGAGACACTTTGCTAAACTAAGATGTATAAGAGCATCCTGCCTCTCTCTGTCTTGACTGAGAGATGGGGCAAAAGGTAACGAGGATGAAATAGTCTGCCTGGAAAACACCAGGCACATCAAGAGGAGGTGATCAGACAGAACTTAGTGGAACTAATTTAACTACAAATTTCCAATTTAATATCTGCTTAGCTATACAGACATAATGGTTGCTCTTACTGTCTAAAATACAAAGTCATTAGTTACAAAAGATTGTCAACTGCTAAACATCATTACCCATTATTAGTGTTCTTTATTTTACTTCTGTAAAGCCAAAACTATAATTGCATTAACCATACAATCTCCCTTGGGCAACAATTTCAGTAGGTGCTAAGTTTATAATAGCAGCAAAACTCTACACCAAAGGTCAGAGGACAGTGCTGTACAAAATGACAAATAGAAGGAGCAAAATACAAGATTGTGGTATTGGATATTAGATTTTTCATGTCCATTAAGATTTGTCTTATAT
Source organism: Octodon degus (assembly GCF_000260255.1). NCBI lineage: Eukaryota > Metazoa > Chordata > Mammalia > Rodentia > Octodontidae > Octodon > Octodon degus. Next base: position 3,355,609 of record NW_004524802.1, on the reverse strand, counting down.
AATTATGTACTTTCGTATTTGGTGAATACATATTTATGGGCGTTACCTCTTCCTCATGATTCTTTGCCATAAACAGTATATAGTGGTCTTATTTATTTTGTTTGATTATTCTTGGCTTGAAGTTGAGACTGTCTGAGAACAGGATTGTTACCCCTGCTTCTTTCTGAGGTGATGAGGTGTGTAGTATTGTTTTTAATTGTTTGACTCTCAGCCTATGAATTTCTGTATAAGTTAAAAGTGTTTCCTGTATATGACATATTGCTGGATATTTTTTCTAATCCACTGTGCCAGTCTATTTCTCTTAATTGGTGAACTGAGTTCATTACATTGATGGTGTTAATTGAGATGTATTGACTTATGATTGACATGCTATTTACCTGCTGTTCTTTATTCCCTTTTCTGCTGTGTTTAATTGTTTGCCCAATTTGGTATGTTTTTTCCATTCTCAATCCTGAAATTCTGATCATTTTGGTCCCTCTCTAGAATATCTTTTATTCGTCTGTGTAGGATTAACTTTGTTGTCATGAAATTCTTTAGTTGTTCTTTGTCACGGAAGTACTTCACTTCTCCATCAAACTTGAGAGTTTTGCAGGGTATACTAGTCTGGGTTGGAATTTTTTTTTCATAGAGGACTTGAAGTACTCTGCTTCCTGTTCTTGCCTTCATTGTTTGTGAAGACAAGTCTGCCATTATTCTGATGGGTTTTCCTGAAATTTGATCTGCTTCTTTTTTCTAGTGGGTTTCAGTATATTGTTGTTGTGCTGGATTTCTGGGATCTTATATGTCTCGGTGTTTTTAATGAGGTTGTTGTTTGGAGTTCTATATGTTTCAGTTACTGGATGTCAGATTATTTCTTCATATTTTGGAAGTTTTCTGCTATTACTACTGCCCTTATTCTTTTTTTTCCATATTCTTTTTATATCATTTATACTTATTCCTTTCTCAATGTTGCCTTTTAGTCTCATGTTGTTCATCTTTGCATCGTCTTGCAGGTGATGAATTACTTTTTCCTGCATCCTAATTGCTTTTAAGAGATCTTTTCTTACCCTCTCACTAGCTGCGATGGCGTCTTCAAGATCTGAAATTCTATCTTCACTTTCACTCAATTGGTTTTCAGTCTTGTGACTGAGATTTTAGTTCCTCTATATCTCTTTCACTCTGCCTCATATGATCTATTTCTTTCTTGTATTGCTCATTCAAGGATTCCATCGGTTTTCTAATCTCCTCTTTTTTTTTTATCAGTGTCTTCTTTTTTTTTGCAGAACCAGGGATTGAACTCAGGCCCTTGCACTTGCCAAGGAAGCACTTATTCCACTGAGCCATCTCCCTGCCCCCTCCTTTCATTTTCTTAATCACATTTTTGACTAGTATATTATTTATTGTGCAGCTGGGAAAAAATGTATATTCTGATGATGTTATGTTGGGTGGAACAGTCTGAAAATATCTACTAGGACCTTTGGTTGTGTTTTGATATTTCCTTGCTGATTTTTTGTCTAATTGATTAATTTCTTTATGCAAATGCATATTGAGGTCTCTCATTACAACTGTGTTGTTGCTTATTTAATTTTTCATGTCTTAATAATTGTTTATGTAGTTGTGTGCACTCATGCTTTGTGCATATATATTATGATAAGCAATATCTTCTTCTTAGGGTTTTCCCCTAGTAAGTATATAATAACCTCCTTTATCTCTTTTGATCATTCTTGTTTGGAAATTCACATTTTCTGCAAAGCACATAGCTGCTCCTGATTTTTCTGGGTTCCTGTTGTATGGGCGATTTTATTCCATCCTTTGACTTTTACTCTGTGGATTACTTTTTGCATTATATGTGTTTATTGTATATGGAATAATGTTGGATTTTTTTCTTGATCTACTCTACTGGTCTGTTTTTTGTTTGTTTGTTTGTTTGTTTGTTGTATTTATTTTTGTTTTTGGATTGGTGAATTGAGGCTATTTACATTGATAGGTTATAACTGATGTGTATTGGCTTATTTCTGCCATGATATTTTTTTGCTGTTGCTTCCCTGCTTTTTCTCTGTTTACTTGCTTGCCATTCCTGGTGGTTTCTTTCTGTTGTTCTTGGAATTGTGGTCATTTTTATCTCTATCCAGAATATCTTTCAGTACTCTTTTTATGGTTGGTTTGTTGGTCACAAATCTCTTCGGTAGTTGTTTGTCATCAAAATATCTTATTTGCACTTAATCATGAAAGACAGTGTTCCAAGGTACAGCAATCTTCATTGAAAGTTGTTTTTTTTCAGAACTTGAAATACTCTACTGCAAGCTCTTCTTGACTTGTAGATTTGTGTTGACAGGTCTGCTATGATTCTGATGGGCTGTCTCTTATAGTTTATATGTTTCTTTCCTCTAACAATTGTTAATATTCTGTTCTTGCCCTAAATTTCTGGAATCTTGATTATTATATGCATTGGTGTAGTTTTATTTTGGTTATTACTGTTTGGCATTCTATATACTTCATTTGCTTGTATATCAAATTCTTTATCCATGCTTGGGAAATTTTCAGCCATTATTTCTGTGATGAGGTTTTTATACCATTTGTGCTGTCTCTAACTCTCTCAATGACCCCACCCAATTTTATGTTATTCTTCTTTGAGCCATCTTATAGTGGTTGGATTGATTTTTCATGATCTCTTGTTATTTTAAGATTTTTTTCAAAATGTAATTTAATGTTATTTTGAAGCACAAAACCAAAAGCAAGAGCAAAAATCAGAAACAAAAACAGAAATAGGGAACAGGGCCCCAGGCATGGCATGTGAGTGAATCTGGAGCCCACCAGATTCTACTTCAGCCACCCCCCAGGGCCAGTCTGTGAGTAGCAACTTCCATGCCCATCAACTCAACCTCGCCCCCCGCAGGGCCAGCCTGTGAGTATGACCTTCCATACCCACTGCATTCTACCTCACTCACTCACCAGGCCACCCTGTAATCTGAGACACTGTGCTAGATGCAGATCTATGACAGCATCCTCTCTTTCTCTCTTGATTGAGAGAGGGGGCAACAGGTAACTTGGGTGAACTAGTCTGCCTGGAAGAATATGATTACAAAAGGGGAGGTGATCAGGTAGAACATAAGGCTAAGATAAATACAAATTGCCAATCTAGTATCTGCTTAACTATACAGTCATAATGTTTGTTCTTAGGGTCTAAAAGAAAGACCCATTAGATACAAAAGTTTTTCAACTGCTAAATCTCACTACCAGTTATTATTGTTGCTAATTATAGTCTCTAAATCCAAAACTGTAGCTGCCTTAACAATATAATCTCTCTTGTGTGACAATATTGGTATATGCTAAGGTAATAAATGCATTGGAGCTCTACACCAAAGGTCAGAAGACAGTGCTATACACAATAACAAAGGGAAGGAGCAAAATGCGTTCTCAGGACCCCAGCATACTTAGAACAAGTGCAGGAGACACAAGCATAGAAGAAATTGGAACTCACACACCCAAAATCTCTGAAAATAGTAACATCTGAAGTAAAGAAAAAACTTCAGAAAGCTATAGAGGAAATCAGATTTAAAATAATCTCTGAAGTAAAACAATAAATGATAACTATAATGCAAGAATTTTTAAGTGCTTCTATAGAAGACAAGGATACAAAAATAGAGGAGAATAAAAAAGTGATGGAATCCTTGAATGGGCAATATAGAAAAGAAATAGAAAGCAGGAAGCAGATTCAAAGAGATACACAGGAAATTAAAACTTCAATCAAAATGGCACAACCGCTTGAAAAAAAGTGAAGATAGAGTTTCAGATCTTGAACAAACCATTGCACCTAGTGAAAAGGTAAGGAAAGTTCTCTCTCTCTCTCTCTTTTTTTTTTTTTTTTTTTTTTGGTGGAACCAGGGATTGAACTCAGGTCCTTGCGCTTGCCAGGGAAGCACTTATTCCACTGAGCCATTTCCCTGGCCCCAAGAAAGATCTCTTAAAAACAACTAGGATGCAGAAAACATAATTCAACATCTAAAAGTTAAAAGATGATGTAAAGATGAACAATGTAAGATTAATATGCATTAATGGGAAAGAAGTAGTCAATGCAAATGATGCAAAAGATTATGAGTAGAATAGCAGAAAACTTCCCAAATATGGGGAAACTATCTGACATTCATTTAGCTCAAGCATATAGAACTCCAAATAACATCAACCCAATTAAAAACACACCAAGACATATAGTAGTCAAGATCCCATAAATCCAGCACAAGAAAAATATACTAAAAGCTGTGAGAGAAAAGAAACAGATCACATTTAAAGAAAAACCCAAAAGAATAATGGAAGACTTCTGTTCACAAAACATGAGGTCAAGAAGAGCATGGAGAAAAGCAGTTCAAGTCCTCCAAGAAAACGAATTCCAGCCCAGGATGCTATACCCTGCAAAACTCTCTCAAGTTTGACGAAGAGGTGAAATACTTCCATGACAAAGAACAACTAAAGAATTTCATAATGGCAAAGCCAACAGGACTACTAAAAGATGTTCTAGAGAGGGACTAAAATGACCACAGCTCCATGAATGAGTCCAATGCAATGGACTCAATTCATCAATTAAAAGAACCCACCAAATAGGGCAAACAATTAAGCACAGGAGAAAAAGGGGTACAACAGCAGGTAAAAAAAAAAAACATGTGTAACATAAGTCAATACATCTCAATTATAAGCATCAATGTAATGGACCCAATTCATCAGTTAAAAGAAATAGTCAAAGTGGATTAGGAAGCAAAATCCAAAAATATTCTGTATACAAGAAACACACTTAACTCATAAAGAAATACATAGGCTAAAAGTCAAAAAATTGAAAACAGTAGTATATTACCCAGCACCTCAGAAAAAAGCAGGGGTAGAAATTCTGTTCACAGACAGTTTGAACTTCAAACCAAGAATGATCAAATGAAATAAAGAAGGCCACTACATACTGGAAATGGGAAAAAATGCAAGAAGAAGAGGTAAAACTCTTATATATGTATGCACCAAACACAGGAGCACCCAACTATATAAGACAAATCTTAATGCACATGAAAAATCTAATATCTAATACCACAATCTTAACAGGAGAACTTAATACCCTCTTAATACAAAAAGATAGGTCAAGCAAACAAAAAAATAGCAAAGTAGTAGAGAACTAATCCAGAATGTGGAACAAATGGACTTAGTGGACATATACAGAGTGTTCCACCCAGCCACAACTGAGTACACATTTTTTTCAGCTGCACATGAGACATTTTCTAAAATACACTACAAACTCATCCATAGGTCATGATTAAGTCAATGCAAGAAAACAGAAATTATCTCATGCATATTACCTGACCACTGTGCAATGAAACTGGAAATAAATGACAAAAGAAACCAGAAAAGAAAAACATAAATACATGGAAATTAGATAGCACGCTTCTGAGCAACTACTGGTTTACAGATGAAATTAAACATTCTACAATTCAGTAAAAGTCGAGCAAAACTTGCTAGAATTTATGGGATGCAATGAAAGCAATTCTTAGAGGGAAACTTATATCTGTGAATGGACACATTAGGAAAGCAGAACTGGAATAAATAAATAACCCTAATGCTGCACCTTAAACATCTAGAAAAAGACACCAAACCCAAAGCCAGAAGACAGGAGGAAATTATAAAGATTAGAGCAGAAATTAATTCAATCAAGATGAGGAAAACAATAAAAAGAATTAACAAATCAAAAATCTCGTTCCAAGAAAGATTAGATAAAATTGATAAGGCCCTAACTAACTCTTCAAAGTTTTCCATGAAATTGAAAAGGAAATAATTCTCCCAAGATCATTCCTGGAGGCAAGTATTATACTGATACCAAAACCAGAGAAAGATGCAATAAAAAAGAGAACTACAGGCCAATCTACCTTATGAACACAGATGCAAAAATGCTCAATAAAATTTTCACAAATAGAATACAGGAAATCATTAAGAAGATTATACAGCATGACCAAGTAGGAGTCATCATAGGGATACAATGATGGTTCAACATATGTAAATCTATAAATGTAATGCAGTATAACAATAGAGCCAAATCCAAAAACCACATGATCATCTCAATGGATGCAGAACAGGCTGTTGACAAAGTTCAACACTCATTCATGTTCAAAGTCCTACAGAAAATTGGAATAGATGGCCTCTACCTCAGTCTGATAAAACCCATCTATAACAGCCCAACTACAAATATAATACTAAATAGGAAAAAACTGATATCTTTTACTCTCAGATCACATCAGGAGCAAGACAAGGATGTCCTCTATCACCACTCCTATTCAATATAGTTCTAGAACCATTAGCCACAGTCATTAGACAAGAAAGAAAAATAAAAAGAATGAGAATAGGCAAAGAAGAAGTTAAACTATGTTTGCAAATGACATTATACTCTTCCTGGACTATGCAAAACACTCCACTAGGAAACTACTAGAATTAATATAAATTGAGTAGCATAGCAGGATACAAAGTCAATAACCAAAATTCAATAGCATTTCTCTACACAGATAACAAACACACTGAGAAACAAATTAGAGAAACAATGCCTTTTACAATAGCACTATGAAAAAAACAAATACTTAGGAATTAAACCAACTAAACAAGTAAAAGATCTACATAATGAAACTTACAGCCAAAAATAAATAGAATAGAATAGAATAGAATAGAATAGAATAGAATAGAATAGAATAGAATAGA
>NW_004524802.1:3340005-3341208 GCF_000260255.1 Octodon degus | reverse complement strand
AATACAGGGATTTGTTCTAATGGTGTTTGTAAATAGGATATCATGTCCGCATCTTGTACAGCAATTAACCACTAGGAAGAAGGTATGCAATGTGTTAATTATTGAAACTGTCCTACCAGTTTGGTTTGAAACTGTCTCATTGCTATGTTTCTCAATAAATTTATGGAAAAAATGAATAAATACATAAATAAAAAGTTATTTGCCCTTCAAATAAAAAAAAACACTTGTGGTGCTCACAGGTCTGTGATAATGTCCATGTTGAATCCCAGGAACGTGCTGGATATGAAGCTGATCTTGGCCTCCAGACTTGGGGACTGGGACTGTTCCTCTGTTGTTGGAATTCTCCACAGTCTTAATTGCTGGTTCTGTGCTGCTACCTCAGACATTTCCACGTTGCTAGCTTTGTGGATTACAGCCTCCCACTAAAGGCATGTGTGTGCCCCTGGGCCCAGCCCAGCTTTCGTCCTGGGTCTTTGGTCTTGGGGTTCTGGCTGATCCCGCTGCCCAAGGCCTCTGTCTTTATAATCCTCTTCATATTCTGCAGGCAATGGACAAAGCATATATTGGAGCAGAGCTCAAACTTTTCAGTGCAGTTGCACATAGCTCCCTCAAGCTGGGGTGCAGGGTAGATGCGTACCTGTGTCCCTACATCTCCTGCAGGCCACCTCTTATTTCCCACTTGGGATGGTTGCACTGCTGCCAGTGCTCTGGGCCTGGGTGCAGACAAGTCAAGTGGGCAGGGTTAGGGGCTAGGACACAGGAGGTTGGACCAGAGTGCTAGAGAAGGGTCAGCTGAGTCACAGACACTTCACTAGGCCCCAGAGTGGAAAAACAACACAGAGGCATGCCTGGAGGGTGGGTGCTGAAGTCCATGGAGGGGGTCCTGGAGCAACCTGTGCAGGTACAGGTGGGTACAGGCACCTTGGCTCCTCCAGGAGTTCCATGGAGAAGACTGAGGCCCAGGCAGTGACTGGGAGCAAAGCCTTTCCCAGAAGGGAAGCCACTCCTCGTGCCCCCCCAGTGACTCCCACAGAGCAACCCTCCTAGAGCCTTTTAGTCTCAGATTGGGGCCATGTGAGACAACTGCTTTTATTTTTTTATTTGCTTCCTTGTTTTTCATTTTTAAAAAATTGCATGCATTTAGGGTAAAAATACATTGCTTTAAGTTGAGTTAATTAATATATACATCCCGCATTCTTGGAC
>NW_004524802.1:3334984-3338857 GCF_000260255.1 Octodon degus | reverse complement strand
AAAAAGAAAAAGAGAAAAAGAAAGAAAAGACAAGGAAAGAAAGAAAAGGAAAGAAAAAGAAAATTACAGTACTCTCAAAAGCAGAGATCATAGAGGATTTCAGAAATGGAAAGATATTCCCTACTCCTGGATAGAAAGAACCAACATTGTGAAGTTGGCAATACTCTGAAAATTGTTATACAGACTTAAAGCAATCCCTATAAAAAAAAAAAAAATACCACCATCATACCTCATAGGCCTAGAGAAATCATTCCTCAAATTTACTTGTAACCAGAGAAAACCTAGAATAACAAAGACAATATTGGGCAACAAAGGCAAGGCAGGAGGCATTACAATTCCTGACTTGAAATTTTACTACAAGGCTACTGTGATGAAGTCAGCAGGGATTGGCAAAAAATAGACCTGAGGATAAACGGAATAGATTAGAAGACACAGTACAACTACAAACACACTCAACTACCTTATCTTCAACAAAGGGGTCAAACATGCTTCCTAGAAGATACCTCTTTAACAAATGGTGCTGGAAAAATTGGCTCTCTACATGCCAAAATCTAAAACTAGACCCGAGCCTATCACTATGCACTCAACTAAAATCAAAATGGATTAAAGATCTAGACAATAAAATAGAAATACTAAATCTCTTGGAAAAGAAAATAGGAGGAACTCTTGAAGACATAGGGGTAGGCAAACAGTTCATGAAAAAAAATCAAACTTCCTGGGAAATACTTGAAAGAATTAACAACAGTGGCCTTCTTTTATTGAGAAGTTTTTGCACATCAAAAGAAATTACCAACAAAGTGAAAAGACAACCCACAAATCTCAAAAAAATCTTAACTAATAAGCACTCAGACAAAGGTCTGCTATCTAGAATTTATAAAGAGCTAAAAAAAAAACATTATGGTCCCAAAAGTTAAAGACCCAGTCCAGAAGTGGGCATCTGAGATGAACACACACTTCTCCGAGGAGGAAATTAGAGAAGTGAATACATATATGAAGAAATACTCTACATTATGAGCCATCCATAAAATGTAAATTAAAAAAACACTGAGATACCATCTCAACCCAGAAAGAATGGCTATCATAAAGAAATCAACCAACAACAACTGTTGGAGAGGCTGTGGGGAAAAAGAAACCCTTCTCCACTACTGGTGGGAATGTAGACTTGTGCAACATGGAAATCAGTGTGGAGACTTCTCAAAAAACTAAAACTGGAAATCCTATTCAATCCCACCATCCCCCTTCTGGGAATTTTCAAAAGAAATAAAAACATCATATCATAGTGATATATGCACACCTAAGCTTATAGCAGCACAATTGGTGATAGTCAAATCTTGGAAACAATCAAAAAGCCCATCACCTAAGGAATGAATGAAAAAGATGTGGTGTTTTTATACAATGGAGTATTACTCAGCTATAAAGAGTGATAAACCCAAAGCCTTCATATATGAGTGGATGCCACTGGAAGCTATACTCATAAGTGAAATAAAGAAGACCCACCTGTGTAAATATTGTACAGTGTCCCTAGTGTAAGAACTCAAAAGAGGAAATAAAAATAGTAATTAAAAGGAAAGTGAGAACTTAAGAATTAAATAACAAAGAGAGGGCAAGGAGAAAAGCCAGGAATCATGACAGAGACAAAACCATACATTTATATCCATAAGATAGTTAATGCAATGATACTGAAAATCTTCAGCAGGTTTTTGAACCTTGCAGTTAATTGGTGGAATTCTTACCTGTGAACTAAGCAACTGCACTGAAAATAGCAGTGTGTAATATTAGGGCCATGTTTGAAATGCCTGTCATTCTGGTCTTCTAAATACATACTGTTTCTAATGTCATATCAATTACTGCTATACTGTTGGTCAAATAAATGTTTGTTTTTTAAAAACGGTAATAAATTAAAACAAGAGACAAGAAAAAAAATCATAGGACTGTCCTGCTACAATGCTGTATATGATTAGATTTCTAAATTTCTGTGTAAAAATGTGTAATTGTTTATTCCTATTTTTATTTTTTAATTTTTTTCTTCACACTCTGTATGGATTTCACGTTTAACATACCAATACTTGATGACAAATAACTGTTCCATGTTATGTCTAAGATGTTTGATATTCAGACAGATAGTGAGGTTAAGCTCAACTACTTGTGTTGTAGAGTAATAATATCATTAATCTTCTCTTCTGGAGGGTTAACAACTTAAGTTTGCAGACCAAAAATTAGATAAAAAGAAGGGCTACAAGGATAGCCAACATTTTGGCCCTGGCCATTCAAGGTCAGTTAGGACTCAAGATATAAGAGAACCTGTACTGTAACATCCTATAACTCAGTTGTTTCCCAAATTTTCTGATCAAGATTATGGGGCCACCGATGAAAGTGATCAATGATGTATAATGCACCTAAGGAGAGTCACCTATGGAGAAAACATTCGCTCAGGATTTCACAGAGAGAAAACTGGTCAAGCAATGGCCATGACTCGTCTACCTGGCTGACATTGACAAAGGATCTACAAACGCAGTACAGGGTTTCAGGGTAAATCCTGAGGGGTTTTGACTGACCTTATCAGATACAAAAGTTACATTTCTTCTTATGTAGGTCTTGCTTTATGTTGGTTTTAAACATCCATCAGAAAAGTATAAAAATGAGGTATAAAAAAGTAAAGCCATATTAATATGCTGAGCTCTAAAAAACTCAAGTCAACAACTTCTGATATTGCCATTCCTATGGATAGTCCACTACTATTATGGACTATTGGATTACTTTGGGTTATTTTGCTGAATTCAAGTACCTACAATCTTCAGACTGGTTTCAATTATGAAAAGGTCCTTTAAAGTCTTCTGCAAATACAGCTTCTCTAACTACAATGGTACACCCATCTCTGAGCAAACAAAATGGATAAGGGAAACATGTCATGAGCCAGGATGCTAGGAAATTGATCAAATGTATATAGAAGGGATTTCACCCGGTGCCTAAAGAAAACAAGTTACCTCACTCCTGAGATGAACATCCTGTCTGAGTGAGGTTTGCTATCACTTGCTAAGCAACCTAGTGACATGTGTTACTAACCACACAAGTGTAAATAAAAGTTTTGTTGTGGAAAAAAGGGAGGAGCAAAATAAAAATGTATGTTTGTATACACAAGAGAGTTCAGACATTCAGCTACTTTCTGAATGAAAGTTTGTACTAATATTGTTCAGGCAAGATGTAATATCTGCATTTTGTCCTCTAAATAACTACTATGAAGACAGCAATACGCAATGTATTAATTATTCTAAATGTCCTACTAACCTGTTTTGAAACTGTTTCATCACTTTTTTATCTATTTTCTCATTATAATGAATAAAAGTTATTTTTTAAAAGTTGGAAATAGGGTAACATATAACAATACATATGTTACAGATTTTCAAAAGGAGAGTAGCTGATTAACAATTATTGATATATTATCTCTTTTTATCATCAAATCTGTTGCTCAGATTAACAGATATAGTTATGTAAGATTGGACATATGATTAAATATTACTCCTTGCAATAAAACCTTAAGTTTTTGTTATTCTCTTTCTTTTTTCTCTTCTTATACCCTTTTATAGAATTCATTTTAAAGAGCATATAGTAAAAAATGACATGACATTAGAAATGGTAAACAATCAGAAGAACAAAATGATGGGCATTCAAGAATGGCTTTTGTATTACACGTTGGTGTCCTCAATGTAGTTGCTTAGATGCAGATTTCAGCATACAGCCTGAAGCAAGGAGATATCTCTTTTCATGACTGCTAGCTGCAATTCTGTCTTCAAGATCTGAAATTCTATTCTCTCCTTTGTCTTATCTGTTGCATATACTTTCAATAGAGGGGTTTTTTTTCTTGTTTTCTTTTGT
>NW_004524802.1:3320543-3327740 GCF_000260255.1 Octodon degus | reverse complement strand
ACAGTAAAAGATATTGCTATTAATCCCCTCAAATTATTCCCTTTATTTCTCTTGGCTTTGAACACATTGATTCCATTGTTTTTGTCACTTTCTGAAGCCATTCTAGAAGTCTTTCTTTGTGACTGTCTCCATGCCTTGAACTTATTCAAACATTTATGGCAATTTCTTCCAAATAAAATCATTGCAGCATGTCCTGCTCTATCCCATCGGCTGGATCCAGCACTGTGCAATTTGCGGCTCTTCCCCAAAGACAAAATGACCATGGAAAGGAAACATTTTGAATCAGTCCAGGACATCAATTAACCACAATAGCTCAACTAAAGACACTCATGAAAGAGGCCTTCCAGAACTGCTTCAGCAAATGTCAAGGATGATGGGATGTGTGTTTTTGAAAGGAGGGAAAGTATTTTGAGGGGGGATTTGTGGCAGTGTGTCTTTCAGTATACTAAGATTTTGTGAAAGTTTAAATATTTACTTCATCCTGTGATCACTCCTCACATCCATCTTTTCTCTATCTATTCGTCCATGAGAGGACACTCTTCATTCCTTGGCTGCTGTGCAAAGCCCTGCAGAGGACGCAGGAGTGTGGCTGCCCTTCCACAAGCTGATCGCATAGCAGTTACCTAGACATCAGAAGTGAGACAGCTAAGTTACACCGCAGCTACTGTTTCAGTGTTTGGGGAACGTCCACGGGGTCTTTCATCATTTCTGTATTAGTTTTCCTTCCCACCAGCAGCACACGAGGGTCCTCTCTCCACATCCTTGCCAAAACTCACTTTGGTTTTCTTTGGCGATAGCTTTTCTGACATGTGTGTGGTGATAGTTTGTGTTGTTTGAATTTGTGTTCCACTGATGTTTACTAAAAGTGAGCCTTTTTGTCCATTTAGCTGTTGGCCATTTGTAGTCTTTCTTTTGAGAAATATTCATTTCCATCATTTGCTTATTTTTAATTGGCCTGTTTGTCTTCCTACTGGGGTATTTGAATTCTTTATCTATTTTGCATATTAACCTTATCGTATACATGCTCGAGAATATTTCCTCCCACTCTGTAGGCCATCTCCTGGCACTTTGACTGCTTCCTTCTGTGTGTAGATTTTCAGTTTGATATCATACTAGTTACTGATTGTTGCTTCTACTGCTGGTGCTTTTAGCAGTGAAATCCAAAAAATCACTGCTGACCAGTGGCACAGATCTTTTCCACCTTTTTGTGGTGGTTTTGGAGTTACAAATACTCATTGAGTCTTTAATCTGCTTTGAGTTGGGCTTTGTATATGATATGAATGATGGACTAATATCATTTTCCCCACATAGAATTCAATTTTTCCAGCATCATTTATTGAGTAAATTGTTCTTTGTCCATGCTTATTCTACTCATTTTTATCAAAAATCAGTTGAACTTAATGAGCAGATTTATCTCTAGAAAGAGCTTTCTGAGCTGCAGGACACACCCTGCTAGGGGAACCGTGTTCCCGTTGGGGCCAGCTCTGGGGGAATCCTGGGCTCTGGGTGGCCAACAGACTGGCATATAGAAAGGCCATCAGTGTGAGCAGTCACTTGCCTGGTGAGTACATGGAAGGTGTGTCACTCTCCTGCCCATTCCGATGACCATTTCAAATGTGGGTCAACCAGATCACCCTTTGTCTAGGGCCACCCTGGGAGTGCCAGCAGTCTACCCTGCATGCCACTGCATATGGGGCTGCACAAGGGTGAGGGGGGGAAGGGACAGCAAGGAGCCCAGGTGGAGGCTTCATCGCTGATTCCACAGAGATGGAGGTGAGCTGGCCCAGAGGACAGATGGAAAGAGACCAAAGGCATGTTGGACTATCAGTGCAAGAGGTGGAGCAATCCAACATAGGCTGAAGGGAGGAGCTGAGAGAGCTTGACAGCTCCTGGATTGGACCCCAGGTGCAGCATAGAGGTGTGATGAAGAGGGGACACAGGGGCAGGATATCTGGTGGTGGTGACCAGCCTGGAACCCATTGGCCCTTCTGTAGCAAGGAGGAGGGACAGGGTCTGCCTTTTAGGTTTGCCTCTGCAAACCTAGTACAGTGCCATGGGAGCAGGTCCTCTCATACCACAGAGATGGTGGCAGCAGCCACACACATAGGTCCAGGTCTGGGGGACTGAGTAGAGGGCCTGGCCAGACAAGGTGGAGGCCACAACACCACACTACGCATGGCTTTGCCCTCTGGGTGATGCCCTGCTCACAGGCCCTTCCCTGAAGGGAGGCGGCTCAGCCCTGGATGCCTCCTGCATGCTTCCAGAACTACAGGCCTGGGAGGTTGGCTTGGCACCCATTGAAAACCACCAGCAAACTGCCAGTGGCAAAACACCACATAAACATTGCTTCTTGCAAAATACTGGAAATAACCATTATAGCATTGCCCAACAGTGGAGCAAGGGCCCGTGTGCGAGGCTGGACAGCCCAGGGCCTCGGACGGTGTGTCCTGCCAGCCTGGGAGTTCCCATTCTCTGGGCCAGATTCCTCAATGGCCACTTGGAACAGTAGAGGAGAACAGAGTCCGGGGGACCCAAGGGACCACAGCTTCTTCCCCCTCCCATCAATAGGAAGTGTTTACAGTCCGAGCTGGCCTGGGCCTGGTGAGCTCCCAGCTTCTGTGGCCAGCAGGCTGTTTCCTTTGGGGTGGAAGCTGAATTTACTACATCAGCAGGCCCAGACTGCAGGATGGACCCCAAGCCTTGCAGAAGCCTCAACTTACTTGGGCCTTCCTAGGCCTTTGGGGTAGGTGACTGACAAGGACTCCAAAGGGCAGAGTGTGGCCACATCTATATTCATTTTGTGTAGGACATCAGCATCCACTCAGAGGTGCAGGGTCTTGCTCAGGGCCTCACTGCAGTGGAGGGCTCCTGTCCTGGGCTCCTGTCTCCCAGCAGCCCCTCACCCTGCCTGCTGATGCAGGATTTAGAGAAGCTGGTTTGTACAGCAACGTCACCATCCATGAGGCAGCGCCAAGGGCTGGATGGTCATGACAGGGAAATTCAGAAGGGGGGTTTAGGCAAGTACGAGACCCACTTAAGAACTAAATGCCCCTCCCTGCCCTGGACACACAGCAAGGCCCTCAATTAGCCTGGAATGTGCTGATGTTCCCACATCCATTTTCACAGTTCAGATCTGTGCAGTGTCTTTAACTATAGAAATCGTGCTGTGCAGTAGATCTCTCAGCTGGCTTCTCTCTGTCCAGCCAAACCTCAATAACCTTTGTCCGTCACCATCCCACCTGCTTCCCATCTGACCTTCAGTCCCCAGTAGTGACCATCCTACTCTGCTTCTGGTGTTTAACATTTTTAGAAAGGAAACCATGTGGTATTGATTTCTGTTTGTGGCTTGGATTCCTTCCTTTCATCTGCTTGGTCCCAGCACCACATGGTCTTCATGCATTTACCTGAGGTAAATTACTCAGAGGTTGAGTCTGTATCTTGAATAGTGTATGTATTGCCACACGAGACTTCTCTGACTTATGCTTCCAATCATCCGAATCAATGCCAGGTAATGTCACAGCTAAGTCATGTGGTAGATCTGTCCGTAGTTTTTTGAGGGACTTCCACTGGGGTTCCCACAGTGGCTGTGCTGACATTACCCAACAGTGTGCAGGGGTGCCTGTTCTCCACAGCCTTATCAATGCTGTGGTCTTTCTACTGTTTTTAGAACACCCATTCTAAGTGTCATTAGGTGATATTGTTTTTAATTTCCATTTCCCCAAAATTTACTGCTGATCATTTCTCGTAGACCTGCTGGCCGTTTGTACATGTTCTTTTGGGAATGCCTACTCCGATTCCTTGCCAACTTAAAAAGTTAGATATTTGGGTTCTTGCTATTAGGTTATTTGGGTTCTTCATAGATTTTGGGTATTAAGCTCTTATCAGGTATATGATTTGCAAGCATTTTCTTCCAAGTTTTAGGATGTATTTTCAATCTGCTCATTGTTTCTTTTCCTGTGCAGAAGATTTTCTGCTTAATGTAATCTTGGTTGTCTATTTTTTACTTTATTGCCTTGGAGTTAAGTTTAAAAAAAATCATTGCCCAAAAGAATGTCATGGACACTTTACCCTTTGTTTTCTTCTAGCTTTTCTTTGATGGGAATTTTCAAATTACTGATTCAAGTCCTTTCTTGTTATTGAACATCTTTTGCTTTTTCATGAGTCATTCTTGGTAAGTCATCCATGTCTCCAAAGCTGTCCAACTTGTTGGTGTACAATTAGACAGAGGAGTATTTTATAGTCCTTTAGTTCTGTGGCACGAATTTGTAATATCACCTCTTTTTTTGGTTTTATTTATTGAAGCCTTTTTGTTACTATGCCTGAAGTTTTGTTGATTTACCTTTTTTAATAAAAAGAGCTTAGTTGTGTTGATTTCTATTGATTTTCTAATCCCCGTTTCATTTATTTCTGGTCTGATCCTTATTTCCTTTCCTCTACTAACAGGATTTACTTTATTTTTCCCTCCATAGTTCCTTGAATTGTAACATCATGTTATTTATTCAAGCTCTTTCTATTGCTAGAAATTTATTTCTTAGAACTGCTTTTGCTGTATGCCATAGTTTTGATAGGATGTATTTCCATTGCCATTTGTCTCAATATACTTTAAATTTTCCCTTTTTATTTCTTATTAGACCCATAGCTGTTCAGGACGTTATTTGATTTCCACATACTTGTTAATTTTCCAAAATTCTTCCCATTTTTGATTTCTTGTTTCAAACTCTTGTGGTCAGAAAAATTACTTAATATAATTTTAAGCTTCTTGAATTTGTTAAGACTTATTTTGCGGCCTAACATACGATCTATCCTGGAGGATGTTCCAGATGTGCTTTTGGATGGGGTGCTCTGTGTACGTCTATTACATCTGTTTGGTCAAAAACATTGTTAAAATCCAATGTCTTCTATTGATTTTCTTTCTGTATTATCTGTCCACTGGTGGTAACAATGGGGTCTTCTTCCCCAATGTATTAGGACTCACTAGGGGAACATATATACACAATTTCCAGAAAATGAGACCAAGTCTTACATTCATTTTTGTTCCAGAAAACACAATGGGCCTTATTTCCAGGGATGTCTTGTTTTTTCATGTACAACTATCTACATTTATTCATTGCTTACCATATAGAAGTTTTCATTTATCAAATACAGGCATGTCCTTTTCTTCTGGCATATCACCGTAACTCTCCAAACCCCGAGTTCCAGCCTGAGTTTCTTGCAACTCCTTCTCCTGCAGAGCCGTCGGCCCCCATCTCTCCTGGCCAGCCACAGAGCTCTCCGGTATGGGCGCTGGTCCTCCAGGGGCGACGCGGCTGTCTGCGATTGCGCCCCATGGACTCTTCACCTACCTCGCAGCCTCTTGCCGGGCAGGCTTTCCAAAGTTTCCATGAAGTCCAGTGTTAATTGAAGGCTTGTGGGACCAAGTGGCAACAAACATGATGACAGCTGAGAATGATGGTTCACACAAAAACTACAAAAACACTGAGGACACCAAAATTCCAAAAACATTTGTTTATTTCCAAAGAGTGCGCTAAGTACGTCTGTCACAACACACGACATACTAACTCCTGAAGACTCGGACTCAACGTAAGCGCATCTGCTTCTTATCAAGAGCATGCGCCACCACGCCTCGCGTCTGCACGCCGGTTGCTCATTCGGCAATAAGTTTCCAATTCGTCTGTTTATACAGGAGTTTACATCTCAACCAAAGGCACCAAATGTTTAGTTATGGTTTATGGTGTCCTTTTTAAGTATTAATGTCTGTAATTTTTATTTATATTTCATTCTATACTAATACCGTTAGTTTATAATGCAATACATGCGTCGTGTGTTGTGGTGGACATACAAGCTGCAGCCACCAGGTAGGTACTTATTTTGGGGTTAGACTCGGGCTCATTAGGAGCACCCTGAAAAATCATGCTAGGGCTTATTTTCTGGTTAGGTCCTATTTTCAAGAAAAAATGGTACAATTTATAATATAAATAGGTGAGAAGATATGCAGAGATACAAATGACAGGTGAAGGATTACAAGACACCCTACAGCTTCTGCCTGCACAGCTGGGCCACTGGTACCCTGAGAGCTGCAGCCGGAGGTCGCAGGCCAGGAGCTCACTGCGGAGCAAGTGAGTCCATGGCAGGGAGGCTGAAGGGTCCGCCCCGGGCGGCGGGTGGTGAACCGGGGGCTCTTCCGAAGAACAGAAGCATGATATGGAACATCTTCTGCTTTACCATGAGTCATTGTTGATAAGTTATCCATGTCTCCAAAGCTGTCCAATTTGTTGTCACACTGACAGAGATGGGCCCAGCACTGGCTGAGCCAGCCGGCAGGAGCTTCTCGCTCAAGCTGACACCGGAGTTACGCCGCATCTGCCGCCCCTGGTGCGGTCTGCCTCTCTCTTCACATCTATCAGTATAGGTGTTACAAACTCAGGTGTTCTAATCTTGAATATAGTATATACATACACACATAAGCATAATGTATACATATGCACATGTATATGTAATATATACATAAATATGTATGTATAATTCTTATATCTTGTTGATGAATTGGCCCCTTTAGCATTAGGGTAATTCTTTCCTTTTTCTGTTTTTCTCTGCACCATTTTTTATTTTTTATTTTTTGTTTTTTATTTTTTGTTTTTAGTACTTGATTGAAATGAGCATTCTACCAATAAGCTACATCCCTGGCACTTTTTCCTATATTTTTCAAATGTTTGAACTGAGGTCTCAATAAATTGCCCAGGTAGGACTCTTAATTTTCCTACCTCTAATTGGTCAGGCAATGGCCGTGACTCATCCACATGGCTGACACTGACAAAAGATCTACAAACTGCTGTATAGGGCTTAAGGGTAAGTCCTGAGGGGATCCGACTGACCGTGTCAGATACAAAAATTACATTTTGTTATATAGGTCTTGCTTTGCCTTGGCCTTAACTATCCAGCAGAAAACTATAAAAACAAGGTATAAAAAAATAAAACCATATTAATATGCTGAGCTGTAAAAGGCTCAAGTCAACAACTTCAGACATTGCCAGTCATGCAGATAACCCACTACTATTAGGGACTGCTGGACTCTACTGGGTTACTCTGCTGAACTCATGCACCTACAGTGTTTGGATGGCAGTGGAATACCCATCTCTGACAAAAGTAAACAAAAAAGGGCAGTATAAAGGAAGGACCATTTTGTAGTGAAAAAAAAAA
>NW_004524802.1:3318218-3320443 GCF_000260255.1 Octodon degus | reverse complement strand
CCAGGGAAGCAATTATTCTAGTCAGCCAAGTCCCTGGCCCCTCAATGGAGGTTTTAAACTCTTGAATTTCTGTTTGTATTTGTTTCATGGACTCCATTTCTTTCCTGTGTTGGACATTTTTGTTTCTATCATTTTGCTAGGCTCATCTATTCATGTGTGTGTGTGTTCTCCAGCTTTTTTTTAAATGTGTTTGATTGTTAACATGGTCTCATTACTCAGCTCAGACTTGTAGGATCCTCCTGTTTTCAGCCTCCCCAATGCCAGGATTACAGGTGTGTGCCACCACACCAGGACTTGGTCTCCAGCTCAGCAACCTGGTGTTGGGGCTGGCATGGCATGTGGTACTGGGGATGGAACCCCAGTCCCTGTGCTTGTGTAAGCAGGTGCTTAGTCTGCTAAGCTAGGTTGACAGCCTTTTGTGTATCTTCTTTAATATCTTTGATTTTAAGCATTATTTCTTTTTTTAATTATTATTTTTTTATTTTATTGAGGAACAAATATTGATGAGGCACTTTCCAAGCTGATCAATAGGACACTTTCAATACTTAGTACATTGTACATTGTTATCTTCTCAGTGGTCATCCACAGCACAAGAAGCAGCCAGGACATCCCGTCCAAACACTACTACTAGAAATCCTTCCTCTCACTGAACCAAGTGAAAGCAGCCGTACATCTAGCCTGACTATTCTGCATATACAAATACAAAATGGTCCTTCCTCTGTATCCCCCTCTCCAGTTCAGTCCTGTCAGAGATGGGTATTCTATTGGCATCTAAATATTATAGGTGCTTGAATTCAGCAAAACAATCCAACACAGTCCAGCAGTCTGTAATAGTAGTGGGTTATCCGCAGAAGTTGTTGACTAGAGCCTTTTACAGCTCAGCATATTAATATGGCTTTACTTTATATACCTCATTTTTATACTTTTCTGCTGTATGGTTAAGACCAAGATAAAGCAAGACCTATATAACAGTAAATGTAACTTTAGTATCTGATAAGTTCAGTCAAGTCCCCTCAGGATTTATCCTGTAGCCCTGTACCGCACTTTGTAGATCCTTTGTCAGTGTCAGCCATGTGGATGCGTCACGGCCATTGCTTGACGAATTTGCTCTCTGTGAAAGCCTGAGAGAGTGTTTTCTCTCCATGTGACTCTCCCCAGGCACACTCTACATCATTGATCACATTCTTCTGTGGCTTCATAATCTCATCATTTCTTTCTGTACCTGAGAGATTATTTTCTCTATAGCCTTTTACAGTTGCCTTTGCACTTCTGTTGCTATCATTTCGGAAAGTGCTGGTGTTTGACTTCCAATTTCATCTTTTCATTGAGTTCTGGGCTTGTCCTCACTAGGCTGGGGTCTGGGGTGGCATTTTGCTTCTCTGTCTTGTTATTATCTATTTTCTCTTTTACTTTTTATTTTATTTTCTTTGTTGATACTTATTTCTCATAATACATAGATTTATCATTAATATTGAGGTTTCACTAGAGGATGTATGTTCTTCAGGGATGTCCTCTAGATATAGTTAGTTCCTTGTAGCTGTCCCTACATGTACCTTCCCAATGGGTAAAGATGCAAAATTGCTGTGTTGTTCAGCTCCCATTGCTTTGGTACTGGGCTTTATTGATTATTATGACCTCAGACAATGAGTGTTGTCATACAATTTATACCATTTATGGGAAAAAAACTATATTAAGTGTGACATCCTGACTAAAATAACACATTTAGTATTAATAATAGTTTCAATTATAGCTTTAACTACTGACAAACTATTATAAGTTTATCATGCTACATTAGACCACAAGAGAAAACTTTAATGATACATACCAAAATGAGGGGCTGGGGAGATAGCTCAGTAGAATAAGCAACTGCTTAGCAAGCACAAGGGCCTGAGTTCAATCCCTGATGCTGCCGAACAGAGAAAAGAAACACATACTATGTACTTGTACACAGTAAGTGTACCATTAGTGTGGTAATTTTACCCTTCTGCAAGGGTTTGAGATTGTTAAGATAGGTAGAGCATAAGCTAAAGTGATACGTGAGGTCACGTGTACTAGCATCAAGGCTGAAGGTTAAGGGATGATCACCCAAGCTTTGGGAAGCTGGAGGACACATAAGGGAAAGCATGAAATAGAATGTGAAAGAGTAGTCACAATGGTACTCATTTGAAAGTGTAAATTCAAGAAGTAGATCAGTAAGAATAAACAAGCATCAATGGAAGAAAACA
>NW_004524802.1:3314227-3315549 GCF_000260255.1 Octodon degus | reverse complement strand
AAAAAAAAAAAAAAAAAAAAAAAAAAAGATAAATTTCCCAATTTTGCTGGCTGTATTGTGGTTTTATGGAAGAAGTACTGTATTGTTAACATTTATTGTTTTTAAAAAGCATCAACATTTTGAGCGTTCACTGGCTTCTGGTACAGAGTCTGAAAGAGAGCAACAAAAATAAATTCCCATATGAACTACAGTGAAGATCTTGAGAGCGCTCGGCCACAAAAATCTCTGCTTCAAGCATCACACCTGAGGCAGTGTGCACACGAGACAGCGGCATGCTCCTGCACACGCACCGTGCACACTGACCGCTCGTGTCTTCTGCTTTCCTGGCCTTGCACAGGAGACACCGGCACACTCCTGCACACGCACTGTGCACACTGACTGCTCGTGTCTTCTGCTTTCCTGGCCTTGCACACGAGACGGCGGCATGCTCCTGCACACGCACTGTGCACACTGACCGCTCGTGTCTTCTGCTTTCCTGGCCTTGCACATGTGACAGCGGCATGCTCCTGCACACGCACTGTGCACACTGACCGCTCGTGTCTTCTGCTTTCCTGGCCTTGCACACGAGACAGCGGCATGCTCCTGCACATGCACCGTGCACACTGACCGCTCATTGTGGGAAAGACTCATGGGCGATGGCTGCAAACAAAGACATATGGACATTCAATGCCAGCAAAGGGAGGGCTGGAGCAAACAGGCTGCCACCCCACCTTTGGTATTTATTTATTTTGGAGGGGTTAAATAATTTTACTGAGAAAGAAGTAGCAATGAGACAGTTTCAAAACAGGTTGGTAGGGCAGTTACAATAATTAATACATTGTATACTGTTGTCTTTGTAGTAGTTATTTATAGTACAAGATGCAGACATGATATCTGGTCTAAACACTATTAGTTCAAAACGTCTTGCTTTATCTTGATCTTTGTTTCTATATATCTTGAGTCTCGGCCTTCCGGTTACTTCAGGTGAACATAAGATCCCATCGTATGTGTCCAGGATTAATGTTTAGGCTATACGTGAGAACCTGCTAGCATCTGGGAGCAAGGACACAAAAACACGGTGTCCTTGAGTTCCAAGTGTTCTCGTTACTCCCGCAGCTGCTGCTGCCCTGTTTTCTTTTTCCTCCTCCCACACGCCCTGCAGGTTATTTAGCACATCTCCATATTAACTCTTTCTTATTCCAACAGCTCGTGTCTTCTGCTTTCCTGGCCTTGCACATGAGACAGCAGCACGCTCCTGCACACGCATCACGCACACTGACCGCTCGTGTCTTCTGCTTTCCTGGCCTTGCACACGTGACAGCGGCATGCTCCTGCACACGCAC
>NW_004524802.1:3304387-3314127 GCF_000260255.1 Octodon degus | reverse complement strand
GTTTTGAAACTGTCTCATTGCTATTTCTTTCTCAATAAAATAAGTAAATAAATAAGTAAATAAAATTAATTTTCCTACCTCAGTTACCTTCCTAAGTACTGGGAGCCACTTGTGCCTGTCTTAGATATTTTTTTCTCTCTCTCTCCCCGTGTTCTTCTCCCTCTCCCTCTCCCCCTCCCCTTCCCTCTTCCTTCCTCTCCTCTTCCCCCTCCCTCTCCCCTCCCTCTCCCTCTTTTTTCTCCCTTCTTTTCCTCCCTTTCTCCCTCCCTCCCCCATCCCTCCATTGCCCACTCCTCTCTCCTCTCCCTTCCCTCCCTCCTTCTCTCTACTCTCACAATACGTTACTTAAAGTCTTAGCTACTCCTACTCTCTTTTGGCACCCATTCCCATGGAACATTTTGCTCCATCCCTTCAACTTTAAGCTCTGTATGTCTTTAAATGTGAAGTGCATTTCTCACAGGTAGCATACAGTTGGATCTTGCTTTGTTATTGTTTGTTTGTTTGTTAATGAATTTAGTACAAGGTCTACAGGGTCTCAGTACACGGATCAGGCTCATAGCGATTCTCCTGTTTTCAGCCTCCCAAGCGCTGGGATTACCACACATTCTTCATCTCAGGGCACCCCAGGGGTGGGGCCGGCATGGCATGCAGGCCTGCGAATCGAACCCTGGTCCCTGCATCTGCCTAGTCAGGCACATTAATCCACTGAGCTATCTGGCCAGCCCTTCAGATCTTGGCTTAAAAAAAAAAAAATTCAACTACTCTGCATCTTTTGATTGGAAAATCTAATCCATTTTGCATTCAAGGTAACTATTACAAGGTAAGGACTTCCTACTGCTCTGGGGTGACTGTTTTCTGGTTGCTTTGTACAGCCTTCATTCCTTTCTTCCTCTTGTACTGTCTTCCTCTGTGGATAGATTTTCTCTAACGTTAGGTTTGATTCCTGACTTTGTATCTTTGGTGTGTCTAGCACAGGTCCTTTTTCTGCGATCACCCTAAAGCTTACATAAACGTTTAGAATTACAACAGGCAATTTTAAACTAGTAACTACTTGAGTTTTAAGTTAAAAATTCTATACCTTGTTATTATCTTCACACACACACACACACACACACACACACACACACACATTTCGTATGTTTGATTCATGGTATGTTTTTATATTGTATGTTCCTTAAGAATTATAATGGCAAAAAATAATTATTATGGCTAGTATTATTCATAGTCCTGTTATCTTTCACTCTTCATACAAAAGATACAGTGATGAATGCCTTCACCACAGTGCAGAGCTCCTGTCTTCCACGTGGCTTTCTTGCCCATCGTTTTATCCATGCCTGTGTCCACACGGCTAGCGCTGTCCTCCTTCAGCTTCAGGAGCTTCCAAAGGTGCTTGTTGTAGGGTGAGGCTAATGGCCAAAAGCTCTTCCTTTTTTTTTTTTTTTTTGAGGTGGGGGAGATTTGGGGGCTTTGTTTAGTTTGTTTTTTCCTTGAGACGGGATCTTGCTAAATTTCACAGCATGAGTCAGAAGTCTCTCTCTTCCTGCCTCAGTTTCCCAAAGTGATGGGACTGCAGGCCCGCATCCCCACGCCCCTGGAATGCAGCGGCAGCGTTGTTCCTGTCTCCTGGCCGACGTGAGCTCTAGGGAAAGCCTCGGCTGGCCTCGCTGGAGCTCCCCAGATGCTGCCCTCTTCTTTTCCCTTTTAATTCTCCTTATTTAACTCCTGAGCTTTAACTACCAGGTTTCTTTCTGCTGTGCTGTAGATCCTTTCCTTATCCTTTTGCTTTGGCAACTGTAAGTTTTCCAGTAATTCGTCGTTGGTTCCCAGATTCTTCGTTCTACTTGCTCGATTCTGCCAGTGGTGCTTTTTATTGTAATGTACGTGTTGTCGTTATATTCTTTAGCTGAAGGACTTCTGTCTTTTAAATGTACTTCGATTACTGCCCTGAATTTCTTCTACTAGCGTATGATTTTCCTGACTTCACTGGCTGGCTCTCCTGCGGCTGCTCGTAGTTTGTTCCACTCCTCACAGACTTATTTTGAGAACTTTGCCAGGCAGTGCATTAGTAAAGCTTCTCTGGGGTCAGCTACTGGGAGATCACTGTCGCCTCAGGTGGTGACATGACTCCCCCAAAGGTGCACACAAAAGAAACCCGGAACACACTGGCCACTTCTAGCCAGTCGCTCTCCTCCTGGCACACGTCGCTCTCGGGCCCCCGATTCAGCCACCTTCCAAAACCCCACCTGTGAGAGCACGAGCCCTTGAGGGCAGCTGGGCATAGGCCACCTCGGTTTCTTACCCACCAGCTCCGCGGGCCCTGATGGAAGCTCTCGCGCCCGCCTGTCTGCCCACCTCCACCCCAGGTTAAGTGTTAGCTCCTCAGTTGTGCCAATGCCCTGCCCCCCGGGCCTCCACGCAGCCTCAGTGCCACCCCCCCGTGGGATGGACAAAGGCCCAGGCAGGCCAGGCGCTGTCCATGGGGAGATGAAGGCAAGTGAAGGGTGGGTCCAGCAGCTGCAGGTTCTCCCGGGGGATGGAGTGAGAGGGACAGATCTGGGCTGGTCTCAAGCTGCAGCGTGGTCCAGAGGGATAAAGATGTCATCTCAGAGCAGGCCTGAAGCAACTGCAGAAGCAGGACAGAGCCCCTGGCCATACAAGGGCACCTGCAGAGGCAGAAGGGCAGCTGACCGACAGAGTAGCAAGGCCAGCACGCTCAGTGTGAGCAAGCAGAGTGGGAATGGGCCACAGCGGGGACTAAAGGAGGAGAGAGGGCCCCGCGGGGCCCAAAGTTCCCACAGAGCAGGCGCAGCCCTCCCAGCGTGGCCCAATGTCAGGGGAATTGTCACACGGGCCCTGCAGCTCCCACCCACCCTGGCACACCTGGGAAGGACTGATCTCACAGCTCTGTTTTTCCCTGCCCCCTCCTCTTTAACCATGCTCTGTCTTGAGGAAATGGCCCTGGATGACCCACAGCCACCCCAAGGAAGCCAGCACTCAGGGACAGTTCCTGGACAAGCAGGCCAAAGCCACTAGGGGCATCAGGCCAGACCCCAGGACACTGTGAGTAGGGCAGGAGAGGAATTCCAGGGCTGGAGAGCTAGCACTCCTAGCTGAGCCTATTTACACCCCCTGACTGCAGCCTGAGGTCCTCACCACCCACACCCTGGGGCATCCAGACCGCAGGCTGGAGACACCATGTGCTGCTTGCTGCCCACAGCCCAGCTGCATGCCTGGGACCCACCAGCACAGCACATCCTTCAAGGGAGACTTGGCGTTCCCCAAGCCTGGACATAAGCCACCGCACTGAGCCCAGCCCCAGAGAGCATCTGCCTTACCTGGGCCTCTGCTCAGACTCTGTGCCTCTCTAGAGCTCTTGAGTCTCTACAGGGCTCCCCAGGACCCCTGGAATTGGCACTGTGCTAAAAGGGCTCAGGCCTGAGGTTCAAGTCCCAGGAGCAGCAACAGGTCCCTGCTGTGCCCTTCCTTGGAGGTGGTCAGGACCACTGCATTGTGGGTGTCCCGCCTGCTGGGAGCCCACAGAGGGAGTGTGGCAGCTTCACACTGCCACCCTCCTGGGATTTAGACTTCCCAGCTGACACCCCACCACGGCCTCCATCTGCCTGTCCCCAGGTCCTCGGCAGACCGCATAAACCAGCGTCCAAGTTATCTTAAAAATATATCCAGACCACTTAACATCTGCAAATCCATTCTCACTCAGAGGGAAATTGAATCCGTGCCTTTTTGACTTGTTTACAGCTAATTTGTGACTGGCTGTCCCTCCAGGGACGATGAATCCTAACACTGAAGATCCCAGATGTCCTCAGGCCACACGTCACCTCCCTACAGGGACAGTTCCAGGCTGGGGGAAGCTCCTCTTGCAGGAGTGGGGAGTCTGTCCAATCCAGTGCCCAACCGTTGATGGGGATCCAGGAGAGCTCCCCCCAGGAAGGAAGAAGGCAGCTTGCCTGGGTGCACCTCATGGCAAAGGCTTTCCGTGGGGCATCCAGTACTCAGGCCTCTCTCTGGGACTCCAAGAGCAGCCACCAACAGTTCTGCTCTTTCTCAGACTCACAAGCCAGCTGTTTCTACTCACTACAAAGGGACCTGCCCAGACCCCCTGAGAACCCAAAGGTTACCAACAATCCTTGTCATTCTCCATGTGTCTGTCTTGGTGTCCACACTTCCCCTTCTTACAAGAACCTCAGCCACACTCCGTGAGGGCCCACCCCAATGCTCTCATTTTAATTGGCTGCTGTAAGAAGCACATCTCCAAATAAGATCAAATTCTGTGTGGCTGGGCTTAGGGGATCAAGCTATGCGCTTACTCGCCAGAGAAAAGGGATAAGGGGAGCTCAAGATGAACACAGGATCTCAGCCCCAGAGGGAGAGCCAAGAACCGCCACCCTTCAGGGCTCAGGGCAGCACCAGCCCCTGGACAGCCTCTTCAATGGCTGAGTGAGATGGAGAGTAGCCTGCCGCCTCCCTTCAGTGCAGTCTCCGGAGTCATATCCACAACAACTAATCAAGAAAAATGAGGGAAAAAATAGGAAAGGATGTTGTGAAATTCTGATCATGACCATGTGATCTTACTACAGAAAGCCCTTAAGACTCCACCAAAATCTAAAAGGCACAGATTATAAAGTCAATATGGGAAAAATGTGTTGTGTTTCTGTGTACGTGAATGTCATGCTGAATGCTAGAATGTCTCCCACAAAGCCACATGAATCCAAAGGTTAGGCTTTTCAGAAAGCGATTGGATCGTGGGGTGCTCTACTCACCAGCAAATAAGTCCACTCAGGAGTTCAGGACAAATGTGTTGTGATATATGTGCACCCATGTTTATAGCAGGACAATTTGTAGTAGCTTAATCTTGGAAACAACCAAGATGCCCGTCACTTGAGAAATGGATGAAAAAGATGTGGTATTTTTATATACAATGGAGTATTAGTCAGCTATAAAGAATGATAACTTGAAGCCTTTATATTTAAGTGCATACCACTTGAAGATATATTCATAAGTGAAATAAATAAGACCAACTTGTATAAATATCATATAGTCTCCCTAGAGTAAGAACTCTAAGAAGAAATAAAAATAGAAAGATACAACACAATTGAAAGGAAATCAAAAACTTAAGGATTAAATAATGAAGACAGGGCAAAGAGAAAAGCTAGGAAACGTGATAGGGGCAAAACCATACATTTATATGCACAAGATAGTTAAAGCAATGATTCTGAGAACCTTTAGCAAGTTTCTAAAACTAGCAGTTAATTGGTAGGATTCTCACCCTGACTAACTATATATGCAGATACCTATGAACTAAGCCACTGCGCTGAAGATAGCCATGTGTAATCCTAGGGCCATGCTTGGAATGCCTGTCATTCTGGTCTTCTAAATACGTACTGCTTGTCATGTCATACCAATTACTGCCATACTGTCTCTCCAGTAAATGTTTGTTTTTTTTAAAAAAAAAAAAAGGTAATAAAGGAAAACAAGAGACAAGAAAAAGATGTCATAGGACTGTCCTGCTACAATGCTGTATATGCTTAGCTTTCTAAATTTCTGTGTAAAAATATGTAATTGTTTATTCCTATTTTTTTATTTTTTTCCTTCACATTCTGTAGGAATTTAAAGTTTAAGATTTCAATTCTTGATGGAAAATACCTGTTCCATGTTATGTCTAATATGTTTGATATTCAGACAGATAGTGAGGTTAAGCTCAACTGCCTACGTTATATGATAATAATATCATTAAGTTTCTCTTCTGGAGGGTTAACAACTTAAGTTTGCAGAACAAAAGTTAGAGAAAAAAAAAAAGGGCTGCAAGGACAGCCAACATTTTGGCCCCAGCCATTCAAAGTTAGTGAGGATTCAGGACATAGGAGAACCTCAACTGTAACATCCTGTAACTCAGTGGTGTCCCAAATTTTCTGATCAAGGAGATTATGGGGCCAAAGAGGAAAGCAATCAATGATGTAGAGTGTGCCTAAGGAGAGTCACATGGAGAGAAAGCATTCTCTCAGGCTTTCACAGAGAGTAAATTGGTCAAGCAATGGCCGTGGCTCATCCACATGGCTGAAGAATCTATAAATCCTAACGGGATTTAACTGACTTTGTCAGATACAAAAGTTACATTTCTTGTTATATAGGTCGGAACATAAACCAGCATCATAGCAAACTACTTGGAGATTCATTATCCTGAGAAGAACCACCCTAGCAATCCCACACTGTGTGTGCAGCAGCACCATGCACAGGGATGAAGTCTTCCCTCCTGTCTTGGTGAGGCCCCCCAGGTTGCATTGGAAGGAGGGAAGAGCCCGGCATGGGCACTCACCTGCTGGGCATCTCAGGGCACTGTCTCGGTCCTTGCAAGCCAGAGGAAGGTGCCCTGAGAACCCACCTTACAGATGAAGAGGCGGGAGGTGGGTTACAGCTGGCCTGCAGTGAGCCAGGCGGCTCTCAGTGTGAGCTTGGGAGGTGGGAACTTGAGTTCAGACAGGGTCACTTCTGCAGTCAGTGACCATGGCATCACCGCCAGGTGCGACACAGGCCTGGTGGGCAGAGAGGGTGTCTGCCCACTGGTAGTGTGGCCTTCTCCCTGGGTGCAGGTCCCCAGCCCATGCCCATTTTTCAGGGACGTTGCATCCGTGCCAGTCCCAAGCCTGGAGGTCTCCCAGGTACACGTACCCTCGCCTGTGGTTTGCAGTGGAGGTGAGCACACCAAGGAGTCCCCTGGGTTCTGGCTGTGTCCAGCAGACAGAGACGGAGGCAGAGACAGGAAAATCACACAGAGACGGACAGAGAGACAGATGCAGAAACAGAGGTGAGAGAAAGAAGACAGCAGGAGAGGCAGAGACAGAGCATGAGAGAGATGCAGGCCCAGAGACAGACAGGGCCTCCCAAGCTCAGCGGGCAGGCTGCCTGTGCCCGCCTCTGCTCTGCCAGTGCCCAGCGGACTCTTTGTCTCTAGCTGAGGAGAAGAGCAGAGAGCCCAGAGACACCAGGGGGCAGCATGTCCAGCTGAGACTGGAGTGTGGGGGCTGACACCCCCAAATCATGCCCATAGGCTCTTTGTGACCCAGGACTGACAAGGCCAAGGGCCCTGGCTGTCAGAATGTAGCTGGTGGGGAACCAGCAGGCACACTTTGGGCCACCTGCAGTTCCCAGGCCAGCTGCTAGGGGCCGCAGATGTGTCTTGGGCCCAGAAAGGACCTTCGCTGGGGCCAGCTCACCCAGCCGTCATTGAGAGGCATGGTCGGCCTCAGGGACCTCAGGACCACCAACGTGGCTGCTGCCCCGAGGGCCAAGCTCCTCCTGCACTCTCTCAGCCCCACAGGCAACAGTGAACTTGTCTCGAGTAAAGTGGGGTGAGCTCTGTCCCCAGGGCTCCTGGACCTCAGCCCAGGGCACTTTCCCAGGCTGACCCTAGGCCTGGGGCTCTGTGTGCCACAGTGACCCCAGCTCACCCGAGGAGGAGGAGGGGGCAGTCACGTCTCCTGTCTGGCCCAGAGGCCCCCCCCTTGGTGACTCTAATTGGCAGGACCACAAGGAGGGTTTTGTTGACCTCCAGGGCAAGTGCACGGTGGGGGGCTGGGCCTTTCATCTCCTGGCCCCCAATTACTCCTTTCTCTGGCCTGAATCAAGATGCTTTTAAATAGCAACAGTCAAGGGGCCCCTGGGGGACAAGGGGTCCTGGGCTTGGAGGCTGCTCACAAAAGAGCGAACATTTGCTCCTGGAAACTGGAGAAAGAGTTGTGCTGGGGTTCACAAAGAGATGCTGGGGGAAGAGGTTTCAGCCCGGCCACCTGGCCAGGGCTACCGTGGGCCTGCAGTGTGTCCACTGGAGGGCGGGCAAGACGTCCAGCCAGAGGGGCAGCGGGTGGCAGCTGGCAAGGCTCCCACGCCCAGGAAAAGCAGCAATGGATCAGGAGCTGCAGCTCCTGGCTCCCCAGGGCTCGTGGGGCATTTGTGGGAGGCCACAGACCTGGACCTTCTGACCACCTGTGGACAACACCTCTTCCTCATGTCCCCTTGGGCTTGGGGTGCTCGCATAGGCTGGGATCCTACCCTGGCTCCCCCGGGGGCTCCCCAGAGCCTGCCTATAACAATAGATTGCTGTTACATTTCATCTCACATCCAGTGTCCCTATGCACCTTGTGCTCCCTAAGGCCAGGCATGGCTCACGGTGACCAGAGAGGGACCAGCTGTGGCCTGCCCATGCCAAGTCTGGCCCTCTCCCCTGCTGAGGGAGGCAGGAGCCCATATCCAAGTCCGTCCGGTACAGCTCTCACACTGCCGTCTGGCCTTGAGCATCTTCCTGCCAAACCTTCTCCCTGTGTTCCTGCCTAGCAGCTCCCAGGTGTCCCTTCTGCCCATGTCTGGTCCCCCCCAGCAAGCACTGGCCTTATAGATTTGCTCAGCTCACACCGCTTCCTTCTTGATGTGATACTGGGAACCCAGACCCTTTGCACAGAGCTGCGTCCCAGCCCTTCTCATTATTTCTTTTGAGACATAATGATGCCAAGTTGCTGAACTGCCAGCTGGGCTCCAAGTTGGGATTCTTCTGCCTGTCTGCCTCAAAGCACAGGGATTCCAGGCCTGCACCATGTGCCAGGCGCAGGACTTCTCTCAAAGTATGGTTCAATGGTCTCTTGCATATGCTTTGGGGATAATTTCCCAGAGAACAGAGCTGCCCAGCTTGCTCCTGCCCCTCATCTGCTCAGTGCCCATGTCCCACAGGACAGGACAGGACAGGACAGGACAGGACAGGAGCCGGTGCACAGGGAGAGAAGGACTCACTAGCAGGGCCTGGTGACTGCAGCCCCAGGCTCAAGGTCAAGGCAGCCCTGCAGGAAGTCATAGCTCAGTTTTAGGAGGCAGGAAGCTGGGCCTTCAAGCAGAAAGGACTTCCCAGGCAGCCGGTGCTCCTGCGCACAGGGCTCTGGGCACGTCAGGTGCTTGCAGAGTTCAGTTTGGGCTGCCTTTCTGTAGGGCAACCTCGCTGCTGGCGAGCAGAAGGTTGTCCTCTGCTTCAGGGCCACCTGCTGTCGCTACAGTACCAGGGCGGGTGCTGTGGCAGCTGCCACCCATCCTGCTTGGACCCCAGAGTCCTTGGGACGCTAGGCTGGCTTTTTCATCCAGGCACATAAGCATGAGTCTCACAGACCATGTTGTTCTTTAGAATTTTCCACTGATGAATTATTAATTTTCAGACAGGGCCTCTCTACTTAATCAGGCTAGCCTGGGACTCACAGCCCTCCTCTTGCCTCAGCCTCCTGAGTGCTGGTGTGCACCACCAAGTCTTTTATTAATTTTGATTGCATGAGTTTTTCTACATTAAACAATGAGTTCTTAACAGAAAAAAAATCACAAAAATAGTGTCATGTTTTTTAAGGAAATAGCTACAGTTTATTACATTGGTAAAGCATATATATGCACATTGTATGTAACATATCCATGCATTTATTTACTTATGCATGCACAACAGTTCTTGAATATAATACACATAATATTTTCATACATGGATGCTGTATATGTAATTTACCCGCTTGACTATGACAATTTCCCTTACAAACATAAAAATATTTCTGTGCTACATGAAGTTATTTTTTATGTTAGGCCCACATATTCTATTTATATACGTATATATACTTATAGTCTACTATATTATGTAGATAAAATAATCACAAATATATAACAAAGTTGGAAATACTACAAAGATCTTTCCTTTCCCAGGTCATTTC
>NW_004524802.1:3295487-3298982 GCF_000260255.1 Octodon degus | reverse complement strand
GCACACTGACCGCTCGTGTCTTCTGCTTTCCTGGCCTTGCACACGTGACAGCGGCATGCTCCTGCACACGCACCGTGCACACTGACCGCTCTTGTCTTCTGTTTTCCTGACTTTTTGTAGAATGTACATGATATCTCAGTAGTCTTGCTGTCCTGGCAGGAGGTTCTGATATTATATGTTGTGTAGTGAACAGGAACCTAAAATAGCAATAAAATGGATTATTAAATTCTTAATGCTTTGTGATTTAGAATAGACAACATTTTCACATCAGCTGGTTACTTGCGATAACATCAAAGCTAAAACCTCTGTGAACTACAGTGTAAGCACAAATGAAAGCCTATCCTAGAAGCAATCTTTGGTTCAGCTGCCACACCCAAGGCCGTCTTCATGCATGACAGCTGCGTGCTCCACACATGTGCATTCCTCACACTGACAGCACGTGTGTTTCGCTTTACTGGCCTTTTTGGAGGATGTACTTGACATCTTGCTGGCCTTGCTTTTTGGTCAGGTGGTTGTAATTATATTATACAATGTGTAGTTACTAGGAGTATAAAATGTCATTAAAATAAGGTATTAAATTACTTATATATATTGCACATTTAGACCAAACATCAACATTTCACATCAGCTGTGTACTTGATTACAAAACCTAAAAGATAACATCAGAAACAATTTTTTTATTAACTATAATAAAAATATCAATAGAACTCTACCATAAAAATAATCTTTGCTCCAACTGTCACACCCAAAGCCATCTTCACAGGTGACAACTGCATGTTCCGTGCACACATCTCACTTACACTGACAGCACGCCAGCTTAGCATGCTTCCTTTTTTATGTGGCAGTCTGGTCACCTCTCTTCCTGTGTTTTTTTTTTAGAGTTTCCTTCTATATTGTACAAACTGAACTTACTGGATAAATAAGATATTAATAAAATATAGTATCAAATATGGAATGATTGTTTAGAATAGACATTAACCTTTTCACATCAGCTGTTTTATTTGATTGCAAAATGTAAAAAATTACATCAAACATAAAAACCTATGTGAACTACAGCATGAACACAAGCTCTACCACAGAATTAAACTTTGCTTCAACTGTCACATCCAAGGTTGTCCTTACAGGTGACAACGTGTTCCATGTGTGAGCATCACTTACACTGATAGCACATAAGTTCTGTTTTCCTATACTTTCTTGCAGGGCACAGTTGGCATCTTTTTTGCTTTCCTGCTACTGTAGTCAGTCTTTGCGATACTGCCCCGGCCTGTTCACCCACTAGCTCACCAGCATGCTCCACGGTTGTCTTTTGGATAGCTCCCCAGGCAGAAACCCTTGGTTTTTCTTCTGTAGTCAGTGACCTCTTGTGAGCTCCAGTCCCAGTCCTCTAAGAAAATTTCACCAGGTTATTTTTTACTTGTTATTTTCTTTATAAATTTTCAAACTATTTATGCCACACATGTTTAGGATTGAGTAAAAGACAATGCTTTGTGTTGCCAGTGATATCGTGGTTGCTGCATAGCTCATCCACAACATCCACTCCATAGCCGGTCTTTCTGTTGAAAGTTTACATCTTGGGCCTCTGCTTTGTCGAGATTTCCCTAGCAGTGTTTCCTTCATGGTGTCATGTTGACATCAGCAGTACCAGTTTGCTTTTCTTTGCTACGTGCTAGGCAAATGTCCTATCTTTCCAAAATCCAAAGATTTTACTCTACAATTCTCTCTTTTGAAATTGCAATTCATCTGTAATTTCTGCTTTGTTCCTGTGTACATTTCCTGACTTGATCAACTTGTGTTCTATTAGAAAATGTAACATCAGTTGGAAACCGGTAAGCCAACTGTTGAGTGTCACATTCTGATTAGTCTGGGCGATGGGAGCAGCAAGCCTGTTGACAACATCAGCGAGTTTAGTACTGTACAAATAAGGACTTTGTGGCTGATTTGTGGGCTAAATGTCTGGACTGAAATCACAGTGGCTTCACATCTACAAGGGCGTAGGTTTTATGCTGTATTTTGACCCATCACTTTTCCACACCACTTTCACATTCCTGCGATCACCATTTCCACCACTGCATAACAGCGCTGGCATTCTGTCTAATACGTGTCGCCCTGCCAAGACCCTCATATTTTTCAGACCTAGTTCTCACATAGGATCGTTCCAGGTGGCTGCATGGCTGTGTTGCACATTTCAACTAGTCAAAGATATATTTACACGGCTGTTTGCTTTGTCGTCTGTATCCAGGAGGTCTGCATGTCCTGTTTCCATATCAGCCAGTTCCTGCTCCATGTCACTGTCACAGCAGCTTTGGCTCACATGGCCAACATCAAAGTCACAGTCAATGTCATCGACATCACCAGCCCACCCCGCTTTGCTGCTGGGAAAGCATGGATTGAGCTATCCTGGCTCGTCTTCCTCATCCATGCATGGGGATCTGAAGCACTTCTGGCCTCCTCCAAAGCTTGCAAGTCTGGTTTTCCATGTGACATCATACTGAATTGGGCTATCTCTACCAGAAAAATAAAAAGAAAACTTTTTCAAAACACATCCTGGAGGAGAGTGATGGGGCGGCAGCCCAAGTGTGGGATGGCTTCAGGTGGTGAAGGCTCCAGCCCTCCCTACACTTCACTGTGAGTTTCCTGACTGATTCCAGCTTTGTGATTACCTTGCACATCTGCTTTTTTGGATATGGGTGGCTTTTCTTCATGTGCTGACTGTTTCAGGACTATGAGATGTGACAGCTTGCGCCATGTTTGAGCTTATCGTCTTTGCAAACCCAGGAGCACTGAAGAGCAGCTCCTATTATTTTCACTGAAAGTGAACCTATGTGTAATTCTGCTGATCTGAGTCTTCAAGATACCTTTTCACACTGGTTACTTTTTCAAGAGCAACAATACTGCATAAGCAGTGACTGCTTTTTCCCCATCTCTGATGGTTGACATTTATGTATTTCTTCTGGAAACTGGGAGATCCATTTCCCATTCTCAGCCCAAAACATGGGATCTTACTCACAAAAGATCTACATGGTTCTGTACATGGTTTCAGGAAAAATCCTGAGGGGATTTGACTGACCTTGTCAGATACAAAAGTTATATTTTTAGTTATATAGGTCGTGCTTTAACTTGGTCTTAAGCATCCAGCAGAAAAGTATCACCGGAGTTATAAAAAGTAATGCTGTATTAATACCCTGAGCTGTAAAAGGCTCAAATCAAGAACTTCTGACAATGGCCAGTTCTGTTGACTACACACTACCGTTATGGGCTATTGGACTACATTGGGTTGTATTGCTGAATTCAGTTACCTACAATCAACAGTGCTGCTTGTGTAGTGGTATCATACAAGATTCCCCTATCACCTACAATCTTTAAACTGACTTCAAGTATAAAAAGGTCCAAAGATTTGTACTAATAATGTTTGAATAGGATCTCATGTTTGCATCTTGTGCTATGAATAACCACAATGAAGACAACAATGGGTGATGTATTAATTATTGAAACTGT
>NW_004524802.1:3291577-3294322 GCF_000260255.1 Octodon degus | reverse complement strand
TTTCTGAGTTACTTTTTCTCTATTTACTGTGTTCAGAAAATGTCCATGGTGGCCATCAATATTGTTTTGGATTGAATTGAGAAAACTGATCCTGTCACAAGAGGCATTGGGGTCTCTGTGAATTACTTAGGAATCCACTTCGATGTGGCATTCTGATCCCTCATCTAGTTGGAATAACCACTGTCACATCCCCCAGAGGATTGCTGATGACCCTGACCAAATTCTTTTATGCCACCATGAGCAGTAAGTCTTCCAATGTCATTGTCATGTTATCAGTACAGATAACGGGCTTGTACTTTGGTTTTTGTTGTTGTTGTTGTTGTTGGGTTTTTTAAATGTGTTTGGTTGTTACAGGGTCTCACTATACAGCTCGGACTTATAGCGGTCCTCCTGTTTTCGGCCTCCCCAGCACTGGGATTACAGGTGTGCTCCATCACACCTGGACTCTGTGGCCAGCTCAGTGTGCCCCAGGGCAGGGCGGGCATGGCATGTGGTGCCAGGATAGAACTGCAGTCCCTGTGTTTGGCTAAGCTTGCCTAAGCAGGCACCTTAGTCCACCCGGCTTTCTCACCAGCCCCCTGGGCATGTGCTTTATCTCCTCCATACTGCTGATCCAAATGACTATGCCATGAGAATGCTGCATCGTAATCACATAAGTCCTTGGAGAACTGCAATTTAACTTCTCTTTTTTATTTAAAGAAAGTGCGAAGTAGAATTAAAACAGAAAAAAATCACAAGTGATACAGAATTTCAGTTAAGAAAGTAATATGAATTTCACAGAATTTGCTGCAATCCATAGTGTTGTATTTCAACCAGTTACTCATATCACCAGATACACATACGTAAAATTGGAAGAGGAAACAAAAAAAGAGATGTGTAAGAAATTAAGAAGAGAATAAGTACAATTAATTGAAAAAAAGGAAACAAAACAAATTAAGCATTATTTTCTCCTTTCCATAGATCAACAGAAATGCATGGTACAGTTGCCCAAATGATCCTGTATACATACTAGATAAATCTTTTCCCCCACTCTCTCTCCTGTCCTTCTCCTCAAGTAACTCTTTCCTTTTGAGTAAGTTCATTCCCCTTCCCAGTATCTATTGTACCTTTCACATTCCTTTTTTCTCTTTGAGGTTCTCGCACTAAGGAGAAAATATGATGTTTCCACATGAAGGTCTGATTTATTTCACTTAAGAGTATATTTTCTAGTTGCATCCATTTACCTCTAGTTGCATCCATTTACCAACAAAAGACTCAAATTTATCTTGTTTTGATGGCTGAATAAAACTCCATTGTGTAAAAATACCACATCTTCTTCATCCATTCTTCAATTGATAGGCATCTGGGTTGTTTCCAGGATTCAGCTTTGACAAATTGTGCTGCTATAAACATGGGTGTACGTATATATCACTGTGGTATGAGGTTTTCAGTTCTTCTGGAAAACTACTCCAGAGGGGAAAAGCTGGCATGAATAGGATCTCTTATTGAAGGAAACTCCACACTGAGTTCCATAGTGGTTATACCTGTCTGCACTCCCTCCAACAATGGAGAAGAGTTCCTTTTCCTCTACTGTCCCTCCTGCATTTGTTACTGGCTGACTTCTTGATGTTAGCCATTCTTTCTGGGTTCAGATGGCATCTCAGTGTTGTTTAATTTACATTTCTTGAATGATCAATAATGTTGAAGTTTTTTCACATATTTACTTGCCATTTGTAATTCTTCCTCTGAGAAGTGTATATTCATCTCAGATGCCCAATTTTGGATTGTGTCTTTAAATGTGGGGGGCCTGATTTTTCAATCCTTTATGTTCTAGATAGAAGGCTTTTCTTGGAGGGATAGTCAGCTATAATATTTTCCCATTTTGTAAGTTTTCTTTTCACTCTGTTAGAGATTTGCTTTGAAGTGCAGAAACTTTTCAAAAAGATGAGATTCTTTGCAGTATTTCTCAAACAACTTGGGTTTTGTTCATGAACTCTCTACATCCCCCTATATTTTTAAGACTTCTACCTACATTTTCCTCCAGAAATTTTAGTGTTTCTGTTTTAATATTTAAATCTTTGATCCATTTTGACTGTAAGTTTGCTCATGGTGACAGGGATGGGTCTAGTTCAAGCCTT
Organism: Octodon degus; assembly: GCF_000260255.1. Taxonomy (NCBI): domain Eukaryota; kingdom Metazoa; phylum Chordata; class Mammalia; order Rodentia; family Octodontidae; genus Octodon; species Octodon degus. Next base: position 3,292,205 of record NW_004524802.1, on the reverse strand, counting down.
CAAATATGCAAAGCCAGTTTTTCCAGCACCATTTATTAAAGAGGCTATCTTTCTTCTAGTAAGCATGTTTGGCCCCTTGATCAAAGATAAGGTGGCTGACTGTGTTTGAAGTTATATCTGCATTTCTAATATGCACCATCGATCCTTAGGTCTGTCTCTATGCTAGTATTATGCTGGTTTTATCACAATAGCTTTATAGTATAATTTCAGGTCAGGGATTGTGACACTGCATGAATTTCCTTTGTTTTCCAGGATTGCTTTTGATATTCTGGGTCTCTTCTGGTTCCAAATAAATTTGAGGAAAGTTTTATCTAACTCTGCGCAGTGTACTACTGATATTTTAATTGGTATTGAATTGAATCTGTATAACAATCTGTATAGCCACTTTCACAATGTTGATTCTTCCTATCCAGTAGCATAGAATATTTTTCCATTTTCTCAAATCCTCCTCAATCTCTTTTCTCAGAGTACCATAATTTTTACTGTATAAATCTTTCACCTCCTTTGTGAGATCGATTCCTATGTATTCTTTTTCTTTCTTTTCTTTTATTTTGTGGGGGGATGTTATTGTGAAAGGTATGGTTTCCCAAATTTCTCTCTAAGTGAGTTCATTGTTCATGTAAAAAAA
>NW_004524802.1:3290023-3291367 GCF_000260255.1 Octodon degus | reverse complement strand
TAATGTTTCCAGAATTATATTGAATAGGAGTGGAGACTGTGGACATCCTTGTCCTGTTCCTGATTTTAAAGTGAAGGCCTTCAGTTTTTGCCCATTTAGTATGATGTTGGCTGCTGGTTTCTCATAGATGGCTTTTATCAGATTGAGATATAGACCACCTATTCTGAATCTCTGTAGGGTTTTTATCATGAATGAGTGTTGGACTTTGTCAAAGGCTCTTTCTGCACCTATTGAGATGATCATGTGATTTTCTTGCTTCTATTGATGTGGTGTATTATATTTATGGATTTGCATATGTTGAGTCATCCCTGAATTCCTGACATGAATCCCACTTAGTCATGATATATAATCTTTTTGATGATTTGCTGTGTTTTGTTTGTTACTGTTTTATTGAGGATTTTTGCATCTATATTAATTAGAGAGATTGACCTATAGTTCTCTTTTTAGTTGGATCTCTCTCTGGTTTTGGAATCAGAGTACTACTTGCCTACTAGAATTAGTTTGGGAGAACTGCTGCCCTTTCAAATTCATTGAAAAGTATGAGAAAAGTTGGCATTAAATATCCTCTAAATTTCTTGTAGAATTCTGCTATGAATCAATCAGGACCTGGACTTTTCTATGTTGGTAGTTGTTTTATTACATTTTTTATTTCTTTTTTATTATTGGGTTATTCAGAGTTTGTATATCTTCTTGACTGAGATTTTGCATTTCATATGTTACTAAGAAGCTGTCCATTTCTTTTATGTTTTCCATCCTGTGAAAGTAAAGATTTTGAAAGTAGATATTGAAGAATTTCTCTAGGGTCTTTAGTTATTTCATCCTTTTTTATTGCATGAATTTGGGTTTTTTTCTTTCTTTTTTTTTTATTAAGTTGGCTAGGGGCTTATCAATTTTATTTATTCTTTCAAGAATCAGCTCTTTAATTCATTTTTCCTTTGTTTTATTTTCTTCATCTCCAATGCATTAATTTCCATCCTAATCTTTAAAATTTCATGGCTTCTTTTCATTCAGGGATTGACTTGTGCTTCTTTTTCTAGGAGCTTGAGGTTCAGCATAAGATCATTTATTTGAGCTTGTTCTCTTTTCCTGATGTGAGAATTTACATTAAGAGAATAAATTTTTCTCTTAAGACAGCTCTTATTGAATCCCATAGGTTTTGGCAGGTTGTATCTGCATTTTTGTTTGATTGTAAACATTTTTTTAAATTTCTTCTTTAACTTCATCTGTGGCCCATTGGTTGTATAGGAGATTGCTATTTAATTTCCATTTGTTTATTGTGTTTTTATAGTTTCTTTTGTCAATAATTTTCAGTTTTATTTCACTGTAGTCAGATAGTATGCTTGG
>NW_004524802.1:3287777-3289077 GCF_000260255.1 Octodon degus | reverse complement strand
CTGTGGTTCTTAAGGGCTTTCCATTGTAGGTGATCTGTTTCTTCTCTCTATTGGCTTTTAACATTCTATTCTTTTGCTCAGTTTCTGAGATCTTAATTATTATATGTGTAGGTGTAGATTTATTGTGATTATGGCTGTGTGGCATTCTATATGCTTCACTTATTGGTATGTCAGGTTCTTTTCTCATGTTTGGAAAATTTTCTGCTATTATTTCTGCAAATAGTCTTTTTATGTCATTTGTGTTGTCTTCTGCTGCTTAATTGACACCTATTATTCTTATATTATTTTTCTTTGCATCATCTTGTAGCTGCTGAATTGCTATTTCTTGCTTCTTGTTAGTTTTAATAGTTCTTTTATTTCACATTCATTAGCTGTACCACTATATTCAAGGTCTGAAAATCTATATTCAGTTTCATTCACGCAGTTTTGCGAGCTTTCAGTGGAGTTCTTAATTTCTTGAATATCTTTTTGAATCTGTTTCATGCATTCTGATGCTTTCCTATATTGTTCATTCAGTTTTTCCCTCATTTTTCTATTCTCCTCTATTTGCAGAAATTCCAGGCTTGTGATTTCTAAGTTCTTGTATGTCTTTGTCTCCTGGATTTGTTCTGAGTGGGCTAGAGGATTGAGGCTGCCCTTTGCTCCTGCGTTTTGGCATTTTTGAAGCTCCCAGTAATCAACCAGACAGAGTCCTACAGGCTTCCCAGAGTCCACCAAAGTTCTTAGCTGGCTCCAGGATAGTTCCACACCTGCTCACGTTTTTCCCACAGATCACAGTTCTCCATGTCATGCAGTCCACTCAGCATCCTCTACGTTCTTAAAAGTTTGCACCAACACCAGCAGAAGTTCCATGCCTGTGTGTAGGGGGGCCAAAGCAGGTCTGCAATTTAACTTTTATCACCACTGATTTGATGTCATTTTCCTGATATTCATGAATGAGCTTTGGTGCTCAAGGAGCCTGTAAAGAAGATCATCATACAGAGAAGTGTAATGAAGTTGAAGCTTGGAAGAGATCACAAAAAGCCGGCTCCTGCTAAGAGCTTCCTAATGTGACCCTAAGTAAGCCCCCTGAAATAGCAGTCCCATTGCAAACAACAGTCAGTTACACATGATGGTTTCCTGAAGAGGCTTCTTAACACAGTATAGTGGATGGAAGTTCATTCCATCCTTGAGACAGCAGTTGCTGGGGATTTAGTTGGAATCCTACCAACTGAATCCATTAATCTGGACACATCTTTGTGTCTTAAGAATTGGAGGAAGAATTTGAAGCCATGCTGTGTACCTGTGCAACAGAAAAGGA
>NW_004524802.1:3265686-3285487 GCF_000260255.1 Octodon degus | reverse complement strand
CATTCTTTATAGCTGAGTAATACTCCATTGTATAAAAATACCACATTTTTTTCATCCATTCCTTGGGTGATGAGCATCTTGGTTGCTTCCAAGATTTGGCTATCACAAATTATGCTGTTATAAACATAGGTACACATTTATCACTATGATATGATGTTTTCACTTCCTCCAGGAAGATTCCTAATAGTGGAATAGCTGGTTTAAATGGGATTTCCTGTCCTAGTTTTTTAAGGAGTCTCCATACTGATTTCCATAGTGGTTGCAACCAGTCTACATTTCCACCAGCAGCAGAGAAGGGTTCCTTTTTCCCCACAGCCTCTCCAACATTTGTTGTTAGTTAATTTGTCTATGATAGCTATTCTTTTTGGGGTGAGACGGTATCTCAGTGTTGTTTTAATTTGCATTTCATGGATGATTAGTGGTGTGGAGTATTTTTTCATATGTTTATTCACTTCTTTAATTTCATCCTCTGAGAAGTGTATGTTCATCTCAAATGCCCACATCTGGATTGGGTCTTTAAATTTTGGAGCACTAATGTTTTTTAGTTCTTTATAAATTCTAGAGAGCAGACCTTTGTCTGAGTACTTATTAGTTAAGATTTTTTCCAAATTTGTGGATGTCTGTTCACTTTGTTGGTAATTTCTTATGACATGCAAAAACTTCTCAATAAGAGGAGGTCCCAGTTGTTAATTCTTTCAAGTGTTACCCGTGCAATTTGATTTTTGCTCATGAATCCTTTGCCTATCCCTATGTCTTCCAGAGTTCCTCCTACTTTCTCTTCCAGGAAGTGGGATAATTTCCATTTTCTTGCATATACTTAGAGATGATCTATGGACCAGTATGTGGTCTATTTTCGAAAATGACCCATGTGCAGCTGAAAATAATGTATATTCAGCTGTCATTGGGTGCAATACTCTGTATATGTCCACTAAGTCCATTTGTTCCAAGCTCTGATTCAATTCTGCTACTTCTTTGCCAATTTTTTTGTCTGCCTGACCTACTTTTGGGATCATGGGCTGTTAAGGTCTCCTGTTAAGGTCGTGGTATTGGATATTAGATTTTTCCTGTGCATTAAGATTTTTCTTATACAGTTGGTTGCTCCCATGTTTGGTGCATATACATTTATGCAATGTACAGCCAGCTACAATTATGCTACGGTACAAATTCATAGTAGAAAAATAAAGGATGGGTCCACTGGACTCAGTCATATGCCCCTCAGATAAGTATAAGTTATTCAGAAGTGCCAGGAGCATCTGGAAGCTTTGCTTGTAGAGTCATAACTGCTCAGATCAAGCCTATGTTACAGTAACTTTTCAGTTGGTAGAGTCACAGATGTCCTGGGGTTCAAGGTTACCAAGATATCTAACATATGAGAAGCCCACAGGCTGGCAAAATGCTCTTCTCTCAAAGAAAGAGCATGACATGGAACAGCCAGACCGTTGTGAATACTGTGGGTCACATACACGACCCACTCTTCCCGTCCCTGTGAACATGAGGTACACTCCCAGTGGAAATTGGGTTCCATCTGGAGAAAACAGCCACAGATCCTGATGCTAGTGACGAGGGCTGCTTGCTCCTGTCTACACCTCTGGACCCAGCTGGCCTCTTAAGAGCTGCCCAAGGACTTGAGGCACCTGGCAAGTGAACACCCATGTCACCTCATATGCCTAGACTCTGGACCTCTAGATGTGAACACACAAGCCTCAATGTTCCTGGCTTCTCAGTCTCTGACAAGACTAAGACAGCACAAGGGGGATGAGGGACACTTCCAGTATAGTGCTGACATCATCATATGCAAAACCAGTCAAAGCAGTGCCACACTGGACCAATCAAAAGCTTGTTATTTTCAACTGCTTGTTTGAATCTAGTGATGTAAACAGGACCAATCAGAAGATGCTTTTATCAATCCTTCATTTGCATGTGGGCACAGCCAATCAGAAGACACAGTTCCAAATCCTTCATTTACCTGTAATAGGAAGCCAAAGGACTCTTTTGATTGGTGAATTTATACATGGTGTGATATCAAGTGAGTGTTCGATAGGAAGACTTTCCCAATGCCTTATGTACATGAAAGGGAGAGGACCTGGGAATTATAGATACAAAAAATCTTCTTCTCTTTGTGGTGGTCAGGGTTTGTAAGGGAATAGATTTTACACAGGACACAAAATTTATAGGATTATTTTATACCACTTGACACCTCAAAAGTCAAATACAGAAGAGTGAAAGTGATCAGTCCATGTGCTAGAGACACAAAGAGCCCACGGCAATGTCCTCCATGAGTCCATCTGGAGGCAAGAGCCCACAACCGTGCCTCATCCAAGTCTATATTGAGGATCTGCACTGAGGAAGCCCAAAGGTCAGTGGTGGGAGCTAGAAGATCTACAGCAGCAGGGTGAAGGATCGGTATCACCAGGCTGAGGGATCGTCACTGGAGCCAGGAAGTAATGCTCAAGGTAAGGACCAAAGCTTCTCTGAAGAGAACCACAGCCATCTTCTGTGACAGTAAGGACCCAAGCTCCTTGGATGATGAGAACAGCTGAGTTCATATGGGTGAGACTAGCTTGACAGGCCTCTTGGGGAGAATCAATAGTGCACCATCCCTCCCTACCCAGCTCTCTTTTTATGCTGTTGGCAATAGTCCTCAGGGGGGCCTTCCACACCCAGCACTACGCCAATTCAGTTCAGCTGTATGTTAGAAGCTTCCTATTAGTTAATCCACCACCCCCTTTCTCGTGGTGCTGGCAACTTCTTAGGGTGGCTCTCATTCTGCAGAAAGCACTTCCTTTCTCTCTTCACTAAATGTACACTTTCACTGCCTTTTCTGCATAGAATGTTCAGTTGTTTGTGCAGGACAAGAGCCCAGGATGAAGCCGCATAGAACTCTCTATCTGATGACAAGACTTGTCACACTGTCCTGCATTCCTAGGTGCCACCTCCTTCTCCATGACGACACAAAGCTGGAGCCAAACTATGCATGTCCAGGCCTTCAGCAACTTCTCCACATGTGCTGGAAAGTGCTTGCTTGCTAGAGGAAATCAAGCTCCGTGTCGCGGGTAATCCTACCCTGGGCAAACCTTGTCCCCTCTGGCTCTCAGTTTGCTGGTTTGTGAAACAGGGATTCATGCTCATCTCCAGGTTGGAAGAATTAGATGAAGGCCCAATATATTTCCCACGTTGGAAATAGTTATAGGAATATTATGACCCTCAGTCTTACCAGTGGCTTGGTCTCGAGACCACACAAAGAACAACTTAAGAGATTTGTTTTTCTTCTACTTTGTTCATGACCTTGGAGGACCAAGAAAGGTCAGAAGCAGAAGGATCTTGTGAAGTTACTAAGCCTGGACTGAAGTCCTAGAAGTTTGTGTTTCTAAAATTGCCAGCCTATACACAGGCCTGGAACTCTGCCCTCCTCCTTTCTCCCTTTTTTCATTTTCTTTCCTCTTTGCTTCTTCTCATCCCTTCCTCCCTTTATCTCTCTATCTTTCCACCCATCCATCCATCCATCCACTCCTTCCTCTCTCTATCACTCAATCTACCCTCCCATCCTTTCTTCCTTTTATCTCTCCATCCATCCTTCTATCCTTCCCTCTATCTCTGCATCCATCCATGCACCTATCCACCCATCCATCACTTCTCCCCACCAACTCTCTATCCATCCCTTCCCCCATCATCTTTCCATCTACCCATCATCCAGCCACTCATCCATCCTCCACCTCTCCTTCCAGCATCAATGAATGTTTTCCCAGGGTTAAGCCCTAGGATCTCAGACTGAGTCAGCCCTGCCCACTCTTGAATAGCCTTTGGGCTGCAATGGGACCCCCCAGTTATGTGAGCAGGCATGGGGGCACCATAGTGGAGGGGTGGTTTCTACAGGGGTCCAAAGAGGAAGTTTACAATCAAGGAAGAGAACTCAGTGACCCAGGAGCTGTTCCGAGGACTAGCAGATCTGAGCCTGTCCTCTGCCTGGTGCCTCCCTGATCCCTCGAGCTGACAGCCGCCTCTGCACTGCAATTTAATCCATGCTCCTGCGATGCCCAGCTTTCCTAGACTCAAAGACAAAGATAAAAACATAATAACCACAGTGAGACAAAAAAATAATAACAATCCTCAGCGCTCAAAAAAATGAGATGCTGTCGCTTACATCTCGATAAATGGTAAAATTTATCTTTATGTGCTCATCTCCTCTTCTCTATTTCATTTACAGTGGATTTTTTAATAAAAAAAACTGATAAAAATCAAAGCAACATAATCAAAATAGAAAAGCTTGACATTTATAGATGTTGTTTATTACTTTAGTGTTTTAAAGTATTAAAAAAAGCACACCAAAATTAGTTTCTTATCAAATGTCAAATTTTCGTCAAGTTCTCGCCAACAAACTACTTAAACTTTGTTATTTGGAATGGAGTTGGGCATCTTGGAGAGAATGTGGGGGAGGCCCCCGAAGACGCACACGATGTGCTCCCCGCTTCGCTGCTCCCTGGAAACTTCAGCCTGTCCTCATGCTTCCTGATCCTCCAGGAAAGCTTGGGCTTTTCTCCTCCAGGGCCTTGCTCCCGGCCAGCCTGTGGCTGCTTTCCTGCATCCTGCAAAACATCCACTCCTTGACGTGGAAAGGCCATCCTCTTGGTAGAGCATCCGCCGGCCTAAAGGGGAGCAGGCCACAAATGTCTCCATTCCAGGGTTCCTGCAAGTCTGTGGCTAAGCAGTGTTGCATGCCCAAGACAGGTTCCCTCCCTGAGCCCTCCCCCGCCCCAGGTTCGCCTTGCTGGTGGCAGGGGGCAGAGACGAGACCCAGGACCCTGGTCTTGCATCTACACTGTCCTCCCCCTCTGCCCAAACCCAGGCTTGGGCTACATCAAAACAGAGCCCTGGGGTCGCTCTGAGCTGGGGAAGGGAGGCAGGAGCAGGGTTCTGCCCAGACACGGGCACTTCTGGGAGAGCACAAGGTGCAGCTTTTCTCATAAAAAGCTGCAAAGACAGCTATCAGAAAGTCAGGTCTGTCTGGGTGAAGGACTCATGGATGAGACGCAGGGAGAAGACGCGTCTGGGAGTCCCAGGACAGTGAGAACCGGCCCAACAACAGTCAAGGCAGTGGTCCCTGTCCTGGCATCAGTGGCTAAAGGACCGTTCATGCATCAGGGAGGAAACAGGACAGCCTCAGCCACGGCCATGCAGCCATCCCAATGGGCTCAGGGAACCAGCACCTAACCAGGAAGGGCAGGACCAAATGGCAGACGGTGTGGAGGGGTAAACCATGTGCGGGGAGCCCAATGGGACGGGCATGAATGCCTGGCAGGAGAGATGCTCTGTACTCAGAGATAAGCGGAGCTAGTTAGTCACACACCACAGTTAGGTCATAGTGACAGCCCCAAGAAACCCAGCCCTCTGAACATCAGGAGCTTAGTCCAGCACCAGCATTTCCTGGGTCCTGAGCTGTTGGATGAGACTGGGCTGTAGGCGCCTGTTCTCCCCTGGTGACGCAGTACTTGGGCTGAGCCCTGCAGCTCTATCCTTCTCGGAGGCTTCCCTGTACCACTGACAGGTGGGAGAGTCAGTGTGGACAGTCCAGACTGCCTCTTGAGCCCTAGCCTTTAGTGGGGAGGCCCAGAGACAGGGATCCTGCCAGGGTTGACACTGGACAGCTATGTGGTTATGCCCTCTCTTGCTGGGGACACCAGACACTCCCAGTGAGCTCAGGCAGGACTTGTCGGGCACAGCAGCAAAGTCTGGAATACGGCCGCCTGGAGCAAGACCCATTGGGTGTGTGTCCCAGCAGTGCTCTGTGGGCTGAGGGAGAGTAGCTGGGAGCTGGCTGGATTCTGAGAGCAAGAATTTCTGCCGCGGGCGGCCTTGGGAGGAGAATAGGACAGCAGGGACCAGGTCCCCAGTGGTCTCTGTTGTCTGCAGAGCAGGGTCCTATTCCTCACCTTGCTTTTATAATATGTGAGATATATTCTCCTCCCCCAGCACTGGGGCTTGAACTCAGGACCTTTGCACTGAGTTGTATTGCCAGCTCCTTTTGAAATGTATATATTTTTAAGTAAGTTCTCCCTGGGTTGCCCAGGTTGGGCTCAAACTTGGCGGTCTTTCTGCCTCAGTCCCCGAGTGCTGGCGTTACAGGAATCAGCCACCACCCATGGCTGCGGCCGTCTTAAAGTCTTCCTCAATAGTGAAAACTAGTGCAGTCCAGGCATCTCTCCGTGACGCCTCTGAGTCGCAGGTCAGCCTGTCCATGGGCATATTCTGGCGAGGCACACGCCTGCCTGGGGTTTTTCAAATGTGTTAGGGGTGTGGGTGCTTGGAGTATGGTAACTTGGGGAGACCTGGGTGGCTTGGGGGCAGAAGGGGTCTGCAGTGCTCACCCAAGCCTCCTCCACCACCCTGGAGCCTGCCTGGACTCTGTCCACGCGCAAGAAGCTGTGCCTGTGCCCAAGTTGCTCGGGCAGAGAGGCTCTGGGAAACAGGTCTCTGGGCCTCCTGAAGGGCCCTTAAGGCTGGCACAGGCGTCCTTTGAAGGCTATTTCTGTTTAACCCTCTCCAGCCGAGTGCCAGCAGGGGCTATTTTCAGGAGCAGCCATTCATCCCAGGGCATTGGGTGCTTCTGAAAATCCCCATTCAGGCCTCCTGGGCTGAGACCAAGCCCTCGACCCCATGGTGGCCAGGTCTCTCCAGAACCCCAGGGGTCCCGACTGTGTGGCTTGATAGCCTGAGAGAGACTTGGCGGCCATGGAGGTCTACCTAGTGTTTCTTCCCTCAGATTCTAAATCTGGCTTCCAAACAGAGACTCCTCAGGCCCACCAGTGTCTGTGTGGACTCATCGTGCATAATGCATGCACACGCACGCACACACGCACACACACGTATGCAAGCACACAGCCACCACCAAAGGGAGGGGCTGCTTCCAGGAAATAACCTCAGTACTACATGTTCTTAGCATGGGGGCTCCTTGGTAGGTGTCAGGGGTGAGGATTCCAGAGTATGTGGACCCTGCACCCCACCTCTCAAGTACAACACTGTCCAAAGCCCCAGAAGAGGACCCATGTGACCTCGAGGGTCTTCTCTAAGCCCCAGCAAGCTCTAGCTTCACACCCAGCTATGGAGGCCTCCAGGAAGCCTCCAGGGCAACATCCAGTAAGAGACTCAGCACACAGTCATACAAAGAAAGAGTACTGTGTGGAAAGCACAAAAGACTAGCCCAGGGCCACTGACACACCGCGGTGTGACCCAGTGCCCAAGAATCAGGGAACCTGGGTGTCCCGCAGCAGTGCTAAGAGGTGGGGCCCACAGTGGCAAGAGGAGCCTGAGAGGCTGTACTGGCAGGTTCGGAGGACGAGGCTGGCTGGGGGTCCTGATTTATGTCCCCAAGTGCCACCTCACACCTTCTTCCACCACGGCAGGGTTCATGGGCAGCAAGGAGGCCCTGGCCAGCCTAGGGGCCCTTAGCCATGGACTCTCCAGAGCTGTGAGAAATAAATCTCTGTCCCTTGAAAAAGACCAGCCTTGAGCATTCTGACAGCAGCACAAGGCAAGCTAAAACAGTCTCCACAACTGGACAGGCAGCGGAGCGGGGGGCTGAGGCCAGGAGGACTCCAGGGTACTGGAGACGCCCCAGAGGCCTGTGGAGGCTTCCTGGGTGTCACCAGGCTGTGTTCTAAAGATTCACATACTTGATTGTCTAAGCTATATCTCAATTTTAGCAGGTTTTTAATTTTTTCATCCTGAAAATGTAATACTAGGATTAGGTGGCACACTCCTACCATCCCACGTCCTCTTAAGGAAGCTGAGTCAGAAGGAGCACAAGTCTGAGGCCAGCCTGGGCCACTTAAGAGACCCATCTCAAGGTAAAATTTAGGAAGAGAAAGGGCTGGGAATGGGACCCAGAGACTCAGTAGGCGAGCGCCTGCCTAACGTGCACAGCAGGCTTCCATCGCCAGCACTGAAGAACAGTCTACCTTAAACAGCCCTCTGCAGATAACCAACAGCATAGCCCACAGTGCCTGATGTCCTCCCAGGTCCCCTGCCAGGCCTTGGACTCCACCGGAAGCCAGCATCTGGCCACAGACGCCTCTACCCAGTGCCCACCAGCCACCAGCAGAGACGGGTTTGCCAGGCCCTGCTGCTGCCCACCTGCTGTTGGAGCGGGCTCAGGGCATCTGCAGCCAGCTTCCCATGCAGGGCGCAGCAAATCTCCCAGTCCACCAATCCTTCCACGAAGCAGCTTTGTCGCACACCTTCCCACATTGGCCTGCTGCTCATGCCAGGGAGGAAAGGAATGATGCCTTCAGTGGTGGTCCCCAAGGGGAGAAAGCTCAGGCACCTCGCCTGCAGGACTCGGAGCCTGTGGGCTTCCCTGCCCTGCTCCTGGCTGACCTGGGGCCTCTGTGCCCTGGCGCTAACCACCACATGCATCTGGATGCCGCTTCCCAAGCGTTACATCACACTTCTGCCATCTGGGATGCTGCCCAGGGCCCTAAAAGTGTGGCTGAGGCCCAGAGGGGAGCACAATCTACAGAGCTCTTGTGGCCTGTGGTCAGGGGAGGCAGTCACATCCACTCAGAGTCCCCTCCAAGCTACCCTCCACCTCTCCTCTCAGGCTTTAGCCTCCTGGAAGGCCACTCCACCCTGCACAACCCCCAGAGTCCCTGCCAGACAGTACTGAGGGTGGATGATGAGAGAGGTCCTCAGAGCTGGGGACACTGATTGGCTGAGATGGCAACCACCATAGACCCCAAAACTGATCCTTCATCCCTGCCTGAGGTCCTCTCTGAAATCAGCACCAGCTCAGACCCCACAGTTCTTCTGCCGGGGCACAGGAAGGGCTCTGTCTAGTGAGGCAACCTGAAGGGCTGCACTGGGGCTCTGGCAACTGGACGTCCCCGCAGCCCACAGCCCTGCAGCCCTCACTGCCCTGTGGAACTGCCTCTACCTCCCGCCTCTGCCCAGTGTCACACCTACAGCCTTGTGACCTTTGCCCACCTGTCCTCTTCACCGCCACCTCATCCCCACTTGTGGAATGGGCCCGTTCCACAGCCAGTTCCAGATGGCTACAGGGCTGGAAGGGTACCAAGGGCCAGGGTCTGGTGGGAAGGGAAACCACTGAGCACCACGCTGGAGGGCTGAGTGGTGGAGACAGGCTTGGCAGACGTCATTAAAGGGGTGGGAGCATGGAAGACCATCAGGATGCAGGGGCCTCAGAACCCCGTGGCAAAAGGTGATGTGGGGCACACAGAGCGACGGGGCACAGAGTGGGCATGGGGCACACAGGCAGAGATGGGAGGGACGCAGCCACAAGTCCCACAGCTGGAGCCCCCGCAGCCGGGGCCAGCAAGGCTCTTCCCTGGAGCTTGATTCTGGGCAGCTCCTGGTGTGTGTGGAATATGTTTCCCAGGGAACAAGTCCAGCAGGAGAGTCATTCTCACACAGCCCAGGCCGGTGGGCTCCAGGGTGGCCCTGGGGAAATCACAGCCCCTCTGAGTCGAAGCTGGGCGTGATGGCTCCTCCGCCTGCCCAGATGGCAAGAAAGAGTCGGGACCTGCGTGTCCTCATGGACCGGAGCCAACACAGCTGTGGCTGCACCCCTTGTCCTGGTGACCCAGGTGGGAGGAGCCAAGGCCTCCCCACTGCTGCACTGGAGACCCCGAAGCTGCGCTGGTGAAATGAGGATAAGGTCTGGCTAGCAAGGAGCCTCCCTTCGCCCCAAGTGGGGCCTTCTTCCCAGCACTTGGCCAGGGGCCACGGCATGACTGACGGCTCGCAGGAAGCTGGTTCCAGATGGCTGCAGTAGTGTTTATTGTATGTGCGCCATAGATACTGTCTTGTGGTCAATTAGCGCCAGCACGGGGAGGAGCGAGTGGGAACCCGGGGCCCCTCAGCTTGTACACTGGCCCAGAGCCCTGGGAGGGCCACGCTCTGGAAAGCAAAGGCCACCTCGAGTACCTCCAGACAGCCTGGGAGCCCCTCGCGCTGCACGTCCTCTGGGGGTGGGCAGCCCCGCCAAAGCCCCACGCTCCCGGGACCCCTGGCTCTGCTCCAAGCACACAGTTGTTCGGTGAGGGGTGGGCAGGAGACCCAAACTATTCCCCAACTATTCATCACGTTGTGGAATTTGAGAATGAGACAGTGTGAACGGACCGCACGGACCTTCTGTCTCTTTCCCATGATTTTCTCTGGGAGGAAACTGAGGCCTCGAAGAAGGGGAGCCTGCATGACTGCATGTGGAGAGCAAAGCTGGGGCCGGGAGCACGGGGGTCCTGGGCTGGAGGCCCCTCTGCCCCTCACCCAAGGCTCTGGGAAGGCAGCACCCTTAGCTAGACGACCTGTCCCTCTGGGCAGCCACACCAGGTGACAGAAGTCATTATACCTGCGGTGACCCCTTTCCTGGGGGCCCCAAGCCTGCTTGGCTTCAGGTCCCTGCTGGGCCCTCCTGAGCCAGATCCTATAGACAAAGACCGGACCCTACAGCCAGAGCCCAGTGGCCAAAACGGCCGCCAGCCACCAGCCCGTCTGCGTGTGCTTCCCACGCCGCCGCCAGGTGTGGACCCCTCTGCAAAGCCCACCGTGGAGGACTCGGCAGCACCTTCATGCTGATGGCCAGGATCGTTCTAGGCTGAGGTCATTTTGCAATCATATGTGAGATTAGCTGAGGAAACACTTCATGGGCTTTACAGAGGTTATGGGTTCTTACTGGATTCAATACATCCTGCCAGATGTCCGCAGAGAGCCCGCCGTGGGCTTCCAGGGAGTGCAGCGCGTCAGGAAGCACGGCCAGCCGCACGCCCTCCATAACCAGTCCCACATGGCAAATGTACGCGCTCCGTAATGAGAGTTGACACGGCGGAGCCTCTCGGCCCAGCACGTCCCCAGCCTGCCGGCCAGCAGCATTAGCTCATGGAACCCACATGCTGGGAGCTGTAGCGGGGTCCCTGTCCCAGATCAAGCACAGACACAGGGACGCTGTCAGCTTCTATGCACACACACACACACACACACACACACACACACACACTGTGCACAACCCCGCAAGAGGAACTGCCGATGAAAGACCAGAAAGCATGGAGCTGTCAGTGTAGACACGCCTGCATGAGGATCTGCTAATTTCTCTATTTCAGAGCAGATGCAGGAAAGGTGTGTGCAGGTTGCAGACAACACCTAGGTAGCAGTGAAGCAGCCTCCCAGCAGGTCCTGGTGGCTAAAGACCCTTCTGTCCCCTTGTCCCTTGGGTCCAACCGCTGAGGCTCCCTTGCTGTGCCCAGAACAGCTGAGATCCTGTCTGACCCACCTTCGGCCATCCCCACACTCTGCACTCTCAGATCTCTGCTGAGGTGTCACGGCCCCAAACTGGTCTCGAGCTTGTCAGTTCCTGCCGCATTTATCCAACTGGCTCCTGCCCTGAGCTTGTCCCCATGGGAGATGCCTGGCTCTTCACTTGCTGTGCAGCGGTGACTGGGTCCTACCTCCTAAGCCCCACCCTCCGGGCCACCGTGGGGATCCTGCACCTAGTGGCACACAACAAAATGAGGTGTAGAGGGGCAAGGAGAGGCTGAGGCAAGCAGCAATGAGTCAAACCTGAATCTTATTTACTGAGCTTCCTAGCAGCTGGGGAGAAAAGGAAGCACGATCAGTCTACCGGAAGAAACAATCACAGGATTTGCCAGGCCAGCAGGCCAGAAGGCCCAGGCCAGAAGGCCCAGGCCAGAAGGCCCAGGGCAGTCTCAGGCTGAAAGCCACAGCCGTTCTCTGCGGATGCCCTCAGTGTCTGCCCTGGTGATCTCACGACAACCTCCCTGGAGAGGCAGGGGCACACCAGGGCTGTTGTCCCTGTGACCCCGAAACTGTACCTGCATCTGCCCCACTAAGCAAGGCTCTTAGGGCAAGCAGTGAACCCTTGAGGCTCCTGCCCGAGGGCTGCCACCTTTGCGGCCTTCCCAACCCCCAGGAGCAGCCACCCAGCCACCTGGACAGGGCGTGGCCACAAGGCAGTGCTGCAGGTGGCACAGCCTCTGCTCTGCACGCATCAGACACTAGTCAGGCACAGCTAATCACTCCCCGAGGAGAAAGGCAACAACGGGGCCGAAAGCAGTCTGCGGCATGGGTGACAGGCCTCGCAGGTGTGGCCCGCCCCCATGCCTTCTTTTATTTTTTAATTTTTTTTATTTATTTATTTTTTTGGCAATGCTGGGGATTGAACCAAGATCATCTCAGCTGACCTATATCCCCAGATATTTTTAATTTTATTTGTATTTTGAGACAACTGCTAAATTGTCCAGGCTGGGTTAGAACTTGTGATTCTCCTGCCTCGGCCTCCTAGAATGCTGGGATTGCAGACATCCACAGCCAAGCCCAGCTCCACAGCCTCTTAAATCAAGTCCAAAGCAAAAGCTCAGAGTGGCAGCAAACCAAGAGGCTTCCAACAAGGCAGAGGTCAGCAGTGGTCCTGGACACAGGACAAGTCCTACTCAGTGTAAGTAAAGGCCCCCACTGGCTGCTGGCAGGGGCAAGGGAAGGAGCCTCTTTGGGTACCCAAAGTCCTCTAACATCTGGACCAGAAGGCATGTGTTCATTTACACTTCTCACTCACAAGATTACAGTCATGGAAGGGAAAGAAACTGGAGAGTAGTTAATTAGGAGGGCGTAAGAAAGGTCCAGAAGTGTTCTGGCCCCCCAGAAAGGGTCCGGGCAAATCGGCATCTGAGATGTAATGAAGTCTCATCTTGCGTCTATTTCGAGTCTGTGGCCTCTGAGTACGTCCAATGGTATAAAAAATAGAAATCAGCAATGGGTCTAAAATTGCTTATTGATGAAACCACAGAATTACATGATAGGAGAAATCAATTAAGCACCAACAGGTGAGGCCTCCAGGGGAGGGACAGGCTTGGAAATTAACAAAGGAAATTGACTTGGGTGGTGAGAACAAGGTTAGAAATTATCCTGCCAAAGGACAAGTAAAAATAGAAGGCTACTTTGAAAGACTGTATCATTAAAAACAAAGTATGACAGAAGAGAGAGACTTGGAAATTGCCCTCGCTAGGGAAAGAGGCTTCTCAAAATAGCAAGCCAGGAGCATGTGCTCCTGAGCTCAAAGCCAGACCAAGAAACTCACAAAGAAACAACAGCTCAAGGGGAACATCAGGTCAGTGAGGCCTTTTCAGGTGGCAAAACTGAGGCTAGGAGGGGCAGGTCCTTGAGAGGAGCTCATTTTCTGTCTCTTTCCCTCCCGCCCTCCTTCCTGCCTAGCTTTTCTCTACTGAGAGACAGAGAAACAAAGGCAAAGAGACAGAGACGCAGAGACGCATGGAGATGGAGAGAGACAGAGAGGTCCGGGCCCACCCAGTGAGTCCCCGCACTGCTGCCCTCCCTGCGCCGGGACCCTGCACCCAGGCATCACTGTGCGCCCTGCCCACAGCCCCTCCCTGGGCGAGTCCTGGCCTGGCCTTGACTCTAATGCGGGCCCAAGGCTGTAATGGTTCTCAGGGCGGCTGCCACCTCCTGGGGCAGACCTCTTCCCAGGTTCAATCACGGGAGGACCGAAAATGCCTTTAAACACTAGCAGTGCCCCTGTGCCCTAACACGGCGCTGCTCCACAACACTCAAGGCCTGCTCACTATGTGAAGAGCTTGCAGACATCTAAAGTATCCGTGAGGATGTGTGGACACGCAAGGACAGCCCCACTGTGCTCAAGGGACGGGAGCACCCAGGGTGTGGGCGCTGCAGGGACCCGGGCGCCAACCCCCAATATTTTGCTCGCGACTGTACTCCTCACTCGCTTGCGGAATGACTGCGCACCTGCCTGCAGTCAGCTCAGACCTGACCTCCTAGGCCAGCCCCTCACCTGAACGTTCTGCCCCCTGGGAAGGGGCAGGGTGTGGGTGGAGGGTCCTGCGGCCGGCGGTGCTGTGAGCCCAGCCCGCGGGCAAGACGTTGCCACACAGCAGAGCGGCAGCCCACGCCACCGCCTCTTGCTCAGGTGAAAATTGGATCTTCCCACCGGGAGGTTCAACCAATTTCTAGCCCCTGCGGGCGCTGCTCAGCTAATAACGCCGGGCGGGCGGAGCTGGCCGCTGCGGGCGCCGCGTACCCCTGGGCTCAGCGGGGTGGCCCCGTGTGTTGCATCCAGGGCTCTGAGAGGGGGTGAGGCCTCTCAGGGCAGGAAGTGAGGGGCTGCTGGAATTGAACTCCCAGGACCCCACGCTCCACCGCGGGGAGCCAGTCCACACCCGCCCCAGCTGGGTGCCGGGGGCAGGCAGAGCCTGGGTGTAGCCTTAGTCACTGGCCCCCTGACCTGGGGTAAGGTTGTGCTGCCCCCTCCCCGCCGCAGGACAGGCTCCACCCGCACTGGGCGCGCTGGCTGCTGTCTCCTATCAAACCAAAGGCAAAGAGTACAGACAAAGCGAAAAGGGGGCCTTGAAGGTGACAGGGGGCTCAGCCCCATCACAGACCTGTGCAGGAGTCAGGAGGGGCACCTCCATCCTCCTATGTGAAGGGAGGGTGATGGCCCCGGGTGGGGAAGTCCGGGGGGTGCCTCGCGGTCCCAGCAGGGCCGCAGTGGGTGTGGACATCGTGTTGGTGACAAGCTCAGCACTCCCACCCCAGCACAACCTTCGTAGCTGCCACGCCTTGAGTGAGGGGGACACGGCCACCACCCTGAGCACCTTCCTTCTTCCTGTCCCTATCCATGCAGGCACCAGGCCTCAGGTCCTGCATGGGACCAGCCTCCTGAGTCACCTGCTGTCCCCAGGATCACAGCAGACTCCTGGCACTACCCATGGGATAGCAGTAAGCTGGGGAACAGATAAGTGGGAACCTGAAGAAAAGGTGAGGCGGAAGATGGGCAGGGCATGTGCTCGGTGCAGCAGAAGGGACCGACCTGAGTGGACCAGTCCAAGGACAACTGGCACTGAGCAGCGCAGAGCCTGAGACCCCTTTCTAATGAGGTTTTGGAGGCACGCGGCCGCTGCACCTGGGAAGACCTCAGGATGTGCACGTCAGCCCCGTCCAGCGCCCCAGCCCCTCCACAACAGACCACTTCCAGGGGCCTGGGGTTTGGTGAGGTTTGTGTCTGTTTGTGTGTTCTGGTGTAACTGTTTCTGATACTGGTAAGTCACATGACCAAATCCGTTTTAGCAAGAGTGTTCCAGCAAGACTGTGGAAGGCTGTGTAAAGGTAGAATGGAAGGCAGCACAGTAGTGCCTAATGCGCTTAAAAACGTGCTCACTGTGTAGCCGAGTGAGTAACAGCTCTTCTCAGGCTCCACACCAGCGAATGCTCACAAGAATGTGCATGTAAGGACATGTGGACAGGGTTTGCTGCAGCAGTATTTTCGTAAGCAAACAAACAAAAAAAGTTCTTCAGAACTCCTCCCAGAGGAGTCCTTGGGCCAACTCATACTTCCACACAGAGAATATTATGCAGCTGAGAAAAATGTGGTGTGTGATATGGCCATGACAGAAGCCACACCGTGGCTGCACCCCCCTGAGTGGTCTCTCTAGGAACCTGCCTGACTGCACACTTGTCCCTCTACAGGAAAAGATGTCATGTACACATCATTTCCATTGGTTTCCGCAGGAATGCTTTTGCAGCAACAAAGGGAGCAGGCTCATACGGGAAGGCGATGCACCAGTGCTGCACTCCTGGGTTGCCCTGGTATCTCGTGACAGTGGTGGGTGCCTCTCAGCCTGCCTTCTCCAGAACTGCTTCCTGGGCACAAAACCCCAGGATGCATCCAGATTTGCATGGGGCATGGCTGTTAGGACTGACCAAATCTAGAGGGACACAGCTTGCTGGCAGGCATGGGGCCTGCAGCTGAGGTCTCACGGATGCCACCGCAGAGGCCAGGCTGACAGAGAGGGGCCAAGTGACAGGCAGGTGTGCTCTGCCTTCCCAGCCGTTGCCTTCAGAAGCAACCCAAGCACAAAGCCTGAGTGTGCATGCACAAGTGGTAACATGGGGCTGCAGCAGGGGAGCAGCCTGCAGGAAGCGACAGTCCCATTCAGAGCAAAGGCAGGGCCCTGGGATGGGCTATAGGCAAGGGGGAGCAAAAGTGGGGGCAAGGGTCTTGCACAAGAGAGAATGGAGTATCACCAGGGAAGGGCATCAGCCATACTTGGAAACCAGAACAGGAAGGGATGGAGGGTTCCAGGGAGCCAGGTGCATGGGCGGAGGGGGAGCAATCACAGCAGACTGGAAGGAAAGGCCCAGCTAAGCAGGTGCAGCTGAACAGCTGGAGGGAAGCGAAGTGGACTTGGAAGGGGGGGGGTGCCCCAGCAGAAAGGGACTTGGGTCACTTCCAGTGAGGTCACTGGCACCGGGAGACAAGGTGACATCCACCTCCGTTGTTGGTCACTGTGGCCCATGGCTGGGACCCACCTGTGAGGAAAGGCGACTGCCTGACTGCAGACCCCAGAGAGCGTGGCTCTGTGTGGCCTTGTCCAGCCCTGCTCCTGAGCCAGTTTCCCTTGCTACTCTGTAGGGGGTTGCGAGGGGGCTGGCGGTGTCTCAGTTACTCTTCTCTCACTGCTGGGACAAGTACCCGACATCCGAAGTGAAGGAAGGAAAGGTGTATTCAGCTCGCAGTTCCTGGAGCTTTCAGTCCATACTCGGCTGGCTCCAAGGCAGAGCGGCTCAGGGCAGACAGCATCCTTTCATGATGGCGGCAAACAGCAAGAGGAGCCCAGGGAGGAGCAGCAGCAACAGTGGCAACAGAGAGGAAGTCTGTCTCTCTGTCTCTCTTACGTTACATTCAGGCTCTCTGCCCCAGGCTGGGTGCAGCGCTCACACCCAAAATCCCAGCAGTACTAATACCCTTAATCCCAGTGGATCATGAGTTAATCTCAAACTCTAGAAGTCCCCACCCCATGACTGCGTGAGGCTTCAGGGGGACAACTAGACACAAACCATAATGGGGTGGGGAGCACTCAAAACCTAGGTCTTTCTTTCCCAGGTCCTCACGCAGCCACGGACCAAGCACCGGCCACGGCTGTGGATGGAAAATGCACACAGGAACCCAGTGCAAAGCGCACCCGTGTCACAGGGGCCACAGTGTCTCTAAGGACCAGGTGTCAGGCTATCTGGGACAGCAGAGCAAGCGTGTCAGAGCCTGAGGCCAGGGGAAAACTCAGAAATACAGATTTTCTGCCCCCTGTTTTTATTTCCAGCATTGATATTTTGCTCAACATGGACATCTTTGCTTTGTGTCTGGTTGTCAAATTGTTGTACTGAACATTATTTATTTATATGGCTGGCTGGGCTCCTGGGCACCTCGCCATCTCCTCAGCCCCACAGAGAACTGGCCTGGACCAGCTGGGGCTGCAGGGTAGAGGGACCTTTACACTCGCCCTCCATCCCCCCTCCCCACACACACACTCACATGCCACCCCTGGGTGGCACACGCAGGATGATCATGGCCACTGTGACCCATGCCTGTCACCAGGCCTTTCTGTCATTTAAAAAAAAAAAGAGAAAATACAAAATAATGATAATAAAAAAATTAGAAATGATACAGAATTTCACTAAACAAAATACGAATTCGACAGTGTTTGTCACATTGCATAGTGTTGTCTTCAAGTTGGTGGTTTAGGTTACCAGATACATGCATGCAAAATTGGAAAAGGGAAAAATCACAAGAAATTAGGAAGAGAGAAAAAAACTGCCAACTGGGATAGCTGCTGTGGATTTCTGCTGGTCTGTGGAAAGAGCGGTTCACAGCCTGTCTTGGGAAGCAAAGCCTGAGGCTGCTGGAGGCAGCACAAATGCATCCTCAGGGCACAGGGACCCTCTGAATCCAGGCAGAAGGCCTGAGGAACTGCCCTGGAGCTAGGCAGGCAGCCACTGCAAGCCCAGTCCCACTGCATCCCCAGGAGCAGTCGGCTCCCGTCAGGAAAGTGTGAGCACAGACCGGGTTACCTCCTTGGGAAGGCGGGCGGCGTCCTGAGGTCAGCCAGACGCGAGCGGGCTCCAGGCTCCTAACCTGGGCCCACGTCAGAGGGCAATCAAGAGCTCGCAAGTGTGTGAGTGAGGCCGGGACCTCCACGCAGCCCTGTGCGCGAGGGCCTCTTACCCTCACTCCCTCGGTTGAAAGGACCGGCCTCTTGCCAATAAATGTTCAAAGCACATTTGTTGAAAATCAATAGATCAAAAATATGAGGATCTATACCTGGACTCTGAAATTCAGTTCTATCGAACTACATATGCCTATCCTAAGGCCGACCGTGACTGCCTTGTCAATGGTAGCACGTTTTGTAATAGGGGAGCGGAAGTCCTGTCTGGTGGGGTGGCAGCTCTTGTGGACGTGGAGGTGTGACCACATCCTAAATCTTGGAGGCTATGAATGGGATTTGATTTGCAACAAGGGCTTTCGCAGGTGCAATTAAGGAGTGTGAGGGAAGACCACCCTGGATTGTCCAAGTGGGCTGTGGATCCAACGGGAAACGTCCTTATAAGGCACACGGGAGGGCAAATGGAGCTGGCGGCGGAGGGCAGAAGGGCAGAGCCAGAGCCCGGGGAGGCCGGCACTGCCAGGGCTGGGCAGCACGGGGTCCTGCTCTCGAGCCCTGAGAGGAGCGAGGCCTGCGGCAGCGTCCTGGCGTGGGCTTCTGGCATCCAGACTGCAGGGGACCATTTTGGTTGTTTTAAGCTGCAAGAACCCTGAAACTCTGCTGTTTTTTGGATTGGGCAGCCCTAGCTGACTACTAAGGTATCTTTCCATTTTCTTCCCTTTCAAGATTTTTTTTTTCTTCTCTTCTGGGTCTTTTGCATTTCTGTATGTTCCTGAATTAGCTTTTCCATCTTCTGGGGGAAGTCCTCCCGAAACTGTGGCAGGGATTGTGCTGAATCTGCAAGTCAGTTTTCCCGCTGGTAGCACAGGCTGCAGGCCCGCATAAGCACGCTTTCATTCTCCGTCAACAAGATTTTGTCATACTCCGTGTATGAGTCTTGTACTTCTTGCTTTTTAAGCATTCCAAAGTAGCTTGTGTTTGTGATACTATCATGCAAGATATTCTATTCTTAAAATTTTATTTCAGGTGGTTCATTACTAGTGTATGCACAGGGTCTCGCTACGCAGCTCAGACTCATAGTGATCCTCCTGTCTCAGCCTCCCCAGCGCTGAGAGTACAGGCCTGCACCACGATGCCCGGTTTTGGTGGCCAGCTTGTCTCAGGGCTAGCTCACCATGTGGTACTTGGGATTGAATCTGGCTCCTTGCACTTGCCAGGCAGACACTTAGACCACTGAGCTACCTCCCCAGCCCTAGTTTACATAAGCATAACTGACTGCTGTGTGTTGGTCTTCTGGCTTTGCTGAAGTTATTTGTTCTGACTCTTTTTTGTGGGTTTTGTCAGGGGTCTAAGTGAAAGATCAGGGCTTCTTCGGACAGAGGTAGCTCTGCCTCTCCTTGGACGTTTTCTGTTTCCTTCCTTGCCTGTGTCCCCTGGCTCACTCTTCTAGCACAAGGCTGGGCAGGGTGAGCAAAATGGAGGTGGCTGTCTCGCTCTCAGTTCTTGGGGGAAGCCTCTAGCCTGTCCTCAGTGTTTCTGATTTTAGTAATTTGAAATTTTCTCTTTTCATTTTGGTCAGTCAAGTCTAAAAGGTTTGTTAATCTTTTCAAAGAAGTTATTTCTGGTTACTTCATTATCTTTCTTTTTTTTCCTTTAATTTACACCTTAAACTTCACTGTTTTCTTCCTTGTGCTTGATTTGGGTTTGATTTGCTCTCTTTTTTTTCCAGTTTCTTCAGATAAAATCTATGAATTTGAAGTTCTCTCTCTCTCTCTCTCTCTCTCTCTCTCTCTCTCTCTCTCTCTCTCTCT
>NW_004524802.1:3253159-3265556 GCF_000260255.1 Octodon degus | reverse complement strand
TCTCAGCAGGGCCTCACTATGCAGTTCAGGCTGGCCTTAAACTCACTACGTATCCCAGGCTGCCCTTGAATTTAGAGCATTCTTCCGCCTCAGGCTCCCAAGTGCTGGGATTACGGGCATGTACCACCATGCCCACTGAAGTATTTTTTTTTTCAATATGGACATCCACAGCTGTAAAATTTCCTGAGTGTGGTGTTCCTCACATCCTGTCATTTTGGTATAATATGTTTCCGCTTCCATTTATCTAACTGTACTTTCTAATTTCCCTTTGATTTTTTTACACTCCTATTATGTAGGAGTGTGTTAATTCCACCCCATATGTAAATTTTCTAAGTTCTCTCCTGTTGTTGATTCCTTTGATTCCATTGGGTCAGAAAATACATTTTAATAATCCCAGTCTTTTTAAATTTGTTGAGTCTTATTTTATGGCTCAGTGTATGGGATACCCTGGAGAATGCATCCAGAACCTTTGAGAAGAACGTGTATTGCGTTTATGGAACAACAGGCTCTGCAGTTTTCAGTTAGGCCTTGTTTCTTCGTTTTATTAAAGTCTTCTTGCTATTATTCTGATTGTTCCACCATAAATGAACTAAAGCCTTAACATCTCCACGTTTTTATTTTATTTATTTATTTATTTATTTATTTATCAAATCATCTATTGACATCTTCAATTCTGAGTTTGGAATTCAAACCCAGAGAGATAGTTGAGGTATTTGGGGGTTATGTTGTTAGGTGCATGTATGTTTTTGATAATTATACCTTCCTAATGGGTTGACCTTTTTATTATACAGTGTTATCTCTGTTTCTATGAACTTTTTGCCTTTAAATTTATTTTTTTTTCTTTCCAGGCATAGTAGTGCATGCCTGTAGTCTCAGCTCCTTGGGAGGCCGAGTGGGGAGGACAGAAAGTCTGAGACCAGCCTGGACAACTTCACAAGATCCCTGCCTCTAAATAAAACACAAAAAGGGCCAGGAGCGTAGCCTGGTAGCACAGCACCCATGGGCTCAATCTGTAGCACCGCGAGAGGTTCTCTTCTCTGTGTTGCCATAGCAATTCTTATTCATAGGATTCTTACGCATAGAGTTACATGTTCATAGCTTCACTTTCTACAATTCAGCTTTATGTGGTTCTAGTCTAAAATATTAAATGAACAATTCCAGAAATAAGCAATCCATAAAATTTGAACTGCGTGCCATTCGGAGTAGTGCGGTGGACTCTCCTGCTCTCCTGCCGGGTGCACCCCAGGCACAAAGCTTCTCTTCCAGCACACCCGCACTGGGTGTGTGTCCGCTGGTCCCACCGAAGCCATCCGGGCTGGCGCTGGGGGTCGAGGCATTATTGGGGTGCTTGTGTTCAAGTAACCATATTATGCTTCGTAAGAGTCCCAGAGTGCAAGGTTAGGGACCCGGCAGCTCAGAATTCCAAAGAAAAGCCACAAAGTGCCTTCTTTATTAAGGGCAAAGATTAATATTCTCAATGAAGAAATAGAAAGTATGTGGTGAGGTTGTTAACATCTACAATCAATTATTTTTAATCTCTTCTGGTGACAAATGTATAAATTGACCTTTATATAGGTGCATATGTTTGGAAAAAACAGCACATGGGGGTTCTGTGGCACCCATGGTGTCAGGGGCCCATGGGAGGTTTCGGAATATGCTTTCCACAGACAAGCAGAACCACTCCAGACCCATGTTAGTGGTTTTGTCTATTTGGATGATATACATTTTTCCCTATTAATACTTTAATTTGCTTGTGTCTTTGCATCTAAATCGTATCTTCTATTTTAGGGACTACATGTAGTTGCAGCATACTTGTATTTTTCACTCCTGGGACCTAAGCCCAGGGCTCTCGCACTGAGCTGCATGCCCAACCTTTCTTGTTTACTTTTTAGAGTTGGAGCCTTCCTAAGTGGTGAAGTTGTTCAGGCTGAGCCCAAATGTGTGCTCCTCCTGCCTCAGCCTCCCAGCATGCTGGGTGAATCAGAGTTTTTGTTCATTGTTATAATTTTTCAATTTTAATTCATTGATAGGCAATCATTATTTTATGTATTTAGTGCAGGGTCTCACTACACAGATCGGACTCATGGTGATCCTCCTGTTTTCAGCCTCCCAAGTGCTGGGATCGCAGGCGCGCACCACCATGCCCAGGCTCCATCTCTGGCTCGGCACGCCCCAGGGCAATGCCGGCAGCAGGTCAGGGATTGAAGACAGGCAATGGCTGATAAGGTCTCCACCACTCTGTTTTCCTTGATGTCTCATGCCTTTGCTGCTCTTATATCCTTGCACCTACCCCTTAAGCCTGTGTCACCTCTTCTCCTCTAGTCACTTTCCTAATGGCTGTGTGTGCACAGTCAGCTTTCCTGCTGCTGACTTATAGGATGAAAGGTGGAAAGACTCGTCTGGTTCACAGTCTCAGAGGCTTCAGCCAAGCTCAGCAGACCCCAAGGTGGGGACATGGTGATGGAAGGACATGCTGAGCCAAGGAGTCACCTCATGGTGGTCAGGAAGCACAGCAGGCAGTGCAGAAAGGAAGGGGCCACAGACAGTTACAGGCCCCAGGGCCGCGCCCCCAAGCCCCCCCAACCACCCCCAACACCCCGGGAGGTATGCTGTGCTGCTTTTTCATCTGCTGCGTGGCTGCCAAGTCTAACTAATTCTTTACACAATTCTCAATCAATACTGTCACACTCAGATGGGACAAATGTTACCTAGGTCTAACTCAGCTTAATGCAAACTTAATTTCAATAGCATGCTAAGTCTTGGCTCCTCTATAATTCTGTCTCCTTACAGCTCCTCTGAGCTGTGCAGAGGTCCACAGCCATATCAGCTGTACATGCATTAACATATCTATCATTACTGGCTGTGCAGTTGACTTTTAAATTAGGTAGGAGAAGAAATAACTGCAAACAGAAGTATATGTACATTGTTTTCCATAGTTACTGAGGTGGTTACATGTATTCTTCATGTAGATTCACATCACCATTTCTCTTCCACTTGAAGAATCCCCTTTAGTTATTCTTTTTTTCAAATGTATTTAGTACAGGGTCTACCGGGGCTCACTACACAGATCGGACTTGTAGTGATTCTCCTGTTTTCAGCCTTCCGAGCGCTGCGATCCCAGGCTTGCCATCACACCCAGTTCTCGGCCGTCTCCACGCCCCGGGGGCGGGGCCGACGCATCACGCCGAGGATCTAAGGCCGGTTCCGGCCTCCGCCGAAGCAGGCTTTCTAATCCGCTGAGCTACCTGGCCGACTCTTCCTCTTAGTTATTCTTGTATGATAGATATTAACGCAATCTCCTGGTTTTTGTGTGTCTGGGGATGTCTTTATTCCTTCTTCATTTTCAAGGATAATTTGGTGGATGTTGCCTTGCAGTCTTTGAGTTCTACTCTTTGCAGATACACTCCATTTCCTTCTGCCCGCACAGTTTTTAAAGCAGAGTCAGCTGTTAGTCTTGTCTAAGGAAACTTGATCTTTTTAAGGAGTTTTCTGTTGCTACTTTCAATGTATAAATTTTTTGGCTTTGAGTTTCTTCAAGCTGACTGATGTGCTCAAGTATTACTATTTAGGGTTTAATCTATATGGCCTTAGGCTTTCTTGAGGCTTTTGGATATCATATTGATTTGAAGGTGTTAAAACAGCTTTGCATTCTTTAGGTAAATATCACCTGAGCATGGAATAAATTGTTCTTCTATATTGCTGAGTGTGGTTTGCAAGTATTTTATAAACGATTCTGTGTGCATAGTCACAGACATAGTGACACGTGGTTTTCCTATGATGTCTCTTTCTTGTCATAGTACTGAGGTAATTCTGGCCTCATAGAATGATTTGGAAGTGTTCCCTCCTCTTCTATTTTTTCGGGGAAAGTTTGTCAAGAATTGATATTAATTATTTAAGCATGTTTGAACCCTGATTCTCTTTTTATATAAATCTAAATATGATGTTGAGCTTCTCCGTAAATTTTTTTTTCTTTCTTTTTTTCCCCCCAACACTGGGGATTGAACTCAGGACCCTGCACTTGCCAGGCAGGCACTTATTCCACTGAGCTATTGCCCCAGCAACAATTTTTTTTTTTTTGTGGAACTGAGGATTGAACTCAAGCCCTTGTGCTTGCCAGACAAGCACTTATTTTACTGAGCCATCTCCCTGGCAAATTTTTCATATTTGGCAATGCACTCTTAACTCTAAAATTTCTATTAAATTCAATTTTTTCCAACTCTACAATATTCTCTACTTTGTGAGAGACAGTTATACCTTCCTTTAACCTTTTAAGGATATGTGGTGAATTAATTAATGGGCAACTTGTGACACCCAGCTGAACTAAATGAGCATGTGTGGGGCATGGCAGGCCCACCTGAGGATTGCTGCCAACAGCAGAAAAGGAGAACTGGAGGGGAAGATGGCATGCTGGCTTCCCTGATGTGAACTCAGCTGTACTCAGCATCGGAGAAGCTTGGGACCTCGCTGTCACTGAGGATGGCTGTGGTTTCCGGGGAGCTCTGGTGCTTACCTTGAGTGGGGCTTCCTGGCTCCAGCTCAGATCCTCAGCCCGCTGGCGCAGACCCTTCATCCCGCTGACACAGACTTTCCAGCTTCCACCACTGACCTTTGGGCCTTCCTAGCACAGATCCTTGACCAGGCTTGCATGAGGGTGGGCTCTAGGCCTCCAGTTAAACTCATGGAGAACATTGCTGCAGGCTCTAGCTTTTAGGCTAGCTCCCTCCCAGAGGCTGCTGCTGGAAGACCCAGCCCCTGAACTGGGTGCTTGGGTCTCTGGTGCATGGGCAGAGCTCCTGCAGGTTTCTGCATTTGACTCTTCAGGTGACTCATATAAAATAATGTGTGCCCTGTATTAAATCTCGCCCCTTGCAAACCCTGACAACGGGATACTTTTAAAAATTCTTTGAACGTATGTAGAATAACTGATTTAAAGTCTTTTTTTCCCAGCTCTAACATCTGAGTACCCTTGGGAAAGTTTTCTGTTGGTTGTTCTTTTTCTGTGTATGAATTATATATTCTGGTTTTTATTGCATGTATCATAATTTTTGTTGAAAATTGGACATCTTAGAAAACATTGTCACAGCTCTGCCATTAGCTCCTCCCCTTGAGAGATTGTTGTTACTGCTGAGTGTGATTATTTTTTCTTTGTGTTACCTCTTTTTACAGTGGCTTTCCTAGCTAACTGCTTTCCTGTAGGGTGCAGCCATTGAACTTTCTACTCTCTTTGCCCAGTTTGTTTTTGTTTTGAAGCCGGGCTTCCTAGTGTAAGTACAGTTCAGTGTCCAGCCAGGGGTCAATCCGATTTGCTTAATTGCCGTAGGCACAGTTTCACACCCTCTGCTCGCATTGCCTGGGAGTGAGGACATCTTCATTTCAGCTGAGTGTCCTCCTCAGCCCTCACTCTGCTGTGCAGGACCTCAAGGCCAGGGTGGCCAGGTTTCCACCTCCCAGGTCGCCTCAGGCACCCTGCCCCTACACATCATTTTCTAGGGGCCAGGGAATGTGCCCCAGCTCCTCACAGCTCTCTGTCTCCTCTCTCTGCACGTCTTCTTTGCAATTTTCAGCCCTGCTCTTGTTAACACCAGATGAATCACAGCCCTGGGCGGCTGCAAGGCTGCCGGCAGATCCTGTTGCTCCAAGTAACACCCTTTGCAAAAGGCTTTATTCGCAGAGCCGAGCTCCCAGTCCAGTCAAAGAACAACTACGCCCTAGGAATAGAGATTTTCCAGGGAGCTGCTGGTTACATCAAAACACGGACTGTTCTCTCTGCAGAAGACTTTTTTAAATGTTTTAAATGGACTGAGAGAATTAACTGTACAGTTGTCTGTACAACATGATGTTTTGATGTTTGTCTGTGTCACGGAGCTAGCAGAACTCAGAGAGGTCAGTCCTCTGTTGCCAGTGAGGCTGCTGCTTTCAAGGCCCCAGGACCTCAGAGATGAGAGGGGGAGGGCATGTGAATCGCCCCATTACAAATGCCCCAGACCCATGAACACTGGCAGAACTCAGTAGTTTTCCTTGATCAGATGCCTGGCAGTGTGCCCTGTGCCCACGATGTATCTCCAGAGTTTGAAACTGGCCACACGGTACCATCTGGTGAATTTGGGGGCTTGCCTTTCAGCAAGAGTGGTTTCCCTGAGTCCCTACCTGCATTTTCTTTAGCCTAAAGCTTTGAGCTTCCACGCATAGCTCCCTGAGCCCACGGTTGGTTTTCATGTCCAAGTAGCTGTGCATCTTCTGAAGACAGCCGTGTTGCACTTCCACCGGGCAAACGGCACCTGCCCTGGTTCTGATGCTGGTGACTGCGAGTAAAGCCACCACCAATTTCCACACACAGCTTTTGTGGGGAGGTAATTTTTCAGTGATTCTGGGTATATCTCTAGAAGGTAGACAGCCAGGGTGTGTGCTAAGTGTTGCATTAAAGTTACAAAAGTCTGCCAACCTGGTGGCAGAGTGGCTGCAGCATTTTGTGTTCCAGCCAGCAACAAATAAGGAGGCTCGTTGCTTCACACTTCCGCTGTCACCATAGCATCCGTCGCTCTCCCTTTCAAAATCTGTAGCTGCTGTAAGAGGCAGACAGCCGCCTCCACCTGGGCCTTCAGCTTTCATCTACCTAGGTTTTAATGATGTTGAATGTCTGATCTGTGCTCACACACACCGCTTCCAGAGATGCGTGTCTTCTCAACAATTGTGCACATTTTCATAAAATTGTTCAGTGTTGAGAATTTTTGCATATTTAGGATGAATATCCTTTATCATAAGTGTGAATCAAATATTTTTCTCTGCTATGTCACTTCTTTTTTAGAAAAAAAACAACTTTAGAGTCTCTTTCCAGGAGAGGAATAATTATTTTTAATGCAGCTCAACCCATTAATTTATTTTTGTATGAGTTGTGCTTTTGGTATGACACAAAAAACATCTCTGACTAACTAAAGGCCATAGAGATTTTTCTTCCTTTTTCTGAAAGTTTTGGGGATTTAGACTTCCTTTTTAGGTCTATGATCATTATTTTGTAAGTTATGGTCGGAGGCAAAATGCATTGTTTTCCCTGAGCTGCCTAACTGTTGCATCACTTTCTCCACTGAGATGGGTTAAGATTTGAATCAAACTTGGCCATACAAGGTGAGATTGAAAACTACAGTGAGCATTTAAATTGTTTAAATTATTACAGTAAAAGACGCGTTGGCACTAATCCCCGTCAAAGTTCTCCCCGCACCTCAAATACTTAGCTCACTGTGCTCTGCCACTTTCTGAAGCAGCTCTCCTTCCTGTCTACGGCTGTGCTGTCCTGGAGGCCTGGGGGCCTGAGTACGCACCACACCTTCCCCTCGCGCCTCCTGCGGCCATTTGGCTCTGGGGAGGGGCCAGAGTCTGCAGCACTGATATGATGAATGAGGCGGTGAGCACACAGTGTCACCTTCTTACGAGCCTCCTCCTCCTCCTGGGTGGCTCTCGGTTGTGCTCACTATAGTTTTTTACCACATCTCCTCAAGGTGCTCGTAAAAGAGGACTTCTGGAGATGTTTTAGGAAGTGACAGGAAAAGTGGGATGTGTGTGAAGGGGAGAGGCCTGGGGATTGGCCTAGTGTGTGTTTGTTGCGATAATGTTTTAGCAAATTAAACATTTATTGTATTTTTCAGTCACTCCTTGTACGTATATTTTATTAGCATCATATGTCAATATCTGTTTGGAGACTGGGCGTGGTGGCGCATGCCTGTAACCCCAGCGCTTGGGAGGTTGTAAACGGGTGGATCACTACGAGTCCAATCTAGTAGTGAGACCCTGAACACCTTGCAGACCCTTCCCTAAAATACAAATAAATAAATTAATTAATTAATTAATATCTATTTGGGTTGTTTTTACAAATTATGTTGCTATAAAAAATTCCTTAACTACATTATACCTGATTTGTGTATGGACCACAGAATCTACAGCCTCAGCAAGGTAATGGTCTAAGAACTTCGCTGTAGGTTCAGTGGGGCTTTCTACACAATCACTGTATCTGCATGAAATTTTTTTTATATTTTCAGCATGCGCTGTATGCTGTCTATATCCTACTGAATTGGCCTGGGTTGGGTGGGGCGGCTTTCCTTGCTTTATTTTGGATTTTTCAGAGACAACCTTCCTGTTTCTCACAGCAAGCTGACCATGCACACAACCAATTGGCTGCTACCGCACCGGGTAAATTTTTCAATTGAGATATTGTATTTTTCCATCGCAGGCTCTCCACTCTACTCTTCTTTGAATAGTTTCTTTTCTTCTATTGAAATTCTGTATTTTATTCCTCCTTCTGTGCATGTTTTTTATTCTTTAAATCTAAGATCATGTTCATAATAACTGCTCTAGACTGTCTTGTTTACTAGGTCTATCATTCGTGTTATATTTTGGGGTCTATTTTCACTGATGATTTTTCTTCTTTTCAGCGCTATTTGTGAGTCACACTTTCCCCGTATTTTTCTCCTAAGATCCTGGATGTTATGATACTATTTTTGCTGAGTGTCCTGCTTTGTAGTTTGGTCTAGTGGGCAGCTCATTTGCTCACAGTGAAGCTTGTTCTTGAGACTTGTTTATAAGCTGGGTAGCCCACTCTCGGCCGATTCAGCCCACTTCTGAAGCATGGCCTTTCCGGCCTCCACGCCAGCCAACTGGATCTGTACCACGTCCCAGCCTTCCCATTCTGAACAATGCTCTCTGTCCCAGGCATCAGCGATGAGTGAGCTTGAAAAAATGCTGTCTTTCTGCCCTGGTGGAGCTCCTGCCCCTGCTGGCGACTCCAGTGATGGCCACGCTCCTTCCCACCTCCACTTCTGGGCCAGTGGCAGGCTCTCCCCGAAGCACAGCCACCAGACCCAGGAGGGGCCCTGCCAACGGCAGGACTCCAGGAGACCCAGCCCTCTGGGCTACCTGGTCTCTGTGCTCCCTTCCTGTCCCAGTGGATGTGGTCCCCAAGAACATGACCCCAGGCCCAGGACTGAACAGGCCAGCAATGGTCCCTCCTAGTAAGAACAGGGGTGAGTGTGCTCCTACAGAACACCGGGTCACATATGCTGCTCAGAATGCCGGGTAACGTATGCTCCCCAGAACGTCGGGTCACGTATGCTCCTCAGAACGCCGGGTCAGTAAGCTCCTGCTGAACGCCAGGTCACGTGTGCTCCTACAGAACACCTGGGAGAATGACGGAGGGCATCACACATTGACCTGTGCTCTCCAGGAGCCCCCTCACCTGGTGACACCCCACTCCCAGACATCCCAGCCCCATTCTGGCTCTGCTCTGCCACACCCTGAGGGAGGAGTCACTTCCCACCACCTAGGCCTCAGCCTCCCTCAGAAGACAAGTAGTTGGCCTTGTTTCGCTCTCGCCCTCCTGTTTGTGACACTCTGCGTGCAAGGTTTCCTTCTCCTGAACTGGCCAAGAACTCAATCCCTGGGTCATAATTGGTCTCGAATCACTGGAAAGTGTCCTGTTGTGTCTGCAAGGCTCACACTCCCACCTATGAGATGGAAACACCTTGCACCCAGGACAGAACCAGCTCTCTCTCTTCCCTATGGCCAACTGGCCTGCCCCGCCATCTCCTCTGCAGCCTTGCAGTCAGAACAGCATCTGCATGGGGAGAGGAGAGCCCCATCTGTCTTTTGGCCCTTGGCCCCTGGCATCAGACAGAAGCGCTATAGACCCAGGAAGGTGACCAACCCCCAGGGTGGGAATGGGCTGCAACTCTGGGCCTTCATGCAAGGAGACAAACTGACACTATCTTATTCCCAAGACTGGGGTGGTGGGGTACAGGAGGATCTTGCCCTGTTGGCCACATGGCACTCCCTGTCTTCATCACAGACCATGAAAGGCCCCCAGGTTGGTCCAGGGCTGCCTGCAGGCCCTTGGCGGGACCCGATGGCACTGGAAGGCGGTCCCGTGAGTCAGGAAGGGGGACACCGCCTCTACGCACTGCTGCACAGGTTGGCTCCAGTCCTCGGGCTCAGTAGATGCCCCAGGGCTTGAAGCCCAGCACCAGAGCCTCCTCGGTCCTTGCCTGCCCCTGGGCCCTCTGGCCCCTCGTGCAGCTCTACCTGCCCCTCTTCTGCCTTACCCCAGGCTGAAGCATACATCAGCAGCCGTGCACACAAGTGCCCGAGCAGCAGGGGACAGCTACCTGTCCTTGGCCTCTCTGCTGTGGGGTTCAGGGCACTGCTAGGGAGGGGGCCCTACAAAAACAGCACATCAATCCTGCTACAGCCCCGCCGGCCTGGACGCCGCTACCATCCCCTGCTAGCGTGTCTGGAGGCTTCGCCAGCTCCAAAAGAAAATAACCTTTTTTTTAATCCTCCCCAAAAGCAAGTTGGAAAATGGAAATCTCCCTCGGCGAGCTCCCTCACAGCACAAGCTCCTGGGCACAGGCTCCTGGGTTTCAAAACCCAGGCAACTCAACTATTTACCATAGCTCAGTGCCAGTGACAGTGCAGGGCCAAGTCCCTTGGCCTTAGGTGACCCTGGGGCTTGGGGCTGCCCCCTTGCCTTGCTACTGGGGGAGAGGGTTGAGGGTTGCTGGGGCCCATGGCAGAAGGCCTCTCTGTCGGTACTGGAGGTGCTGTCCTGAGGAAGTGGCCTCCAGAGCCCATCAGGGTCCTCAGGTCCTACTACAAGAGCAGCTCTTCAGGCAGGCGACTGTCTTGTCCTGGGGTATGAGGGGGGGCGGGGCATTCCTAGACAGGAACCTGCCAACTTGGACACTTCTGCCAGTGACTCCTGGTACTCCAGAGGCCTGGGCTAGGCCATGCTCCCTCCCACGCTGAGCTCCTCCTCCCTGGCAGTGTGGAACTCAGTCCTCCGCAGTCCCATCCCAGGACACTAGAATGTTCTTTCCAAACTCAAGCCAAGTTCACCTCTCTGCACTGCACCAGGACAGTCCCAGGACATCCTTGAAGTGGAAAGAGGTTTTGCACACCGTCTGGTCAATCATCTCCATTTTAGAAAAGGAGAAACTGAGGCCAGAGGGGGGCAGTCCCTTGGCCTGGCTCTGCCTCCTAGACAACTTACAATCAGCCCAGTCCTGCTGTTGGAGGGACAGTGTGGCCTCCAGGCTCCTCTCTCAAGACTCCCTGCAGGTCCTGGCATCCCGGTCACCCCAACCAGCCTTGCACATGCCCGTTAGGCTGTTGCATGCAGCCTGGTGGGATCTT
Organism: Octodon degus; assembly: GCF_000260255.1. NCBI lineage: Eukaryota > Metazoa > Chordata > Mammalia > Rodentia > Octodontidae > Octodon > Octodon degus. The sequence continues at coordinate 3,254,381 of NW_004524802.1, read as the reverse complement.
CCTGTGGCTTCTGTGCCTGGCTGCCTGGTTCTTTCTGAAAAGGACCTCTGTCTTCCTCTCCTCATTTCTGGGGTCACTGAGACCTTTCCTGGCACAGGCCCAGGGCTCAGCACGACGGAGCCCCAGCTTTGCTGTGCTTGAGAAGAGGCTTGGCTGACCCCAAAGCTCCAGTGAAGAGACGCCTCCTCGCCCCAGCGCAGCAGGAGCAGGAGGCGCCCGAGTCCCCTGCAGGACTCTGTGAGGAGCGGGCCGAGCAGCTGGGCCAGCTCCATTTCCAGGGCTGTAGGGAGCTATGAGGTGGTCCCGTCAGTCAGGGCAGACGTCTAGTGAACACATTATTTTAACATGAACATCCCGCTGTCTTCTTTTTTTTTTAATGTACGCAATTTTTAGACTTGGAGTAGAGTTTACACACGGCAAAATGGATTCAAGAGAACAACTTGAGTACACAAACTGAGCCAGAAACTTCCCTTCCCCAGAACGCACGCAGCCCAGCCCAGGAGCCAGGCCCTCCTGTCTGGTGGCCAGAGTGGTTGCCGCTGTGTCACGGTAGGCTGGCTTTACCCTCTCCAGAGCTTCCTGGGAATAGGACCCTTGCTTTCTCCGGCCTGACTTTTTCACTTGGCAGAATGTTTGGGGGTTTGTTACGTTGCATACAACGTTCCCTCTTGCTCAGCAGCATTTCATTGTGTTGACTTACCACAACTTGGTCACCCTTTGCTCCGCTAAGGGCCCCTGGATTGTTCCCAGTTTGGGTTTATTCCAAAGAAAACAGCGGCAGACACATTTGCACACAAAAGACTTCTCACGGATACATGTTTCTCGGGCAAATACTCAGCACTGGAACTGGCAGGTCACAGGGGACCTGTACGTTCCACTGTGTGCGAAGCAGCCAGTTTTCCGAAGCAGCGCTGCTACTCCGTAATCGTTTCTGACAGCTTCCCGCGCTGGCGTCCTTGCACACACGTGACTCTCCGGCGCCGCTGTTAGCGCAGGTCCCTCTGCGGTAGCGGATTGTGTTGCCTTAGCCAGGTGCTGATTCGCGGGGCCTTGCTGGGATCCTGCACGTGCTATTTGGCCCCTCGAGTACCTTCTCTTGTGACATGACAGCTTGACTGTTTCGTTCATTTAAGTTTTTGTCTTTTTATTGTTAAATTGTAGACATTGTTGATATGTTCTAGATATATGTCCTTTTCCAGATGCATGTATTGTGTTTCTGTCC
>NW_004524802.1:3227319-3253003 GCF_000260255.1 Octodon degus | reverse complement strand
TTCAGCGTCTCACTACTAGATCGGGACTCTTAGTGATCTGCCTGTTTACAGCCTCCCAAGAGCTGGGATTACAGGCGCGCGCCACCACGCCCAGTCTCAATCGCCCTCTCAGCATGCCCCCGGGGACGAGGCCGGCGAGGCAGGCCCCGGGGATCGAACCACCAGCCCCTTCCCCTACTTGCAGGTGCTTTAATTCACTAAGACGTTCCTTTTCATTTTTTAAGCATCATTTTTTGGCTACCCTTTCAATTTGGATATGAGGCTATTAGAGTGGTACGTAGGGCTCACGTACAGTCGAAGATTGTTTACATTTCATCACATTTGATTGATAACTTTTGCCTCTCTTTCTTTCATGCATGTATGAATAGATATACACATGTATAAATATGCATATATTGATATTAAATCAAATGCATGTGATAATTATTTGTATGTGTCTAACACACATGTGTACATGTGTATGTGTATGTATGCATGTGAAACATATCAGCACACAGACAGACGCCTTTCCCCTGCACCAGCTGAGGAGAGTGGCCTACCTCCCTACACAGTATGTGGGGGGATTATTCACACATTAAGAAAACGTATATGCACATCAGCAACTTTGGCCCTGATGTGCCCTGCCATCCAGCCCTCCAGCTCCAAGCTACATTGGTTGTTACAGTCACTTCCGTTGTGCCACCTGGCTCCAAGTTCAGGATCTCATCCGGAACAGGCACAGCACTCAGCCCCAGGGCCTCTGCTGGCATTTTAGTCTGGGACAGCAGCTTTCGTGCCTGCCCTTCACAGTGTCAGGAGCACAGAGCAAATACTGCGCAGGATCTCCCTCAATTCAGGGCTGTCCTGTGCTCCCCAAGGACTAGATTACTTCACTGGCTTGGGCTGGGCCAGAGTAGAGTGCGGGAGAGGTGTCCGTGTGGTGCGGCTCTGGTCCCGACGGTGAGAGGTGCTCATTTGGATCACTGTGATATTGCTATTTCCCGTGTTCTGGACTGTGAAGTCTTTGCCTTCCCTTTGCAATTCACAGGTAACTTGCGGGGACTGCACGAGTCAGCCGGGGCTGGTGTGCTAAACACAGGATTCGGGGTGGCTGGCTGCAACAGCGTGCGTTACTTCTTTGCGGCTGGCTCTGAGGCTGGACTCCAGAGGCCAGCTGTCGGGGGGCTTCTCCCAAGGGCTCCTGGTGTCTCAGGGGGTCTGTCACTCCTCTTATAGAGAGCCCGGTGCGCTCTTCCACCCACATGACCTCCTGTGACCTGAATCGCCTCCTCAAAGGCTGTTTCCAAACACAGTCACATTCCCAGGTCCTGAGGTTTGGGCTTCAACACTGGACTTTTGGAAGGAAGCAGTGTATTCCATAACAGAGACACTTGGAAACCCTAAGCCTGCTGCTCCTCGTTAGCCTCTCACCCAGTACCCTGAGCACACACTGAAACGACTCTCACTTCATCTTTCCTTCTGCACTGATAGGCTCTCCTTCTGTATTGATGAGCTGACATTCTGCTGAGGAGAGCAGGCCCTCCCCAATGCAGATGCGTTCTCTCTGCTTTAGGTGCATGGCCTTTTGTCGTGCTGAGTGGGTTCTAACACATTGCTACCGTTATTTTTGTGTTCAACTGTCCTAAATCTGGCCAATGGGAGCTCCACCAAACTCGTTCTTGGGTGCACAGTTTATTTTTGCTTGTGATTTGTTTCCCATAGACTATTTTTTAGAGTATTTTTAGGTTCATAGCAAAATCAAGCAGAAAGTACAGAGTTCCCATTCACCCCCTGCCCCTCTCCAACCTTCTCCTCCATTGTCAACATCTTACTCCCCATGCTTTGGCCTTCTGAGCACTTCCTCGGCATCTTCAGAACTTCTTGACACCGGGCCGTAGAGCTCTAGGGGTGCAGGTGGGCGAGAGCCTCCCAGCTGAGCTTCTCTCCGACCACTGAGCCTGAAGGTGGAAATCCCACTGCTCTCTCTTGCTGTGGAAGCTGGTGATCTTCTCCTTTTCATTGGAGGGTTCACTCCATGTGCAGTTGGGGGAGTGTCCCGTCTTCCTACTCCCCTGCCTTTCTTTACTCCTTCATTTCTTATTCCTGCTTTCTGTGTGCTTGGGGTTTCTTTTTGCATCCCATTACATACTCCTCTGCACGATTTTTCCTTACTTCTGTTGGCTTACAGTATGCGTGCTTAACTCATTGTCGCCCAGCTTGCATGAGTGTTCTAGCCGTTCCATTTAACACAAGACACAGCAGTAGTTCCACCAGTTGCGTCCTCCCACCCTTTCAATTATTATCGCAGACGTTACTTCACCATGGTACAAGCTCTGTTGCTGATCCATTAAACAATTAATTGTCTTTTAAGGAATTGGATAAACACTGTCTTGTGACTGTCCACATAGTCATTAGTTACAATGGTCTGCGGCTTCCCTAGTATCTCAGGCTCCGTCTATTACCATCCCCCCCAACTACAGAGCTCCTAGCATCCTTACAGTGCAAACCTGCAGGTAGAGAATTCTTTGTATTTCGTTTTCCCAAGAACCTCATTATTTCTTCATTACTTTTCAGAGCAGTTATAGGTTCACAGCAAAACTGAGCAGAGGACACCAGGGCGCCCCCTAGAGCTCTGCCCGCCATGTCGAGGCTTCCTCATTGCCAGCATCTCCAGCATGGTAGAGGATATATTACTGCTGATGAGCCTGCACTGACACGTCGTTACCACCCGAAATCCAGGGCTCACCCTGGAGCCCGCCCCTCCCCCATGCGCATTCTGTGCACTGGAACAAATGTGTCCGGGACACACTGGCTGAGTCACTGCCCTGAGAGCCCTCCTGCTCGGCGCTCTCCTCCCTCCTGCCCTCTTAACCCCCACAGGCCCCTGATATTTTCAGTCTCCTTCATTTGCCTTTTCCAGAAGGACATATAGCTGAGTCCCCACGAAGGCCTCACAGGACGAAGCCTTTTCAGACTGGCATCTTTTATTCAGTAGTATGCCTGCAAGACTCCTCCAGGGCTTTTCATGGCCTGATAGCTCATTTCTTTTCCGCACTGTGTTCCATTGTGCGGATGGCCATAGTCTCTCCATTACCCGCTGGAGGGCATCCCGCTGCTGCCAAGTTTCTGTAGCTATGAAGAAAGCTTCCAGAGAGACGCTTACGCCAGGCTTGCATGAACACGTGGCTCAGGTGCCTTGGATAAGTACACGAAGCCTGGTTACTAGATCTTATGACAAGGGTCCATGTAGTTTAGAGGGAAACTGTCAAACTGTCTTTCAGGGTATAATGACTTGTGTAGAGCTGTCCCTCCATAGCCTTACGTGCTCCTAAGTGGGTCTTTTCAGAGATAGCTGAATCTAGGGCAGTGACACTCACATTAAGGGTGTATAACACTAAATTAGCCACTGATTAGAATTAACAGAGTTGTGAGTGTGAATCATGGGAGTGTGTGGCACCAGCCAAGCAGCGTATAGCCTGGATGGGATGAAAGGGAAAGGGAGGCCTGCTTTGCTGCGTCCCGCCTACCCTGCCATGGGCTGTTTCTTCTCTTGCATACCCCGCTTCCATGTCACCTGCCTGGAACCAAATGACTGTGGGCTAAAACTGCTGCAACCTGTGAGCTGAAATAAGCCTTTCCTGTCTTAACCTGCTGGTGTTGGATATTGTCTCAGTGATGAGCGTAATGAAGACACAGGCTGATGGCTTATTTTGCCTTCCCACCATCAGTGAATCAGAATTCTGATCACGCTGTCACTAGTAGCTGGTGTGATCAGAGCTCTAGATTTGGGTCAGTAGAACAGGTATGTTACAGAATCTCGTCGTCATCTTCATTTGCGTTTCTCTGACGATGTATGGTATCAAGCATCTTTTCCTGTGTTTATTTGCCACCTATGAAAAAAAAATCCTTCTGAACTTTTTAGGGGGTCTATGGGTTAGCTCAGTTGTTTAAATGCCTGTTTAAGCAAGCTCAGTCAGGCTCAGGATACTTTGGGTCAATCCCCAGGTCCTCAAGCCTTACCAGACCTGCCCTGAAGGCATCCTGAGCAAGCCCAAAAATAGAAAATAAAAAGTCCTTATTCTCCACTGATGTATCCTTTTTGATAAAGCACCTATTAAGGCTTGGAGGTCATTTTTCAATCAGTTTGTATTTTTTCGTTGTTGAGTTTTGAGAGTTCTTACATATTTTGGATAACAGTCCTGTATCAGATGTGTCTTTGTTGATACTGTCACCCGGGCTGTGGCCCGTCTTTCCATTCTCCTAGCAGAGTCTCTCATGGAGAATGGTGTTTTTATCCTAACAGAGCCCAGTTTATACATTTTTCATTGGTTGTGCTTCTGGTGTCATGTCTAAAACATGGCTGCCGAACCTGAGCTCACCTGCATTTTTCTCCTGTGCTAATCTTTAGGCCAGTGTCAGAAAGCTATGTCACATGTGTTGCAGTGTTTTTAAGACAAAAGATGCTCATATATGAGTTGCTCCTTTACAAACTAAAACCTCAGTATTCAGATGTAATTGTCGTGTAGGCGGTTGGTGATAAATCCATAGGTTTGGGGTTGCATTTGGGGCACGGGGTCTCTAAAAATGTCCCTGCCACTGCTGTATGGGTTTTATGATTTATGATTCTGTATTTGATGTTTAGATCCACAATCCATTTTTTTTTCATGCTATATATTTGGCATAGGGTCTTACTACACAGCTCAGACTTGTAGCGATCCTCTTACTTTCAGTCTCCTCAGCATGCCTGGGGATGGTGCTGCACGGCATGTGGGCTGTGATCCATTTTGAGCTAATTTTTTTTTTTTTTTCCGGAACCGGGGATTGATCTCAGGCCCTTCCACTTGCCAGACAAGTGCTTATTCTACTGAGCCACCTCCCCAGCCCCTGAGTTAATTTTTTGCCTGGCATGTTTAAATGCGTGTGTGCTCTTGTTTTTGTTTTGCTTTGCTCTGTTCTGCATACGGATGGCCTGGTTTTGCGGCAACACGCATTGCGTCCAGTCCCTCTCCACAGTGTCTTACTTCATTGCATTGCCCGCTTTCCTTTGACAAAGGCAAGCTGACTCTGTGCCTGGCTCAACTTTGGGGACACCTGCCCGCTCTGTCCCACGGTCTGTGCGCGCGTTCTTTCGTCAGCACCACCCCATCTCGATCCCTGCAGCCTTGTCAGCAGTCAGGCAGGATGAGCTTTCCAATTTTGTTTTTCTTCGATCTTCTGCGGATGATTGTGGTCCGCTGCCTCTACACACACACTTTAGATCCAATTTGCTGACATCACAAAATAACTGGCCAGAGACTTGCTTGAGGTTGCTCTGCAACTCGACATCGGTTTGGGAAGACGGGGCAACAATATTGAATGTTCCTGTTCATGAACACAGAATACTTCTCTTATTTAATTACTTTTTTAATTTCATCAGAGTTTTGTCATTTTCCTCGTATACATCTTATACATACTGTTAGAGTCATGTTTAAATATTGTATTTCTGGGATGCTAGTGTAAGTGGTATTGCATTTTTAATTTCAAATTCCAGTTATTTATTGTGGGTACATAGGGAAGTAATGGTTTTCATACATTAGCCTTGTGTCTCACAAACTTGTTACTGTTGGCTGTGAGCTCCAAGAGGTATTTTTGCTGTTCTTATGGTATGTCTATTCTTTTAGATTTTCTGCAGAGATGATTACGTCAGCTGTGAACAATGACACTTGTACTTCTTCCTTCCAAGTAGGAGCCTTTTACTTCCTTCTTGTATCTTATTACACCAGCTCAGTCTCACCACAGGATCCCAAGAAGCAGTGGTTAGAATGAACACCCAGCCTTCTTCCTAGTCAGACCAGGAAAACCTGAAGCTCTTTGCATTAAGTAAAATGTTAGCTTTAGGTATTCTGTAAACATTCTTTATCAAGCTAAGGATTTCTCCTCTATTCCTAGCTTATCCAGAGTTTTTCATCATGAACAATATTAAGAATTTCAAGGGCTTTTTCTTCGCAACTGTTGGTCCAATCATATAATTTTTCTGCTTTCACTTGCTCAGGTAGTAGACTATATGAATTGATATTTGAGTGTTGCACTGGCCTTATATATCTGGAATAAAGCTCACTTGGCTGTGATACACAGTTCTTTTTGCACATTGTTGGGTTCGATTAGCTAATGTTTTGCTGGGGATTTTCGCACCTGGGAGTATGATCATGCTGGTGTGTGGTTTTATTTGTTCATAATATTTTTGCCTGGTTTTGGTTGTAGGGTAATATTGGCCTCAAAGACTGAGGTAAGATGTATTCTCACTATTTCTACTTCCTGAAAAAGATTGCAGAGAAATCTCATGTAAAATTGTTCCTCAGTTGGTTATTAGATTTTCTGCCCACCCCAACTGGGTCCCATGTTTTTGTTTTGGAAAAATCATTAATTATTGGTTTAATTTCTGTTATAGAAACAGCCATTCAAAACCATTCATGTGAATTTTGGAAGATTGTGTCATTCAGGAAATTGGTCTATTCAATGTAGATTATTAATTTTTTGGATATAGAGTTGTTCACAATGTTACTTTATTATGTTTTCAAGTTTATGGGGCCTGCACTGAGCACCTCTATTTTCCTCTTTCTTCTTAGTCTCCTCTTATTTCTCCTTTCGCTTGGCCAGGGTCTCCCTGTGCTCTCCAGGCTAGCCACGCGTTCCAGGTTGAAGCAGTCCTCCTGCCTCAGTCTTCGGAGTAACTGAGATTATAGGCACATGCCACCGTGCCTGGCTGGGGCTTTGTTTGTGCCAGAGACTGTGCGGTCTGCCCCTCAGAATGGGCCTCATGTGTTCTAGCACTCGGCAAGCTATGTCCCAGCCCTGCTACTTCATTTCTCATTCTAGTAATGTGTCCCTTCTTTCTTCATTAACTGGGCTAGAACTTCGTCCAGTTAAGTGATCTTTCCTGTGGACCAGCTTTGGGAGTCAGGTACTCCTCCTCCTCTGGGTGGAAGGCTGGAGCCTTGGGCCCGGCAGTCTCCCTCCCCTCAGGTCCACTCGGCTGTAACGCCCCAGAAAATCGGGCCAGATCCTCCTTGGGAAGGGATTACGGTGAGCAGGCCAGGCGGTTCCTTTCTCCCTGCTGGAAGGACAAGGGGCCTCTGGTCACACTCTTCCTGGAAGGACCAGCGAGAGTTCCTGGAGGCAAAGTCTGTACACAGGGGCTCCCCAAGGCCAGGGTCTCGGCACAGCTCTGGCGCTCGCCAGCTGTCCACATGAGCTTTCTTCTCCAGCTACTTGGGATAATCCACCTGTGTCTATCAAGGTCTCCACTTTGGTGGAGGAAGTTTCCTTGTGATCCTACTTTTTCTCTCAGTTCTAAGAAAAGATTTTTTTTCTTCTCAGTTTGTTCCACTTTATACTTGCTATTAGAATGAAGTAATGACTTCTAAACGTCTTATAAGCAGGGCTAGAAGTTGAAAGTCTCTATTTCTTTGAAGACATTTGTGCTGGATACAGAGTTGTAGAATGCTAGTTTATTATTTTTTTTTCTTTAGCAGTTTGAAAATGTGCTATTAGGGCTGGCCAGAGAGCTCAGCGGCCTCAAGTGCCTGCTTAGGCAGAGTTCAGTGGCCTGGGTTTGATCCCTGGTGTGCTGTGCTGCCCCCCACCCCCCGGGGGACACGGAGACGGTGATGGAGACTGGGCGTGGTGGCGCGCCTGTAATCCCAGCTCTTGGGAGGCTGAACAGAGCTGGATCACTATGAGTCCGATCTCCATAGTGAGACCCTGTAGACCCTGTACTCAATACAAAAAAAAAAAAAAAAAAGAGAGAGATAATGCGCTATTATATTTGTCCTTAATTATTTCTGACAAGAAATCTAGCATTACGGTTTTCTCCTGGGTCTGTAATATGCCTCCATTTGCCTACTTTCAAGGTCTTCCTCCTTTCTTCATGACTTTTCACGAGTTTTACCATGGCAGAGCTACGTGTGGTTTCCTTCATACTCCTCCTGCTAAGGCCAATCAACATCCTTAGATTTCTGTTACTATTTTCAATTCAAATTTGAATTTGGGGGTTGGGGAGATAGCTCAGCAGTCTAAGCGCCTGCATGGCAAGTGCAAGAACCCAGGTTTGATCCCAGTACCACACACCTTGCTGGCCCCAGAACTCTGGGCACTCAGTGCCGGCCCCTAGACTGGGCGTGGTAATTCATGCCTGTAATCTCAGTGCTGGGAAGGCTGAGACAGGAGGGTCACTATGAGTCTGAGCTGCACAGTGAGACCCTGTACCAAATAAATAAAGATTCCATTTTTTAAATTTGAATTTGGGAGATTATTAACCATTTAAATATTTTTTTCTCTCTCATTTGCTCTTCCTTCTCCTCTGGGGAAGCCCATCTTGGATGCATCTACCGGGTGGCTTGCCATTTTGCCTACAGTTCACTGAGCTTCTGCTCCAGGTATTAAAAAATTCTTATTTTTTCTCTTGGTGTGATTCACTGCTATCGACCTTCCTTTAAACTCACTGATTTTTTGTTTGTTTTTTTGTTTGTACAGGCTCCGGTCTGCCATCCAATACAGTTTTCATTTCAGATACTGAATTTTCCAATTTGAGGATTTTCGTCTGAGTCTTTTTAGAGTTTTCATTCCTCCCCTGACATTTCTCATCACTGTGAAAATACCAATTTGGCCTATTTCAGCTTCACAGGGGTGCAAAGGTAGACAGCTGGGCAGAGCTGCACCTCCAGCTCTGAGTGTGGACCTTCTCCAGTCTACGGTTTTGCACCAGGTCACCCTCTCCCGAGGCTGGGCTCCGTGTCACCAGGCTGAGCAAACCATCATCCTGCGCTCCACTGTGCGCTACAAGGCTGAGCTGAGACGCGTGGTAGGTTGAGGGTATTAAATGCATTTCAGCTTACAGTATTTCAACTTATTTGTCTGGATGTCACCCTATTGTAAATCAAAGAGTATTTCTACATTTTCTTGTACTGTGAATTCTTACAAAGCAGTCTATAAGACTTAAAGTTCTTGCCAAGTAATTCTAATGACTGGATCATCTGTTGACATGCATCTTTTGACTTTTTAGAAATTTTGATTCCAACTCACATTTTCCTGCTCCTGTGCATCCCTAGCAATTCTGTGTCATGCAGTGAACCTTCTAGATGCACCGTGAGGCTCTGGATTCTGTTATCTTTCTCTGAAGAGTTATTACTTTGTTCCCAACAGTCAAATAAATTATTGGCAATCACCTTGGTCACAGAGGTAGGCTTTGAAAAAGGAGGTTCTCCCCAGTTTTGCTTTTAGTCCTGTAAATGGACTAAGTAGTGGTGACAAACCTAAGGCACACATGCTGTAGGAGGCTGTTTGTATCAGTGAAAACTTTAAAAGCTTCACCATTGCTGTCCTAGAACATGGCCCTTATGTCCAAAGCATGGCCTTTCTTTGGCCCTTTTGAAGGGAAATCTTTGTAGAAATTAAATTTTAAATTCTAGCTTTAACTGGACACCAAATTATGATGTCCCAGAACTGAGCGGCTGCTGCAGTCTTTCCCTGACCTTCATGGCTTCGAGGTGCTGCCATCCATGGAGACCTCTGGGGGCTTAGCTCGCTCCTAAGCAGATCAAGAGGCAGCCAAGCTGCTGCCCAGGCAGCTGCACGCAGGTTCCAGGGCACGTCTTTGCTGCCTGCCACTCTCTCTTCCACTTTGCAGCTTCTGTGGTTTCTCTGAGCTCCGCCTCCTTGGCTTCTCTCAGCTGCCACTTTCTGCCCAAACCCCATTCCAACCTGCCATGCCCCTGAGAGCGACCCTGGGGAAGTCACCAAAACAGACATCTCAGCACACATGCCCCTCTTCGGTGCAATGTCCTTCTACGTGTTAGCCTACTTGTATTTATTCTTAAATGTCTATATAGAAAAGCAAAGTCTGATATAAGCTACTCTATCATTGTTGGAATATCCAGGATTTTAATGCACTCTAATTAAAAAATAGTAACTAGAGACTCACAGGAAGCTGCAAAATAGAATATATGATCCCAGGTAGGCTTCTTTCAGTTTCCCCTAATGGTGAAATCTCTTGTACAAAACCAAAATAAGGAAGCAGACAATGGCTCAGTTCTGTGAACTACACCGCAAACCTTCAGTTTTTACTTATGGTATGGGGGGGTGGAGGGGTGGGGGGTGGGGGTTGTTGTTGTTGGTGGTGGTGGTGAGTGTGTGTGTGTGTGTGTGTGTGTGTGTGTGTGTGTGTCTATGTAGTTCAACCCATGCACAGATTTGTGCAACTTTTTAGTATGTTGAGAAGTTCTCTCAGGTGATACAACCCAGCCACACAGCTATGTGCCACACAACCTTAGTGCTGTGGTTGGATGTGCCATGTGTCACAAGAGTGTGTGTGCTGGAGGCCTGGAGCTCAGCGTGGCAGGGCTGGGAGCAGGACATCTACAAGGGGAAGGGCCTCACAGGAAGGACTTAGGTAATAGAGGGTGCCGCCCTCGGAAGGGATTGGTGTGGGACCTGGTTGGTTCTTGTAAGGCTATGAAGCTGCAAGCCTGCATGCCTCTCCAGCTTCCTGCCCCTTGCTTTCACCTCTCCCCCTTACCACTCTCTTCCTTCCTATGCTGTGACCAGAAGGTCTTGCCCAGAGCTGAGCGGATGCTGGCACTGTGCTCCCAACCTTTGGGCTACATCGATCTCTTGTCTTCACACACTTGCCAGCCTCCCATGTGCCATCACAGTATGAGCAGGCAGACTGACCCAGCAGTCCAGCCCTTGCCTTTGGAGACCACTGACATGTTCTCCACTTCTACTCTTGTATCATTTACAAACTTCCTCTTGTGGGAGAGAATTATAGGTAATATGGTGAGAAGCTCTTTTCATACTGAACACAATGCCTTTGAGATCCATCTAGGATGGCAAATTTATCAACAGTGATTCTCAAAAAAAATCTTACCAGATAATTCAGATATTTTTAAAAAAATACTTTGTAACAATCTGAAATCTCCAAGATAAACTTTTTCATTTTATGACAGCTTCAGATTTAGTCTTGTCCCAAGGCAGTAGAGACAGTTGTCACACAAACACCCCTCTTCCTGTTTTCGTCATCTCCATTAGTGTGGTAATGTGCCATCATGAAGGGACCAGAGCCAACATGTCATTGTCACCTGGGGTCCATGCTTTATCTATTTAAAATTTAAAAGTGTGCATCCCTGACTTCCCCTCAGGTCCCTTCTCTGTCCCCAGATCCCATTGCAGTTTGTTTCCAGGTGTCTTCAGCCTCTGGATTGTGACTGTTCTCTCCGGCTCTCTCAAAAGCTGGAGAGTTCTGAGAAGCACTCATTGGGCATCCTGTGGCAAGCCCTCCTAGCAGGAGCGACTGATCTTCCTCTCAAGGCGAGAACGGTGTGTTGTGCTTCAGAGAGGCAGATGGAAGAAGCGAGTGGGCGCTCTTGGGCTGGAGAAGGATGCCGTGCATGTGGCCTCTCACTGCGATGCAGTGAGGTCAGGCTCCCCCCAACCCCCGTGAAGCCCCCACAATCTCCTCTCCCCACTGCAAGCCTTGGAAGATAGACACTTTGCAGGCTGCACTTGGGACTTAGAAGTCAGGTCCCCTGCGTCTGGGACAGAGGATCTGCATCGTTATTTAGAACTTTTGCTGTACAAGACTGCATTGACTTGTTTTATTCATTCAGTGATTTATTTATATCAGTATGAACTCACAGGTATTTACTTCATACTTCGGATTATAATCCAATACTACACTGTCTTGTCACTCAGTTCCCGCTTTGACCACATGGAACACTTCATTAGCTCTCATCCCATTTACGTACCTCACATCTTATTTTTTCTTCAGACTGGGTCTCACTGACTAAGTCCCCCAAGCTGGGCTCATACAAGCAATCCTCCTTCCTCAGCCTCCTAGAGTGGGGAGACTCTAAGTGCTCTGGTTTTCTTAAGGCTTCTCATCTCTGGCATTACTAGACCTTCCACGTTCCTCCTATATTTCCTGACCCAATCCTACAATCGCTCATCACCTGTTTTCCTCTCCTGGATGCAAGATCAGGGCAGGAGATGTGCTCACAGCTACCAGGCCCTCTCAGCTGGTGGATCAAGGAGTCTCTCTCACGCTAACCTACACATGCACACAACTGCACGTGTTTCTGACCGCAAACACAGGTGTTTATACTGTGTTACAGACGAATTCATTCAAGCCAATGCTTCAACCCCAACCCACCACTATGTGAATCCCATCCGGCTCTCCACCACCATCGGCCCATGCTCTTCATTGTCCCCCTAGTGTGTGTACACACTGGTGTCCTTGTGGGCAACTGGTACCGTTGGTGGAAAATGACTGGCTCAGCGGGATGCAGTGCTGGGTTCGGTTCTTCTTGTCCTTACCTCGCAGACTGTCTGCCTCCTGTCTCAAATTTCACAAGCATTGGAATGATTTCCAGGTTTACATGACTGTGTGTGTTTTCATGCATTAAATTTATGCTATTAACTAACAAAGTTCTTTTGCCACTCTACAGCATCTCCAACCGTCCTGTCACTGCCCTGGCAGCCACAGGTTTCTTTCTTGCCAGTAGAATTTTGCCCTTCCCAAAATGCCATATGATTGGAAATTATAGTACATAAGCTTTTAGGAGCAGGGTTTGCTGCACAGCAATTGCTTAGAGGCCATATTCTTTCACCTAGCAGTGGGCATTTAATATTCATCCATGTCTTTTGGGGACTTGCATTTCTTTTTCCTGCTGAATACTATTCCATTTCCAGATGAACTCCAGGTTGCTCATTCATTCTCCTGTGAAGGGGATCTTGGAGCTCCCAGTTTAGGGCAATTACGAATAAAGCTGCTATAAACATTCATATGCAGGTTTTTGTGTGGCCATAAGTTTTCAACTCAGTTGGGTAAATAGTGAGGAGCATGATTGATGGATCATATGGTGAGATCATATTTAGCTTTGTGAGAAGCTGCCAAGCTGTCTTCCAAAGTGGCTGTGCCGCTCACGTATGACCAGAGTGAAGGCAGCCTCCGTGGCTGCCACACAGCAGCCGGTGCAGGGCCCCCGCCAGCCGCGAGGCACGCAGGGTGGGCTCTGCCGCCACGTCCGCTGGGCCTGCAGGGAGATTCTGGTGAGCACCTTTTGTTAGCTTCTTGCCACATGCATGTCTTCTCTGATGTGAAATCTGTTCAGATCTTTTCTTTTCTTAAAAGAGGTTGCTTGCTTTCTTATTGTTGAATTTTAGGAATTCTTTGTTCATTTTAGATACATGTTCTTTAGCAGATACGCATCTTACAGGACCGGCCCCGTTAGGCGTGGGTTGATGTTTATACTCTTAACAGTGTCTTTTGAAGAACAGAAGAGTTTAACTTTTATAACATCCAATTTGTCCCGCTTTTACTCTGTAGATCAGGCTATGGGTCTCATACAAAAACGTCAGTCTCAAAGTCAAGTAAAATTCTGTGTATGATGTTTTTTCTGAGTTCATTTACTCTCACTTTTTGACTTTTGGATTTATGGTCCAGTTTGAGTTAATTTTCGTGAACGGTGTGAACTGGGGAGCTAGAGTCGTTTGTTCGTCTTGTGGGTGTTCCATTGTTTCAGCACTTTTTCATAGCTAGAGATTGAGCTCAGACCCTGGCTGTGCTGGGCGGGTCCTCTACTACCGAGCCACACTCCCCGCCCTTAGGGCTATCTTTTGCCAGTGTCCCAATTTGTCCATTCCATTGCCATTGACCCGTTGTTGGAGATCAGCCGGCCACGTTCGTGGGGGCCCGGTCGGCGCTGCCCTCTCTCTCCACTGGCCGCATGCTGTCCCCAGCTAGGGCACACCAGGTGGGGAGCCAGCTCCTGCAAGGCCTTTGTTCTTCAGCACTGTGTTGGCCCCAACAGATCTTTGGCATTCTTTCTTTTTAAGATTTAAGATTTGTTTTAATACAGTCATTTTCTGGAAATCTGATTGAGATTACACTAGATCTACAGATTAGCAATATTAATCTCCCAACCCATGAACACAGAATATTGATTTTGTTGTTTTTAGAAAAGTGTTCATGTCCCCCTTGTTGTCTGAAGAAGAGTTTTGTTTCTTGTTTTTATTTTCTGGTGCTTTTTTGGGACAGGTTCTCACTATTCAGTTCAAGCTGGCCTTGAGCTCACTTTGTAGCCCAGGCTGGTCCTAAATGAAACAATCCTCCTGCCTCAGCCTCCCAAGTGCTGGGATTACAGGCGCACCCTTGTGAAGAGTAGTTTTTGAGAATGAATTCTTCCTTTCTTTTTTCCAGAGCCTGCGCATTCCTCGTCATCAGAAAGCTGCTGCCGCTTGCTCCCAAGACAGAGCACGGCGTTCCCTCTGGAGCTCAGGGCGGTTTCTTCTGCATCTACATTTCGGCAGCCTGGCAGAGGTCTTTCTAGAAACAGGTTTCTTTGAGTTTCTCCTCTTTGGGGTTCCTTTGACTTTTGAGATTTGTAGCCTTATGTTTTTGACAAGCTGGGAGGATTTCTAGCCATTAGCTCTTCCAATTCCTGTACGTTCCACTCCTTCCCCAGCCCCTGTAGGATTCAGGAGCATCGAAGTTGGAAGCTCCTTAATGAGCTCACAGGCTCCTGAGGCGCCAGACGCCGTCTTCAGTGCCTTTTCTCTCTGCCTCAGCTTGGTCTGTCTGCAGACTACTGACCCGTCTTTGAGTTGATTGGTTCTTTCCATGTTATCTCCAATCTGAGCTCACCTAGTAGTCTTCAAATTTTAGTGCCCTACAGTCCTCGCTGGACAATTCCCACGTCTGATTCAGCTCAGTGTTGGCACCTGCTGACAGGAGCGCCTCACTCCAGTTGCGACTGCCTGATTCTGGTAGGATAAGCGAGTATTTTATTCTATCTTGGATACTTGGACAATCAGGTCCTAGAACTCTGTGTCCTATTTGATCTTTCTGTTTAGCAGGCAGCCACCCTGTGTAGGTGCGGTGCAGTGCACGGGTCTGGGAGGGCCAGCTTTGGCTCCCCACCGGACTCTGGCTCATTCCCCAGCTGGAGTGGCACGGGCTCATCATCTTCCCCTCCCCGACACCACCTGGGAAAGGCAGCCCTTGCTTGGGAGGCTGGCTCCTGCGGTGGTGCGGCCCCCAACCACCCAGAGGGGGCAAAATTCCAGGCCACACCACTTCCTTCTGCTTCGCTGATCCTGGGCCGAGGGGAGGAGGTTGGGCTGGGGTCTTTGGCTGTCAGCTGGGCCACCAGCACCGCACAGGGCTCTCTGCTTGGCCCGAAGGCCCACTCGGGGTTTGGCTGCGCTGGGCCTGCAGGGCTGTCTTCCGCTCTGACCCGGGAGTGGACTCTTTTTACTTTTGGACTGTTCTTGCGCGTAATGAGGAGGACAAGCACCTGCACGGGCAGCATCGGAAGGCAAGATCCCGGAGCTCGAGCCCCTCGTGCCCACTGTTCAGGGTGCCCCAGGTCACTCGTTCTTATTCCAGGCTTTTCTCCTTGAAAGGAGCTGGACAGGAAGGTGCTGACCTTCTTGGTTGGAGCCAGAAGTCTCTCCTTTAGCTTTTTTCCCTCAAGCCTTTTTTCAGGAAACAAAGTTCTCAGAGATCCCCTAAAATAGATGAGTGAGTCTTCCCGGGAGCCCTGGTCCTCGCAGAGGACGCTGCAGAGGAGCGTGGCTTTCGTAACTGCGCACATATTTTTAGGCTGTTATTAAAAGGAAAACACAGCAATAAAAATATTCTCGCCGGCTTCGCAGACTCCCACAGCTGTGCCCGGGTCTGCAGCTTGCAGTCTCGGTCAAGGAGCGGAGCGTGGGCGCTGGGGCGGCGTCTGTCTGTCCTCCGCGAGCTGCTGACAGTCCGCACCTGACGCTCCTTCCGCGCCCGGCTCCCTGGGAGGGAGGCCGGGTTCAGTTCCCCTGGGGGGCTGTAGAGCTGCAGTGTTTAAACCTCTCTCCACCTGCTCTGCTCCTCTGTAGAAGTGGGACACGCCACACAGGCTTCAGGGAGTGGCTGTGATGACTGGAGCAACAGTGCTGGTAAAGATGAGGGCGTGAAGGCAGAGAGTGCGCCTTCCGCAAGTGCGCGCTCGCTCGGGGGATGAAAAGCAGCCGAGAGAGGAGCAGAGGCCAGACTGCGGCTGCGCACTCGGTTCTCACCCGCCGGACTCCTTGTCCTGCCCCTAAGACTCCCTCAGTGCTGCCACTGCCCGTGTTGCTCTGTACCCCAAAATATCCCCCTCCAAGGCCCGGGGGGAGTGGCTCTCCTGCAGGAGGGGCTTGTCTCTCGCTGTGTCAATGTTCCCTGTGAAAGTCACAGAACACTTTGAGGTTCCTGCCTTGAGTTGTACCCTGCAGGTTGATCAGAGACAAGGAGAGTGGCAGAGAGGACTGCGACACGGCTGGAGGCTAGAGTGCTACAGAGGCAGAGAGGGGAGGTGAGCAGCAGGGAGCCAGCGCAGGACCTCTTCGGCCACACCGGCCAGTGCAGCCTTGGTGGGGATGTGGTGGGCGGGAGCTGGACGGGGGTGGAGTGGGCTGCTTCCATCTTTGGGAAGACTAGAGGTGGTAACCGGCACCTCCTTTCCATTTTCTGCCCAGCTCTAGTGCCCCTAGTGCGCCCCCTCCCCTATGCAGTGCCCACCCACTCCTCTTCCATAGATCCCCCTGAAACCAGTGACTTACTCAACAGTAACAGGAATCAGTGCCACTACTGTCCCCAGAGCCACAGTACTTGTGTGGCTCCCTTTGCCGCTCATGGTCACAACGCATCCACTTGGCATCAAGGACAAGGTGCTGCTCCCTTGGGCATGGAGGAAGGGCCACCAGGCCAGGGTCCATTGGGTAAAGCTCACCCCTGCTCATCTCGTCTGCCTGCAAAGCCTGTCTTCCCCGTCCTTCCACTGGGAGAGGAGAGCTGGGAAGGGAGAGAAGCCAGCACTCATGAGCCAGAAGGCAGGACAGAGGCGCTCACACTCTGCTGTGCAGAGGTCACTCTGTGGCTGCCCCAGTCTCCCAACTGAGACCCCCAGAGACCCAGTGCTCTGGAGCAGGGCCGTGGGCCACCCCAAGCATCACTCATACCCAAAGGGATGAGCGTTAGTCTTGCTGCAGAAAGCAGTTGGCTCACAGTCCTGGGAAACATGCACCACGTCCCGCTCCTGCAAACAGGTCCTGTTAGGTCAGCAAGCCGAGGCACTGGCCTGGGGCAGCACTCAGCGCTATGCTCAGTGCGTGAGGCGCCCCGTGCTGTATCCCCAGCCCTGAGGAAGACGCACCTGGCTCCCTGCCTTCAGAGGAGCTGAAGCGCTTCTCCCGCTTTGTGGGAGCTCCAGCCCGGATAGGGGCACCCTCACCACTGCTCCTGCCCAGCTGATGCCAGTCACCCAGGGGCTCCAAGTGGCCATGCTGCCTCAGGGATTTCAGTGAGGCCTTCTGCTCTCCTTCAGGTGCACGCTGGGGGGCGTCCACTGCGTGCCTGCTTCTCCTGGAGCATTTCAGGCGCTATCACAGCCACCACAATCTGAGTGGCTCCTCAACAACAGACACTGTCCTCCCACCATTCTGGGTGGGGACACCTCAGACGGAAGCATGGGCAGATTCTGAGTCTGACGAGGACCCGTGACAGCGTGGATCCCAGTGGCCACGTAACCCTGTGAGCCCCGATGCCAGAAGGGCAGAGGACCTCTCTGGGTCTGTTACAAAGGCAGCACCTCCTGAAGGCTTGCACTTGCAATGTGTGAGCCGGGGGCTGTGAATATCCAGGGCATAGCGTTCTGCTCTGGCTCCCCAAATTTGTGCCCACTTCTTGTAAACTACATTCATCCTCTCCAGTGGTCTTCAAAGACCCCACTTATCATGAACCCTGAAATCTAGATGCAGGATTTAAAAAAAAAAGAATAAAAATTAGAAACAATACAGAGTCAACAGTATGTGATGCAACCACCATTGATGAATTCCTATCATCTTGCGTTTTTGAAATTCTGTAGTGTTCTAAGGTTTTTTATTCTCTGAGCCCTGAAATCTAAAGCTTCATCTCTGTGCTCTCCAGATCAGCACGGACAGCTCTAGGTAAATCGCTCTCCAGCTGTGGCCACGGGAAGCCATGGGAGCTTTGTGCTCCTCAGGCACAGCTGGGCCACAGCTGGGCTGACGTCCCCACCCCAGAGAGAGGAAGCGCAGAGAAGCAGAGCGAGGGGCTGGGGAGCCCGCAGGCAAGCCCCTTTGTCTGGCCTACTGCTGGGCGGGGCGGGGTCCAGTCCCTGAACCCTCTGCTCTGGGCCCCACCTCTGCACCCACTGGGCGCCAGCCCTGCCCTCGCAGCTCCCAGATAGGTTTGGGCTCCTTAGACTGTGAACGACCCTGCCCTGTGGCCTTCGCTAGAAGCCATCCGGCCTGGTGACAGTGAGGTGCATGCCCTGTTTGATGCCCAGGAGGCGCTCCAGCAGTGTAGGCAGCACCCCAAGCTCAGGCTCCAGGCCCTCATGCCCGGTGGCTGCCCTCTCTGAGGTGGTCTCGCAGCTACTCCAGCCGGCGAGTTTTCTCCCAAGCATGCTTCTCATCATTTGCATCAAGAAGAGGCAGGAATCTCCCCCATCTGTAGGCTCCTGTCCCTTTTCTGCGTAAGTGTTCCACCCTTCATGCACTTCTTTCCCCTTGTTGAAGCTGCTTCCCTCCCCGATGTGTCTCATGCGGCTGCAGAAGACTGGGCAGGGTTTCTCCAGGAGAGCTGCGAGCGGAAGCTGGCTGTCACCCTCCACGCTGGGCTCAGGCGTCACCTCAGTGGATGCCCAATTTCATTGCTCACACTGAGCCCTGGACACAGACCCAAGCCAGCCAAGTCTGTCACCGTTTTACAGCCATGATCGTCCAGTAGCAGCTCCTGGATCCCAGGCACTCATCAGGTGGCCCTCAGCCTCCCTCTGGGCCCCACCAGGACTCCTGCTCGTCCTCTGCTGTGCCCTGCTCCCCTCCTGAGTCCACAGCAGAGGCCGCAGCCCACTCATGTCGGGTGCTCCAGCCTCTCCCAGTGCCACATTCTTAAGTATTTGTCACAACAGTGCCCCCCATACCAATTTCTGTACTGGTCAGTTCAGGGTGCTGTAACAAAAATGCTACTGCCTGAGTGGCTTAGGGACAACAGGAATGTTTACGTCTCCATTCTGTAGCCAGCAGATTCAAGACCAAGGCACAGCCAATCCTGTGTCTGTCTGGAAAACTCACCTCCTGGTCTGTTGCTGGTGCCCTTCTCGATGCACACACGTGGCAGACGGCGGACACGCTCTCTGGAGCCCCTTCGTAAGGGCACTGATGGCGTTCACAAGGGCCGCATCCCCAGGATCTAATCATCCCACACACCCCTGCCAGCGCCGCCACTTGGTCAGGGTCTCAAGGCCTGACCTTCTGAGGAGAGGCAGGCCTGTAATCTGTAACACTGGCGCCTTGGTTTTCTTTGGGACTGTGAGAACTTGCTACCAAGGTTTTTTTTTTTGGCAGAACTGGGGGTTGAACTCAGGTCCTTGAGCTTGCCAGGCAAGCTCTTATTCTACTGAGCCATCTCCCCGGCCAGTGTAGCATCTTGAGTCAGTACAGATTTACCTTACAGTCCTGGAGGTCAGGACTCCAAAGTGGGTTTTACGGGATATCACAGAAGTGACCTTCTGGAGACTCTGGGGGATGCCAGTCTCCCTGACTTTGCCAGCTAGGAGCTGTGTTACCACATCAGCAGCACCCCCGTCCCTGATCATTGCCCTGGGCCAGGCACACAATTCCAGGTCATCTATCTTTCCACTTCAAACTCTTTAACTTGATAACTGCAAAGCTCCTTTGCCACATAAATAAGGCAGGGATAGGTTCTAGGTACTTGGGACACGGAGGCCTTTAGGGGTCATCATCCTGTGGCCATACCCGCACTGTAAGGTGGCCTTTCCACAGCCTCAGGGAGCCAGGCAGGGCTCAGAGGCAGGGTGGTGCCTGTCCTACCTCCAGCCTCCCCTGACAAACTCCTGCTGAAGAGGGGGGCAGCGCAGAGCCTTCATTCTGTCGGGCTCTGGCAGCCAGGGCCCGCGTCACCTGCTCTCATAGCTGAGGAGTTCTCCAGGCCCTCCCCAGCCAGCTTCCCACGCCGCTGCCTTTACAGGGTGTGCTCCCTCCAGGCCCTTGTAATTGCTAAGTGAGGTTACAAGTTTCCTGTCACTGTAAAGTTTAACAAGCTGAAGTTCCTCGTAAAAAGCGAAGCCTTTCCCTGTGCAGCTGTGTGAGCGCAGAGCACTAGCGGGTCTGGGTGGAATGGCTGCCCCGGCCACAGCCTGCGCCCCACTAGGGCCCCCCAAGTGCGAATTCCAGGAACACTGGGCACGGCCTGGGAGGCGGGGCCGGGAGCCAGGCTCCCCGAGAGCCCGCTGGAGCTCTGTGCCGGTGCTTGCCGGCCCCGCTCCCACACGGGAGAGAGCAGGATGGCCTGGCTTCCCGTCCCCCACGTGCACAGGACAGGCATGCGACCAGCCCTTCGGAGCTGTGGGGAGGGGCCCTGCCTTCTCAAGCAGATTAAAAGATATCAATCGTGCTGACCCTAGAGGCACACAGAGGTTCGAGGAGGCCTGGAGTGCGCGGGGCAAGAAGTGTGAGTCTTGTGGGCAGGTGAGCAGCGAGCCTTGGTCACTGGGATGCTGCCCATGGCTCCCTGGGGCCATAGAACCTCTGACCTTTGTGCTCCTCCTGGTGCCCTGGATGCCCCACAGGGCCAGGCAGACCCAGTGCTCCAGGCAGCTGTGGTGGTGCAGCTGCATGTCCACTCTCACCACACCTGGTATTCCTGAGCATGGCCAGGGCCACCCACAGCCAGGGCTGAAGTGGCAGGTGCAGGCACAAGGGCCAGAGGTGGCCCCCTCTGTGACCCTCATTTCAGTAGGCCATCCTGGCCTTGGAAGGCACTGTGAACCACCTCAGAGCTGGAGAAGAGGGGCCTTTCCTGGAAAACAGGTCGGCCTGCCAGGGCGCGAGTCACAGGAAAACGACAGCCATCCCACCAACCTTCAGTCACTGATTGGGGTAAACACAGTGGGATTAGAGAAACCACCAGAATTCCAGCTTGATGTGGCTGAAACAATGTCCCTAAGCCTGGAGCATCGCTCCCTCCGCCAGCAGCGGAAAAGCTGCTGAATTCCCAGAGGAGTGTGGCGTCCTCTCCTCGTAGGCCCAGGGCCTCCCGCAGCTGTGGACCGCAGCAACATCATCACACTGTCCTCACTGCGGCCAAAGAGGGGCCAGGGCTGCAGTCCAAGGGGTGGGGGCAACCCACGTGCAGAGCGGCTCATGCTCCGTGTGCTGGGACATCAGGACCCCAAAAGTGAGTCAGCCCTGACAGCTCCGTCAGAAAGGGACGGCCAGAGCGGATGGTGCGGCTGAAAGGGGCAGAGTGTGCGGCAGTGAGAACGCACTGCAGGGAGAGATTGCTACCACCAGTCACACAAAACCCCAAGTTGACTCCTGGCCCGCACTTCCTAGAGCCTCCGAGACTGAGGCCGTGTGCATCACGCGGGCCCCCAGGGACGGAGCCACCCTCTCCACCCTCCTCTCTGCGCTCTCCTCTCTGCCCCTTCCTTTCTTTTCCCTTTTCCTGGTGCCTATTTGCTGTACATGGTGCCCTCCTCAGGGCAGCTGGCACCTTCCTCCCCTCCCCCTTCCTCTCTTGGCCCCCTTCCCTTCTGCAGAAGATCCACCCCTACATCTCACTATCCCTCTTTTATTTTGCCTACAAATTATTCAAGTTTATCCTTTTTATGGCAGAGTAGTACCCCATTGTGTGTAGATATCAGTTTCTCTATCCTTTTGCCCACTGATGAGTGTGGCGGTTGCTTCTAAGACTCAGCCATAAGGAGTCCAATATCCACGGATCACCGGAACCTGCTGTGTTTAACTCTCAAGAAGACCCAGAGGGAAAGAGGTGGGCTGAATGGACTTTATCTGAGAAAGCTCTGCCCTGGCTTGCACAGTGGCTGCCCTAGCTACCCTGCAGCCAACAGTGAAGAGGCGCCTTGTCCTGACAGTGGGCACCAGACAGTGGGCAGTGGAGAGCAGGAAGTGGGCAGCAGACAGCAGGCAGCAGACAGCAGACAGTAGGTAGCAGACAGTGGACAGTAGATGCTTTCTTCTGTCCCAGGACACTGTGCCCTTGTGGCCGAGGTACTGAATACAGGGAGAACCAGGCATGGGCCCCTGGGGCTGCACCTTTTTCTCACACCAGCTTTCTGAGCACTACTGAGACGCCCCACCCCCCGTTCCCATAATCCCCAGCCCTGCATGGCTCATGGCTCCCTGTCTAACAGGACATTCATGCCAAGCCAGAGGGGGTGGTTGGAGGGTGGGGGAAACTTCCACCGAGGAGACGGCTCTAGGGAGCAGGCTGTGCTCTAGAGATCAGCAAGGACTTGAGGTGCTGGTGATGATCCGGGAGGGGACAGCATCACCATGGGGCCTGTTATGTTTCCCAGGGGTAGGGAACAACATTTCTTCACTTGAGAGCTGGGGAATGGAAACCAGGCCCTTCTCAGAGTGAAATCCTCAGCCCTTTTTTACTTTTTATTTTGAGACTGTGTCTCACTGGGTCACTAAGTTGTCCAGGTTGGTCTTGAACTCAAGATCTTCCCACCTTGGCCTCCCACAGTGCTAGGGTGACGAGTGTGCACTATCTGGAAACCACTTGTTTAAAACCTTTTGACCTGGACACAGACACAGTACAGAGCTCGAGGCGTCATTTTGTAGTAAAAATGTAAACACTGATTGTAAAATGGTGTGGACGCAGGATGACATGGAGGGCCTGCGAGCCCAGCAAGGTTCCGTCTGTGCTCCCATCCGGCAGAAGTGAGGGAGGCCGGCCTGTGCGTGACAGCTCAGTCTATCCTGCAGTCCTGTACTTTCCCTTGTGTTTTATACCCCAATAAAATGTTAAGGTCTGTTGAGTCCAGGGCTCGAGGGGCAGAGTGCGGAATGACACAGCTTGTGAGTGCCGTGTGTCTCTGGATGATGCAGCTGGTGGCGGGGCCAGGGGACCAGGGAGGGGGCAGGGCAGCTGCCAGTGCTGGGAGATAATGGTGTGCGGTGTGCACAGGTGGCAGGTGAGGCTCCGTCCCCTGAGGAGGGGAGCTGCACAGGAGCTGTCTGGACCTTCATTAAATAACAGAAAGAGAAATGAACCAATTCCCAGCCATGGTCATGGTCAGTGACTTCTCCAAGGACAGAAGTCAAAAGCTGTGCTGCGGAAGGGCCAGTAGCAATCCGGTTAATTCCCCTGGATAAAGCCTTTAATCTAACACATAACAGCAAATTCTTGTTTTTCCATTAAAAACAATACGTTGGCCCCCAGGTCGGCTGCCAGAGCCTTAATGAGATCCCTTTCCCACCCGGGAGGCTGAATTGGACCTTTGTTCTTCGCAGCACGGGGTCAGGAGATTGCTAGTTTGGCTGCAAGGCCAGTTGGGGGTATTTGCCCTGATGGGGAGCAGGAGGCTGGATGTGACATAAATTGCAGGAACTTCTCAGTGACCTCAGCTCAACCCAGAGGCCACAGAACTGTGGGGAGAAGGCTGTGGGGAGACCTGCTGGGCCCCCGCCTGGGAACAGGTCATGGTGGGAACATCCCTGAGTGGGAACACCACAGGCTGGGGTCCAGACCGTCCCCACTGTGTCACCCACCCACCAAGTTACCTTGGCCACATTCTGGCCAGTTCACTAAGTCTGGGGTCCTAGCAAGGCTGGTCACCCACAAGAATCAAGTCCCGGCACACGCTTCCTGATGTTGAGACAGAGTGACTGACCCGCTCAGTGCCAGGCTGGTCAGCCTACCTGCCGTGGGAAGAGGTGGAGAGGGCATTTCCAACATCCAGAAGCAGCTGGGGGACACTGATGGTGGCACACAGGAAGTACTCACCTCAGACTACTGACAGAAGGTGACTTTCTACTGAGGGGCTTGGAAGTCCCAAAACATCCTGGAGGCGCGGGGACCACTGTTCACCTGACCCCCAGCCCGGGATACAGACTTGGTGCTTCAAGTGAATGTAGGATGCCCTGCCCGGGAGCCGAGTGCACGTGGGGGGGGGGGCAAACCCGCCCTGCCCGCCATAGTTTCAGGGGAGGCTTCGGCCAGGAAGCGGCAGCACGGGACAGAGCCGGGTCTGTCTGGTGGGTCAGCGGAGACCTTTCTAGATTCAGGTCCCATCATCCCCATTGCATCTCCTGAGACAGCTCAGTGACCAGGATGCCCCTGGGAGCAGGCAGGGAAGACTTGTGGCCTCATGACTCTACCTGACCTGTGAGGAACACTTTGGGAGCCAGAGAGGGCAAACCAGGTGACCCCACCCCAGCATGGGGGCTGCACGGCCAGGTTTCATTCCCACTGAATGTGGCCCAGCTGAGACCTCACAGCCAGGCCCGCAGGGCTGCTGAGCTGCAACTGTCCCTGCTTTCACGTAGGTGAGAGCCACCAGGCAGCCACCAATACAGGCCACAGGCCTTGGACCTGAGAAACTACTTTCGAGGTAGTTTTATGGTGGCCATAATTCCTGGGGCTGGAAGTCGCACCTCCGTTAACGAGGTGTCATCTGAGGGGCGTCCAGGACGGGCCTGGCTGTCTGACGGGCAGACCTAACTCACAGGCTCATGCCACTCCGCACAGCGTGTGTCCAGCCCAGACACCTCCTGTCCGAGCTGGTGGACGCAGGCGATTGCTCGTGGGAAAGCATCTCAAGCAGTGACCTGTGAAATGAGGAGCAGCAGGATGAAAACATTTTGTCACTGAGAAAATATGCTTATGCTTATTAGAACAACATTCTTCAGACTCATGTAAAATAAACACACTGGGCTGAATGTTGCTGCAAGGACTGCACTTTCAAAAGGAGAGGAAGGTATGAAATTGTGGTCGGGAGTTGGCAAGGATGAAAAATTACCGCAGGATTAGCTTCTTGTGCTGCAAACTGGAAATTCAGAGATGTGTGGCAGTGCCGCAGAGGCCCAAACTTCTAAACGAAATTTATTATTTCTGTAAAATCTGGAAATAACATCTTCAGGGATAACAAGTACAGAGAAAACATGAGTTCAGCCTCGATACTTGGTCTCCTTACAGACGGTTTTCATTAAGAAGGGTTTTATAAAAATGATAAAAATGTTACAGTTTGCTAAATTAAGTCTGAAGTAGCTCTATTTAATAATCTGGTGCATTTTAATCATTTTTTTGAAAAGCCTGACATATTGAAAGAACTTTAGTCTTGGACACCTCTAAAAATGAAGGAAGAATTAGAAAAGAAATACTCCCCACTCAGTTCTCATTGTTTTGCGTGTTTCTTAACTGGAACTCATCCTTCGTGACAGTTGGTGCCAGGGAGCAGCATCTGAGACCTCTCAGAGCTTCTGCACTGAGGTGGGGGCCAAATGGCAACAGGGCCTCTTGTTCAATCATCTCTTGCGAGCCAAAGCAGAAGAGATGACCACTCTGCCTCCACCTCCTGCCCCATGATGCAGTGTGCTTGGGAATGTACCTAGGTGGAATGGGAGAGGCTGGGAAGAGGCAGAGGAATAAGTCACTGATGCAAGTGAGCTTGGAGCACTCCAGGGAGAGCTGCTGCCAGAAAGCAACGGAGGGAGGGGGCTTCTGGAGACTCCACAGGGAAGGTCTTATTGTTGAGAAGAAGGAGGAATTTGAAGGACAGCTTCAAAGGAAGGAAGGCGGGTTGTAAGAGTAATGGCCGCAGACTACAGAGATCCAGGGCTTTCTAGCCAA
>NW_004524802.1:3194402-3226794 GCF_000260255.1 Octodon degus | reverse complement strand
TGGATGGATGGATGGATGGATGGATGGATGGATGAACAGGTGAGTGCATGGGTGAATAGCTGAGTGGGTGGGTGAGTAAATGGGTGGGTAGATGAATAGATGGATGGTTGAGTAGATGAGGGTGTGGATAGATGGATGGATGAAGAGATGGAAGGATGGATGGATAAGTAAAGTTTGGGTTCTTAGTTGCCTGTCATGATGGGAGGGCAGGTGCTTAACTTGACAGTGCACCACTACTTGGCAAGCACGGAGTTCAGTGTGGCATGATTTTGCCCCATCATCATCAGAACCATCAGTTTTAGGTGAGAAGATAAGGACTAAGAGGGTAGTATGAGTCAGGCAGCAGGACAGCCCCCTGAAGACTCAGCTGAGTTTCCAAAGTCTGTGTTCTGCCTTGGAACACTAGCTTTCTGTGAGACCATGCCCAAGCATGGGAACATTTTCGTTGTTAAAAGATAATGGTTTTGCTTGGTGGAAAGTTCTAGAATGTAGCTTTCCTGGCCTTTATCCTGTGGATTTTTCCATGGCTTTATGCTGCCCAGATCAAGGACTGGGAAGCTTGGGAGAGACCAGCCGTGGCGAGAGGCAGCTGGAGAAGCACCAAGAAAAGAGTTCCAGAGCACCAAGAATCAGAAGGGAGGGCCACGCTGCAGGTTAGAGGGATGGCGATAGGTGCTGGATGCTGGGAAAATGTTCCCTCTGGGGGGGCCCAAGACCTGGGGGCCTGACGAAGAAGCATGGGAACCTTCTTCTGGCCTTGGAAGCCTTTTCTTTGGTTTTCTGCACAAGCACTGCTGGCTGGGAAGACGGGAAGCAGCAAATGTGAGCAGAATGCCTGGGGCCCTGTGGGGCTGCATGGGCGAGGTCCTGAAGGCCTGTGCCACCCCGCTGCCTTCCTCACTCCTGGACAGCCACTTCCCCTCTCCCCAGTGTGTGTCCTGCCCCTAAGATGGAGCCAACACTCTCTCCACCTGGAGCCACCATGAGGTTGAGTTAAAAGTGCGCATCATTTGTCACCAAGAAGCCATGAAAGGCCTACAGTGCCACGGGGCCAGGATCCTCTCCAAGCTGCAGAGAGAGCATGCTCAACTCTCCCTTCCCCGTCCTCCAGGCGCCTGGGCATGGGCCGGCTTCCACCCGCCGCTCCCAAGTCTGCATTTCTACCTGCACTCCCCAAGCCAACTCGCTGACCCTAGAAACGTTGGAGGCAGGAAGGGGACAAAGCACAGCCTTGGCATGTTGCCAGTCACGAGAGCCTGGCGGAGTGTCTACCAGATACCATTCAAAGGCAGCTGGGTCCCCCTGAGGTCGTGAGACCTGTGGGAGGTGTGGTCACCTCTGGAGACACACGGCCATACAGTTACCTCATCTTTCTCCCCATTTTAATGACCTTATTAAAGATTACTTAACTGCAAAGTGAAACCATCCCTAGGCTACTAAGTAGGATATGACTCAGGATCTGAGAGCAGGGTGGTCTACCGGTGGGCAGCATCTGTACGGATGGCACTCCTGGGCTGGGGTCATGACAGGTCACCTGGTGTGGGCCTAGGGCTGAGAGGAGCAGGCCTCCCCCAGGGTGCTGGCTCTGCCCCTGCCTGCCCCTGCCCTGGTGGTCAGGGCCAGGGTCTGCATCGCACATGGGCGAGTGGTGGCTGAGCCCAGGAGATGGGCTGTCCCTCGCTGTCCAGCTATTGCCTTCCCCACTAACTGAGCAGACTTGACGGCTGGTCCTCTGCGCAGAGGGCACGCTGAGTCCCAGGCATGAGGCCGGGTTTGTAACTCCTCGGTGCACACATCAAAAGACCTTGCATGTCCATCTTGTTCCCATGGCTGCCCAGGGACCTCGTCGGTCCAGTATCTCATGGAAAGCCAGGGATGACCAGTGGCCAAGTGTGCCTGTCCCCTGGCTACCAGCTGGGTGATTCCATGGATGCAGAAATCCAGCGTGACTCCTAGTGGCCCCTTGCTGGGTCACAAGACTACCACTGTCTCGCTACCAGGTTTCTTCTGGGATTCGGGTGGGAGCCCCTGGGAACTTTGGCTGTGTGCACCTCCTGGAGCCACAGGGCTCCCAGCTGAGAACCACAGCCTGCTCCTCGTGGTTCTCAGATTCCCAGGGTGCACTGAATGCTTAGGACGCAGTCCAACTCCTGTCTGAGTGTTGGCTCACCTGAGAAAGGGTGGCGTGGAGTCCCAGGGCCCCGGGGAAGGGGGCAGACATTCTCCAGATGTGGAAGCCCAGAGTTTCTTAGAGGAGGTGCTGTGGGCTGCAGGTTAGGGCTGGGCCACGGGCTGGTAGTTCTCCCTGCCAAGGTGAGCCTACCCAGTGGGCCGGACACTCACTGCGAGACACCAAGGGCAGCCTGCTCCTGTCTGGTGGCACAGGAGCCTCACGAAGAAAAGAATTTCTGCTAAACACCAGAGAGGAACCCAGGGGTCTAGGTTCACTTGGATGTCATTAAAAACATGCTGGTGTGAGTTTGTCATTTGCTACTACAAATTACTCAGCTTTCTGCTGCCATAAACACCCCTGTGTCCCGATTCAGTGAACTAAAATGAGAAGTGCGATGCTCCCTCCCCCACCGCAGGATGTTACGTCTCTTAAGAAGGCTGTTTCCCAACTTCTGCAGGCAGCGTGCTCACCCCAATATCAAGGCCCTGGGTGGACCTGGGTCGGGGGTGCCAGGCAGCTGACACCCCAGGTCCCAGGGTGAGGGATCTCATCCCAGCCCTGCACCCAGGAATCTTGTAGTTTTTTTTTTTTTCTTTTTTGTGGAACTGAGGATTGAACTCAGGCCCTTGTGCTTGCCAGGCAAGCACTTATTCTACTGAGCTATCTGTGCCCACCGCTCCCATGCCAAGCAGAGACGCTGGCCTTCCCCACCAGCCCCGGCCACTGCCACAGCTCTGTGCCTTGGGCCTGCTTGCTCCATAGTGAGCCCAGTCCCCTCCCCAAAGGTGGAGCAGCAGCTGCATTGCCGTGCAGTCCTTTTGTGACTGCAGCACCCAGGGTCCCCGGCTGGGGAGGTGGAGAGTGTGGGGGTGTCCGGTCACATGTCACGCCCCAGCCAAGGAGAATGAAGCATCCAAGTTGTGATTCCCACTTAGGGCTGTGGAGGCACTGGAGCTACTGGGCGTGTAGAAGTACCCTCTGTGCAGGGAACAGCCATGTTCTTCGGGGCCCACCCAGGAAGGCCCTTTCGGGACACAGTAGAGCAGGCAGCAGGCTGGACACAGAGGCACCAGTCGGCCTGAATGCTGTGTAGCCTTGCACCACACAGGTACCAAGTCCTTTCGCCCTGTCTCTACAAAACACAGGGAACCCCAGAACTTGTCACAAGAAGGCATGCCCAAGGTTGTCAGCAATGACAAGTGAGCAGCTGGGGCCCCAGCCAGCTTTCGTCCTATGCCCAGAGCTGGGATGTTGGTGGGGGCTGCAGCTCCAACCTCCTGAACCCCAGGGAAAGATGAAGCCCTTGCCACACTCATGTGCTGGGGCTCTGAGAGGTCATATCCTCAGACTGCCCATTGGCAGATGTGGCGCCAAAGGCCAGGCCCAAGCACTGTGCAGGTCCCAGCTTTGGGGATCCTGGTCTTAGCCCTTGCCCCACCTGAGGCTTTCCTCCCACTTCCCCAACCCTGGGAGGCCCCCAAGGATGGGTGCTCACTCTCAGCCTGGCCAGCCATGGCCATGGTGAAGCTCTGAGGATGACAAGCAGACTCTGACCCTGTGTCCTGCTTGAAGCAGCCGTGCACTGCAGTGGCTAAGTGGAAGCTGGATTGCATACGGGGCAGGAGAGAGGGCCAGAGCCAGAAGAGGGAGTCCTGGAGAAGGAGCTGACCAATGGCCCCAGGAGCGTCCCCTCCTCACCCCAAATCTGCAGGGCAGGATTCTTCTGCTCTCTTCTGGGGAACACAGCCCCTGGCCAATCCCCAGGACTAGAAGGCTATAAAGGGAAGCTGGCTCCCAGGAGGGTGTTGCCTCATCAGGGTGTGCTGATAGTGAGTATGGGGCTGCCTGGGTGCAGCGCAGGGTACTCCTAATACCAGAAACTTCCCTGGCTCCTTCTGCCTCCAGAGGCTTGGCAGGCACGGAACAATAATCTCTTTTCTGTCTCCAGCCCACGGCTAAAGACCCAGCCTGAAAAACCTACATGGTGTGCTTGAAAAATACAGTGAATATTGAACTTTTTATTTTGTTATTTTTTACAGAGAATAAAAAATAATAAAAAATTAGAAACAATCCAGAATTTTGCTAAACAAAAAGACAGGAATTCAACAATGATTGTTATATTGTATACTGTTGTCTTCAAATTAGTTCAGATAACTAGATATAAGTATGCAAAGTTGGCCAAAAATTAAAAAGAAACAAAATTTTAAGCATTAGCTCTCCCTTTCAATAGACCAGTAGAAATCAGAAGTACAGCTACCCAGTCTATCCTGTGTATATGCTGTGTGTTTTGCCCTTTCTTCCTCCTTTTTTTCCTCTTTTCCCTCGTCCGGTTTTTCCTGCCTTTGAATGATTTCTCTCCCTCACGGCGAGTGCCTGCGGGCGTTCTGTGGTGGCTGCCCTCCTGTCCTGAGCTTCGAGTCCTCCTGCTGCGCGACTCACATCGTGGACCTTTCATGGTCATTTTCACTTGGAGAAAAGGCCAGAACTCACAAGTTGCGGGCTCCAGTGAACAAGGCAGCTGAATACAGTGGTGGTTTGTGTCTCTCTGTTGAGTGGTGCGGGCAGCAGCGTCCACTGGCTTTTGACGGCACCTCAGAAAGATCCTCACCAAAGAGCTCTCCAGAAGGGCTTCAGAAAGCCTAAGGCTGGTGGGATAGGGTGTCTGAGGCAGGGAGGGAGGGTGGAGGGCCCGCGGCAGTGCCTTTTAATGGAACGCATTCATTTTTCAGTGCAATGTGCACTGCACAGCTGGCTCACTCCCTGTCTGTTCAAGCCTTTGTACCGCCCACTCTGACAGCCACCCCTCCTGGGCCTGGCTCCCAGGGGCCAGGGAGACATTTTTCTCCACGGAGGCCCTCCCAGGTAGCACCACTCTCTTCTAAGCCACTCCAAGCGCTCGCTGGCTTCAGGCCTGGCACTGCTTCTCCTCTCGCAGGGAGCACCTGGGCAGGCCGCGTCAGAGCAGCTGCGAGTTTTGCCCTCCAAAAGAAAGTGGCTCCGAAGTAGAGCTCAGGTGGCTGCTAAGCACAGGGCCTCACAGCCGGAGAGAGCCTAGCAGTGTGGGCCAGCGCTCCGGCAGCCTTGGCTTTCCTGTTGCTTTTTCCAAAGAGCGTTTTGGGCGAGGGTGTTTCTCTGGCTCCATGGTTGCTCTAGTCCGTGTTGACGGCGTCGGAGAATCAACACATTTATCAAGGGCAGGGCGGCCCCGCTGCTTCCCATCCATCCATGTACCTAGTACAACCGCTAGCCTCGGAGCCGCTCCCTGCCTGCGCTCTTCCCACGAACCCCGCCAGTGTAGACAGGACTTTGGCCCGAGAGCCAGACTCCCTGTTTCCCAGGAGTCCTCTCCAGCAAAGGTGGCAGGGACAGATCGGGGAGCCACTCAAGGTTCAGGGCCAGCCAAGGCAACCTGTGCCATCTGGGGCCGCTAGGCTTGGGAATCGCGGCCACTGCTGTGCTGGGGACACAGCTTCGCCCCCTCCTTTCTCCTCCTGCAGCCCCCATCACCTGAGTGGGCCTGGCACTCTGGGGGTACACTCCCTGCGAGGCACAGCCTCTTCCCTCTGCACTGCTCTCAGGGGCCCACGGCAGGACTCTGTCTTCCTGGTAGGCAGGCAGAGAGCTGGGCTGTGGACAGCAGGCCCTCGCCCAGGCCTTACCGGGAGGCCCCCAAGCGCGCTGAAACTTCCACTCTTCCCTAGATGGGAGCCCAAAATATCTTGCCCCCACCCTCACCCCTGGAGGCTCCCCGAGTTCAGCTTGGCTCATGGCACAGATGGGTAAACTGAGGCAACCAGCACACTTCCAGCAGCAGAAAGGCCCAGTGAGGTGTAGCGACCCAACAGTGCCGCCCCCGCCCCCCAACTAAGGAAAGGTCAGATCCAATTGACCAGGAAATGTAAAAGGCTAAGCTCCCTGACCTTTCCTGGCTAATAAAGAGAAGTATTTGATGTCATAAAACATTTCGTTATTAAGGCAACCAGGACAGCCTTCGCAGAGGCACAGCCCAGAGGTTCACAATTAGCAGAAACAGGGCCCCAGCCAGCCCTGCCCGGCTGCCCATCCCACCCGCTCCAGGAGCCAGGCTGAGCTGGATTCAAACCGCAGCTCCGGGCAGGGACAGCATTTGGCTGCCTGTTCCACCCCAACCGGCCCACTTAGCTCCTGTGAGCCACCAAGGTCTCGTGGGGGCTGCCCTGCAGTGGCTCCTGGCCACACAGTGGCCCTTCGGGACAGGAAGAACCCGAGGCGTTGTAAGGGCCCCCCACCCCCCGCTCAGCACTGCAGGGGCCTCCAGGACGCCCCTGAAGCAGAGGAGGAGAACTGAGTCTGGTCTTCAGGAGGGCCCACTTGGCCAGACCTGTAGGCCCGGCCCCAGCTTGTGGCCCTGACACTCCACAGGGAGCACTCCTGGAGGAGTCCTGGCCTGTAGCGCTTCCTCCTGCCCCACCCACCACCTCTGTCCCCACCAGGGTGCCCAGCACTCTGTCCCTAGTCCAGCCCTCTGTGGAGCTGTATGGCAGGCAGAAGTGAGTAGGGCTCCCACCCCCCAGGCCTCCTGGTAGGGAAGCTCAGTGAGAGGGGGAAAAAAGCGGGGGACGGGGGTGGGGCCTCAGCAAGTGCAGGGCACCAAGGACGTGTTCTTGAAGAACACCTCCACCTGGAGAGGAAGGAGGGGTGCCTTCTGTCCCCCAGGTAGCTCTTCCCACAGTTTGGCAGGCAGCCAGGCATGGACAGACCCCGCTGGGTCTCAGCCTTAACTCTTCAGGGGAGACACCAGGGCCACTGCAGGTGTAACAACAGGCATGAAGACCCTGCTGGTGCCTAAAGAGCCTTCAGCCCTTCTGAGTCCACCTAGAGGGATCCTCAGGACCAAGGATGCTGGGCAGGGACTCTGAGCAAGCAGAGGTCACCCCAGCCACACTCGTGGTCATCGGAACCCCTGAGGGCCTTCAGCCCTACCTTCTCCTTTCCAGCAAGCCCAGGGCAGTCTGAAGTCTCCTCTGAGCAGAGCCCACCTACACTCACCTGCACCCACGCTAGCCGGAGCCACTCTCTCCCATTCTGGTTGTGCCTGGCAGTAAGCAAAGACTCTATGAGAGAGTGGAGACGAGACAGCCACATGTCTTCTACATAAGCTTATTTCCTTAGAAGGGGATTGGCAACACATTTGCATTATCTTTGCCTTCAATAAAAAGTGATCCAGCAGCCGTGATGGGACACAGAATGCTGTTTGGGTTTCCTCCTGGTGGACCCCCAGGCTGAGCTGGCCACAAGGGCTAAGGCTGGGGTGCAGGTTGCCACCTGGCCTCTTCCCACAGGGATGTGTCTCACTCCTATGGGACAGGCCAGAGGCCAGGACAGCTGGAGACCCTCAGAGCCATCTCCAGGCTTCTCCTTTCCAAGGAAACACGGCGCTAAAGCCCAGACATGCAGGCCGGAGGCCTTGAGTTCTGTCCTCTGGGAGGTGAGACCTGAGCTCCTGGGGAGGGGAACAGCCCTGCCCTCATGCGTGCAGTGGGGTCTCCTCAGAAGCGGGACAACAGTGTCAGGCCATTGTCTTCCTTTGAGACATGGAGGGGCCGGAGCTCAGAGGAGGAGCCCACCCCCAGCCACACAGCAAGCAGGTCCTCAGAGGTCCTAGAGGCAGCCTCCTCTCCATGCTAGGGAAACCAAGGTCAGCTCAAGTTTGTGGCCCAAGCTTGGGACCTAGATGGCTCCTTCCCAACCCAAGATCTGGAGCAGATCCGAGGCCAAACCTGCAGAAGACCTCCTGGGGCCCAGCGCAACCCAGCAACCTGTGATTAATTTTCCTGTCCTCATTAATTCCCGGATTCCGGCCTCTCATTACGAGGCAGTGTGGCGGTGTGTGCTGGGGCCGCGTGCGCGCCCGGCTCCAGAGCCTGGTGTGGAGTCCTATAATTGCTTCACTGGCCTCGGGCGGGCTCATTAGAGGTAATGAAATCTAGGAGCTCAGGGTGGAGGGAAGCATGGCCCCTGGGGAGTCACAGGGGCAGGAGCTCTTTAGGAGAAAAACACCTCAAGAAGCAGGCTGGGGCCATGGGATGGGATGGAGAGCCCTGCTGAGGCCGGGGCCCAGGGCTGCACCCCAAGGGGCAGCAGAAGGTGAGGCCCAGGCCAACCTGTGGAGTGCACCATACTGTCCAGGCTGGGTTCCAGCCCCAGTCTGCCTCCCATCCCACCCCATGCAAGGGTCTGGGGTACCCCTGTCTCCACTGCCTCTTGGGACAGCAGAGCTATTCCCTGGCCTCAATCTCTAGGCTCACTTTCTCCCCATACACACACAGCTCCTTTCCCACAGGGGCACATCCAGAGAGAGCCCACTGGGACTAGCTGTGGCTCCCCAGGGCCCCGGGGCCTGGCCCAGGCTGCTCAGCTGCACACTCCAACCTGCAGGTCAGCATCAGTGCTTGGGACCCCCAGGCAGCTCCTTCTGGTCAGGTGACTTCCCATCAGCCTCCTCCTCCAGCCATGTACACCCACAGCTCCACGGTCCCCAGCCCCATCTGCCGCAGGTCTGCTCTGGAGCTGGCTGCTTCTCACACCCACCTGCTTGTCCCTCACCATGGTAGTGACTTCGCTCCCGCTCACCCTCCTGAGACTCCCAGTGCAGCCCAGCAGAGGCCTTGTGCCCCATAGGAGCATAGTAAGTGCAGCTAGTAGGAGCTGGTGGGGCCTCGTGGATGATTTTAGGTGTGTGCAGCCGCCAGGCTCCTACCTCTGTGCTCTGGAGTCAGCCCCTCCCAATGCAGTCCTTTCTCAGCGGCTCTGCAGGCCCCACATGCTCTGGGCCCTGGCCAACAGAGGAGACGAATCCTTTCAGGGACTCCACTGCAGAGCAGAGTGGCCAGCACAGATGGGTCTGATTTGGAGAGGCAGGTAGACAACTTTTGGTGACAGTGATGGCTGCCACCTCTTCTGCCAGGGCCTCAGGGTCCTCTTAGGAGCTGAGAAGGAGTTCAGTCCCAATTTCTTGATGTTATGTGCGGAAGAGTTTCTTAATGCTGCTGAGCTCCCATGGGAAGCCACAGTGTCACCTGGCAGTGCTGAGGGAGACCTCAGAGCCAGGGCTCATGGGCCTTCTGCATAACTGGCTCATCCCCAGCTCAAAACCCTCGGGCATCACATCAGGGAACACCCATCACCTGGAGGGTCACAGACTCACAGCTCCGAGGATGGGCCTGAGACACACAGGGTCATTCCTCTGCAGCCATGTCTGGGAGTTGTTTCAGGAAGGCTGGAGGCTTAAAGAACAGGGGAGAGTGCGGTCAGGGACCAACTCACACCCCTGGAAAGGAGGAAGGAAGCACAGTGGGAAGGAGACTGCATCGGGGATAGTGGTGCCCTCTAGGCTCCACAGGGCTAAGAAGAGCTGGAAGTGGACAGAGGGACAGAGGGACAGAGGACACGGCAGGTTCTGGCTCATGAAATCTCCCCGGAATCCCCATCTGTGTATAGGCAAAGCCCTGTCTGCTGGCTGAGCCACCCAGCTGACTTGGGCCATGTCTGGGCAGCAGAGGTGGGGGTCATCCAGGAACTCAAGGGCTCTGCCCCCAGCTGCCATCTGCCATGCCCAGCCTGGCACATTGGGCTGCTCCACATGGTCAGCGTTTTTTCTGACTCCCGTAACCAGTCCACACAAATCAGATCTGTGCCTCCCAGAGGCTGGAGTCTCCAGGGGCTTCCTCTCTGTCCAACAAGCAGGTGTTGGCAGGCAGTGTCCAGGAATTTAGAGAAGTGAGCCCTGTAGTGTCTGCAGTGGCCAACAGAAAGACCCAAGCCATGCCTGAGCGACCAGTCTCCTTGGTCTCCCCAGCATTAGTCTCACAGCACAAGCCAGAACTGCTGTTTCTTCCTCGCCAGAGGGCTCCTGAGCTCCCTTCCACCTTTAGTACCCTAGGAACTTCCTCTCTACAGCCCCCAAAGGGCTGTATGGGATGCTGTCCCCACTCCAGGACTCTGCCACCCTGGATCTTCATGAACAGCAAGGAGGCATCTGAAGACTCCTGCAGAAATGCCATTTGCAGGGCAGGCTGACCACCACATGGTCAGAACAGTATTCCTGTTAATGACTGAGTAATATTCTACTATTTTGATGCCTCAGTCGTCAAATGGCTTCAAGCTCAAATTTTCTGCTACTTGAACAGCAACATTCAACAAAAATCTGCTAAGTGTTCATAACATTGCTCAGTAGTCAAGCCAAAATCCTTCTTGGAAAAACCTGTATTGTAACTAAAGAAGTCAAAGATCTTTTCAAGGAAAATTACAATCCTTTGAAAAAAAGAGATAGTAGAGAATTTCAGAAAATGGAAAAATATTCCAGGCTCCTGGATAGGAAGAACCAACATTGTGGAGATGGCCATACTCCCAAAATTGCTGTACAGATTTAATGCAATCCCTATCAAAATGCCACCTACATACCTCCCAGACCTAGAGAAATCATTCCTAAAATTTATTTGGAACTAGAAAAGACATAGAGTAGCAAAGGCAATCCTGGGCAACAAAGACAAGGCAGGAGGCCTTACAATTCCTGACTTGAAATTTTATTACAAGGCTACTGTGATAAAATCAGCATGGTACTGGCAACAAAATAGACCTGAGCATCAATGGAATAGCTTAGAAGACACAGAAACCTCTATGAACATACTTAGCCACCTCATCTTCAACAAAGGTGACAAACATGTTTACTGGAAGAAAGATAGCCTCTTTAACAAATGGTGCTGGAAAAACTGGCTTTCTACATGTTGAAAACTAAAACTTGACCTAAGTCTATCACCATGCACTAAGCTAAAGTCAAAATGGATTAAAGATCTAAACATTAAAACAGAAACACTAACTCTCCTGGAAGAGAAAGTAAGAAGAGAAAAACTCTTGAAGTTACAGGAGTAAGCAAAAAGTTCACAAACAAAAATCAAATCACATGAGAAACATTTGAAAGAATTAACAACTGGAACCTCTTCTTATTGAGAAGTTTTTGCACGTCCAATGAAATTACCAACAAAACGAAAAGGCAACCCACAAATTTGGAAAAAAAATCTTGACAAATAAGCACTCAGACAAAGGTCTGTTCTCTAGAATTTATAAAGAACTAAAAAACATTAGGGCCCCAAAATTTAAAGACCCAGTCCAGAAATGGGCATCCGAGATGAACACACACTTCTCAGAGAACAAAATTAGAGAAACAAATAAATATACAAAAAAAATGCTCCACATCACTAGCCATCCATGAAATGCAAATTAAAACAACACTGAGATACCATCTCACCCCACAAAGAATGGCTATCATAAACAAATCAACCAACAACAAATGTTGGAGAGGCTGTGGGGAAAGGGGAACCCTTCTCCACTGCTGGTAGGAATGTAGACTTGTGCAACCATTATGGAAATCAGTGTGGAGACTCCTTAAAAAACTAGGACTGGAAATCCCATTCAAACCAGCTATGTCTCTACTGGGAATTTTCCCAAAGGAACTGAAAATGTCATATCATAGTGATATATGTGGACCTATGTTTATAGCAGCACAATTGTGGTAGCCAAATCTTGGAAACAACCAAGATGTCCATCACTTGAGGAATGGATGAAAAAGATGTGGCATTTTTATACAATAAAGTATTACTCAGCTATAAAAAATGATAAACTCAAAGCCTTTAAATTTAAGTGTATGCCACTTGAAGATATAGTCATAAGTGAAATACACCAGACCCACATATGTAAAAATTGTATAGTCTCCCTAGTGTAAGAACTCAGAAAAAGAAATAGAAATAGAATGGTATAACACAATTAAAAGGAAAGTGAGAACTTAAGGATTAGACACTGAAGAGAGGGCAAGGAGAAAAGCTAGGAAACATGACAGGGGCAAAGCCTTACATTTATATGCACAAGAGGGTTAAGGCAATGATCCTGAGAATCTTCAGCAGGTTTTTGAAACTAGCAGTTAATTGGTAGGATTCTCACCCTGACTAGCTATATATGCTGGTATCTGTGAACTAAGAAACTGCATCGAAGATAGCAATGTGTAATACTAGGGTCATGCTTGGAATGCCTGTCATTCTGGTCTTCTAAATACATACTGCTTGTCACAACATACCAATGACTGCCATATTGTCCCTCAAGTAAATGTTTGTTTTTAAAAAAG
Source organism: Octodon degus (assembly GCF_000260255.1). Taxonomy (NCBI): domain Eukaryota; kingdom Metazoa; phylum Chordata; class Mammalia; order Rodentia; family Octodontidae; genus Octodon; species Octodon degus. The sequence goes on along the minus strand of NW_004524802.1, from coordinate 3,214,465 downwards.
GGTAACAAATGAAAACAAGAGACAAGAAAAAAATGTCACAGGACTTTCCTGCTACAATGCTGTATATGGTTAGATTTCTAAATGTCTGTGTAAAAATATATAATTGTTTATTCCTATCTTTTTAAATGTTTTTATTTTTTAATTTTTTGTCTTCATATTCTGTAAGGGCTTAATGTATAACATATCAATACTTGATGGATAATACCTGTTCCATGTTATGTCTAAGATGTTTGATATTCAGAGAGATAGTGAGGTTAAGCTCAACTGCCCAGGTTGTAGGGTAATAATAATAAGCTTCTCTTCTGGAAAGTTAACAACTTAAGTTTGCAGACGAAAATTAGAGAAAAAGAAGGGAGTCAACATTTTGGCTTTAGCCTTTCAAGGTCAGTGAGGACTCAGGACATAAGAGAACCTGTACTGTAACATGTAACTCAGTTGTGTCCCAAATTTTCTAATCAAGAAGATTTCTGATCAAGTGATCAATGATGTAGAGTTTGCCTAAGGAATGTCACATGGAGAGAAAACATTCAGGCTTTTTCAAAGAGCAAATCGGTCAAGCAATGGCCATGACTCATCCACTGGCTGACACTTACAAAGGATATACAAACTGTGGTATAGGGTTTCAGGTTAAATCCTGAGGGGATTTGACTGACCTTGTCAGATATAAAAGTTACATTTCTTGTTGCATCGGTCTTGCTTTATCTTGGTCTTAACCATCCAGCAAAAAAAGTATAAAAAGTAAAACCGTATCACTATGCTGAGCTGTAAAAGGCTCAAGTTAACAACTTCTGACATTGCCAGTCCTACAGATAACCCACTACTATAACGGGCTAATGGACTATATTGGAATATTTGGTTGAATTCATGCACCTACAATATTTAAATGGCAACGGAACAACCATCTCTGACAAAACTGAACAAAAAAGGGGATCCAAATGAAGGACCATTTTGTATCTCTATGTTCAAGAAAGTTAGTATAGATATACAGCTACTTTCTCTTAATTAAATGAATAGAAAGATTTGTACTAATAGTGTTTACAGACAGGATATCATGTCTGCATCTTGTACTATAAATAACCATTACGAAGGCAACAATATGCATTGCACCGATTATTGAAACTGTCCTACTAATTGGTTTTGAAAGTGTCTCATTGCTATTTGTTTCTTAATAAAATTATTTTTTAAATATTAGTGCTTCAAATTCCTTAGCTAGAGTAAACTAACATGAAGACAAGAAGTTGATAACGGTTGAAAGGAAATGGCAATCAATCTTCTCTTTTGTAATTGTTCACAAATAAAAATGATGCCTTTTTCATTTCAAAAAATGAAAATAAAAATAAAACTTTGCAAATTTCCCACAAAAAAACAAAAACCTTTATTGGTTGAGAGTATGCATTTTGATATTTAGTCTACTGTATTTATTGTGTTTAGATATTTGGGAAGTATTTCCACCACCTGAGGCCTATTAACTTTATGTTAAAATCCAGGAAAAATGAATTTGTAAGTGTAAATTTTGGGCCTCAAACCAGTTATTCATTTTCCATTGTTTCTTATGGAAAAAAATATGTTCAGGTCTCAAAGTTTTTGGTGTTTGAATGAATTAGGTTTGAAAACTGAATTATCGCCGCATATGGCCACACCACTTAGTCTATTCCTTCACCTGTGGAAGGATATTCAGGACGTTCCCACATCTGGACTGTCATGAAGAGTCCTGTTATGAACAATAGAAAGCAAGCTTTTCTATGAGTGCAGCTTGGGGCTCTCCTCAGCGTGCACCCTTGGATGCTGGTCGTGCTGCAGCTGCATTTGAATCCTGGAATAACCGCTAGACAGTTTGCCAAAGAAGTGGACCAATTTTACACCCTGCCAGCAGCATGTGGGGATTCCCATCTCTCGCAGCCTCACCAAAACTCCTTCTTTTGGCTGCTGTCTTCTGTGTGAATGTGGAGTGGTAGCACCTGTTACTTTCACTTGAGTTCTTGTAGTAGGATGCAAATGCCTCTGTACATGCCTATTGATCAGTGGTGTATCTTCTCTGGAGAAATGTAAATCAATTGCCTATTTTACAACGAAGTTATCTGGGTGTGGTGGCACATGTTTGTAATCCCAGTACTTGGGAGGCTGATAAAGGAGGATCACTAGGAGTCCAGTCTGTGTAGTAAGACTCTGTAGACCCTGTAGACTCTGTACTAAAATACAAAAATTAAATAAATAAATGAAAAATACCAATACAGCTACTTGCCATATATAACTTACAGGCATCAACCCTGGAATTAAAGTTAAAAAGATTTTGGACTTATGTGTAAACATAAGAAGTATATAATTCTTTATGCCTATTTTTAAAAATATATTCTAATTTCTAAATGTTTTTTTATCATATTCTGTAGGGACTTAAAGTTCAACATATCAATACTTGATGAAAAATACCTATTTCATGGTATGCCTAAGATGTTTGATATTCAAACAGATAGTGAGGGTAAGCTTAACAGCCTAGGTTGTATGGTAATAATAATAATAAGCTTGTCTTCTGGATGGTTAATAACCTAAGTTTGCAGACCAAAATTAGAGAAAAAGGAGGGCTGCAAGGAAAGCCAACATTTTGGCCCTAGCCTTCTAAGTTCAATTAAGACTCAGGACATATGAGAACTTGTACTGTAACGTCATGTACCTCGGTAGTGTCCCAAATTTTCTGATCAAGAAGATTATGGGGCCAAAGAGGAAAGTGATCGATGACATAGAGTGGGCCTAAGGAGAGTCACATGGGGAGAAGACACTCTCTCAGGCTTTCACAGAGAGCACCTTGGCCCAGCAATGGTCGTGACTCATCCACATGGCTGACACTGACAAAGGTTCTACAATCTGAGGTACAGGATCTCAGGATAAATCCTGAGGGGATTTCACTGACCTTATCAGACCCAAAAGCTACAACTCTTGTTGCATAGGTCCTGCTTTACCTTGGTCTTAACCATCCAGCAGAAAAGTATAAAAACGAAGTATAAGAAGTAAAGCCATGCTGTTATGTTGAGCTGTAGGGGACTCAGGTCAACAATTTCTGACATTGCCAGTGAAGCGGAAGACCCAATACTATTATAGACTACTGAACTCTTTTAGAATATTTTGCTGAGTTTACACACCTATAATATCTAAATGATGGAACTTAACAAAAAAGGGGATACAGATGAATGTCCATTTTGTATCTGTGTATTCAAAGTGGTTAGGATAGATATATAGTTGCATTCTCTTAATGAATAGAGGGATTTGTTCTAATGGTATTTGTAAATAGGATATCAAGTCTGCATCTTGTGCAGCAATTAACCACTAGGAAGAATGTATGCAATGTGTTAATTATTGAAACTGTCCTACCAATTTGGTTTGAAACTCTCTCATTGCTATTTGTTTCTCAATAAAATTATGGGGAAAAAAAGAAAAAGAAAATGTGCCAGCAATCAGTTGTGAAACTGTCTCATTGATATTTGTTTCTCAATAAAATTATTAAAAAATAAAAATAAAGTTAAAAAGAAAATGAGAAGACACTTAAACAAGACTTTCAGTTTGCCAAAGGCAAACCCAGGAGGCAATAGGGTGGAACAAGTCAAAAGCCACCCCTGGACCCTCTGAGGTGATAACAGGAGATGTAACAAAGAAAATTAACAGGGCTCTAGAAAAAAATCAAATCAAAAATAATTTCACAGGTAACTACAGAGATGGTGACTACAGTGAAAAACATGGTTAGTTACTCTAGAGCAGATACAGATAGAAAATATATGATGGAAACCAGGAACACCCAACATAGGAAAGAAATGGAATCCATGAAACAGATTAATACAGACACCCAAAATATTAAAAATTCCATTAAAAGTATGTGCTGCAAAATGAGCCAATGTGAGAAAGAATATCAGGTGTAGAAGACAGGACTGCAGTTGGCAATCTTTTTTTCTCTTTTGTGGTGCTGGGGATCAAATTCAGGGCCTTGTGCAGGCAAGGCAAGAGCTCTAACACTGAGCCACATCCTCAGCCCTGCAGTTATGACTCTTGAAAAGAAAGACTTCTTTAAAATAGCAAAGGACAATGAAAAATCAATCCAACAGCTGCTAGATGTTGCAAAGAAGAATAACATAAGAATTATAGACTTAGTGAAAAAGCAGGTGATAGCACAAATGATATAAAACACAAATCTAAGCCAAGACATATAATAATCAAGAAATTCAGCACAAGAACAGAATATTAACAGAGGTTCGAGAAAGAAACAAATAACCTGTGAAAGGAATCCATCAGAATCACAGCAGAGTTCTCAGCACAAACCCTCAAGGGAAAGAAAGCTTGGAGAGCAGTATTACAAGCCCTAAAAAAGAAAACAGCCTCCAACCCAGATTGTACCTCCAGTGCAAAACTATCTTTCAAAATTGATGAAGAAAAAGATACTTCCATGACAAAGAATACCTGAGGAAACTACTGCTCCAAAATGTTCTGAAGGACATTCTAGAAAGACATAGCAAAGACTACAACTACATGAACTTCAACAGAATGAATCCATAGGCAAGGCAAGCAATTAAACAGAAGGGGGAAATAGAAAAATACCATCCCAAGGATAAGTCAATACACATCAGTTTTAACCATAAATGTGAATGATCCCAATTCACTAAGCAAAAGAAACAGACTGGCAGAATGGATCAAGAAGCAAGATCCAACAATATGCTGCATACAAGAAACACATTTAATTCCAAAAGAAATTCATAGGCTGAAAGTCAGAGGATGGAAAATAATACAGGAACTCAGAAAACAAGGATAGCTATTCTATTTGCAGACAAAGTGGATTTTAAGTCAAAATTGATTGAGAGAGACAAAAAAATGTCACAACACCCTTCTCAAGGAAACAATGCAAGAAGAGACAGCAATCATAAATACATATGCAACAAATACAACTAACCCAAGTAGGTAAAGCAAATATTAATGAACATTAAAAAAAATCAAATAAGCAATAATGCAAGTGTAATGGTGACTCAAATACTACATAGTCACAAATAAATAGACATAAGCAGAAAAAAACTGATAATTAAGTATCAGATCTGAACCAAACTTTTAAACAAATGAACCTTCAACAGACCTTCACTAGTGACTAATATGGCATGTCAACAACTTGGGTGATGGCCAGAATTTTAGTTTTAACTTATGAATAAAGTCTTGAGTTACGACCCAAATGCCAACTGCTTGTGCTTCCAGATGGTCCCAGGGGCAAATTTAACCCTTAAAGAGTCCTGGAGGGACCTTTACAACACCCTTTGCCATATGGGGTTAATTGAGAAATCCTCAGCCACTGTCTCTGCAAGGACACTGAGATCTGCCTGTGTGCAGGAAACAGACTTTGTTTTTTGTTTTTTAAAGGAGACAGACTTTGAAGACTGTGTAGAGAAGCCTGAGCCCTCAACTGACAACTTGAGCTACAAGCAGTCCTTTTTCAAAGAATTGAGTTACTGAATTTGGGTTACCAAGGGTTGATGATAGGCATCTACAAGAGTGTTTTACCCCAGAATATCAAATAAACATTCCTCACAGCTGTGCATGGGACTTTTGCCAAAATAAGCCACATTGTAGCTCATATAACATGCTTAAGCAAATGCAAAGGAATTGAAATTACCCTGTGCACATTAGCACAGTGCAATGAAGTTGGAAGCCAATGGCAAAAGAAACCACAAGAACTTCATAAACACATGGAAGTTAAATAACACCCTCCTGAACAACCAGTGCGTCATAGATGAATTAAAGTAGAAATTAGACAGCTTCTGTAATTACACAATAAGGCCAATCCAGCATACAACCTACCACATGCAAGAGCTTATGAGACACAATGAGGAAAATTAGTGATGCAGACCCACATTAGGAAACAGCAAGCTCAGATAACCAACCTGATGTTGGACATCAAGCTTCCAGATAAAGAAGCACAAATCAGCCCCAAAGTTCATACAAGGGAGGAAATTATAAAGACCAACGTAGAAATTAACACAACGGAGACCAAGAACACATTATAAAGAATAAGAAAATGGAAGAGTTTGTAATATAAAACATTAAATAAAGTGATAAACCCCTAGCAAAAAAGAAAGAAAAGACTCAAATCCATATAATTATGACTAAAAAGGGTGAAATCAACACAGCTCCTGCAGACATTCAGAAGACGATCAATAACTACTTTGAGAAACTTTAGTGATACTGAAAACACAGAAGAAATGGACAGATTCTTGGATATATATAAATTACCAAAACTAAATCAAGATACAGAAATTCTATATAAACCAATATCAGTGAAAGCTAGCACTGGAGGTCTCATTCAGTCCAGTGCTTCTCTTCCTGCTTTTTTTTTTTCTCTAAAAGAACTGAAACCATCATACCGCAGCAATACATGTGTACCTATGTTTAGAGCAGCTCGATTTGTCACAACTAAATCTTGGAAGCAGCCCAAATACCCATCGACAGAGGAATAGATTAAAGCTATTGGTATTTTTATACAATAAAGTATTATCAGCTATAGAAATGATAAACTTGAAGCTTTGATTGGAAAATGCATGCAACTAGAGAATATACTCATAAGTGAAATAAATCAGACCCATATATGCAAGCATCATATTCTCTCCTTAGCATAATAACCTGAAAAAATAAATAAAATCTTAAAGGTACAACAGATACTATGAAAGGGAAAGCAACTGTTCAACAGAAAGGAACATCTGGGGTGAGGAAAAGGAGAAAAAAAAATATATATATATGTATCTTTTAGTCCATTTAGTCTGATATTTTCTGTTGATTTGTCCTAGATAGCTTTCATATGATTGAGATAAAGACCATGTATTTTAATCCTTTGCAGTTTTTTATCCTGAATCCTCTTTACTGCCTCTACTGAGAGCATCATGTGGTTTTTCTCCTTGGCTCTGTGGATATCACACATTATGTATTATATATTACACACTATAGATTACAGATTATACTATATTATATATATTATTAGCTTGGATAATTGTACTGCTGATTTCTATTGTTCTGTTGAAAGGAGCAGTTAATGCTTAAAATTTTTTGCCTTCTTTGTTTTTTACATGATTATTTCTGGCAATCTGAACAACTAATTTGAAGACAACAATACGCAATACAACGACCATTCTCGGATTCTTATCATTTAATGAAATTCTGTATCATTTCTAATTTTTATTTCACCATTTTTGTTCTTGTTCAAAACTCCAAATGAGGTAAAAAAACATGCAAATCTATAAATGTAACACACCATATCCACAGAACCAAGGAGAAAAACCACGTGATGCTCTCAGTAGAGGCAGTAAAGAGGATTCAGGATAAAAAACTGCAAAAGATTAAAATGCATGGTCTTTATCTCAATCATATGAAAGCTGTCTATGACAAATCAACAGAAAATATCAGACTAAATGGACCAAAAGTGAAAGCTTTAACTCTAAAATTAGGAACAACACAAGGATGTCCTTTGTCACCACTCTTGTTTAATAGAGTTCTGGAAACATTAGCCAGAGCAACTAGATAAGAGAGAGAAATAAAAAGGAAGAAGGATAAGAAAGAAAGAAGTTAAATTATTATTTGTGGATAACATGACACACTAAAGAAGAACCCAAAAACTCCATCAAAAGACTTGTAAATTCAGTAGCATAGCTGGATACAAGTAAGCACTCAAAAATCAGTAGCATTCCTGTACACAAATTACAATGTCTCCGATGGGAAACAAGACCTTTCACAATAGAATCAAGAAAAATGAAATACCTAAGACTCAATCTAACAAAGATCTCTGCAGTGATAACTCTATCTAGAATACGTGGAGAATTTTTTAAAATCAATCTCAAAATTCAAAGACCCCATCCAAAAATAGGCATCTAAGATGAACACACACTACTCAGATGAAATACAAATGTGAAAAAATATATATAAAAAGCATTCACCACCACTGGTTATGTCGCACCTCTCTCGAGAAGGGACACCTGTTACCAAGAACTCCACCAACAGCAAATGCCGGTGGGGCTGTGGGGCGAGAGGAATCCTTCCGCACTGTTGGGAATGCAGACTGGTGCAGCCACCGCTGAAATCAGCAAGGAGACTTCTCAGAAAACTAAAGCTATAGTTCCACTCACTTCCCTTTCTTGGTATCTTCTTGGGAGAATTAAAAGCATCACCCCACAGCACTCCACATCTCCCTATTTGCAGTAGCACAGTTTGTAACAGCAAATCTTAGAACGTAACCCAAGTGCCCACCCACCAATGGATGGATAAAGAATTTGTGTTGTATTTTCATATGCAATGGAGTGCTACTCTGGCGTAAAGAAGAATCAGTTTGAGATATTCCCAGCTAAATGGATGCACCTTGAGACAATATTCCTAAGTGAAATAAATTGGACAAACGTGTAAACATCACAAGTTTTCTGTGGTATGAGAAACCAAAAGTGTAGCGGAGGACCAATATGTGTAATTGATATCAGGAGATGGGGAAAAATGTGCAAATGACAAGGGGGATGGGGACAGGAGGGAAGAAGGGGGAAAAAAAGCGAACAGCAAGTAAAAATGGAAACAAAGCTTTTGTAAACAAGAAGGGAAGCGGGGGCAGAACCAAGAAGCAGAACTGGTATGAAAGAAGCAAGAGGTCCCGGCACAGGAACAAAAGCGCCTTAGGGTGGGCGTGCTCACTGTGCATGTCTAGAGTGTACCAGTAAAAAATGAAAAACGGAGTTATCTGTTTTCTTTTTCAAAAAAACACTTTATTAACATACAACTGATACTGAGAGATCACACATTTAGTGCACACAGTGTGACAGGTTTGGGAAGAAGCGCACGCATGTGGAATTTCCACCACAACCTGCGCCATCACCACAGCGGTCAGCACCACAAGCTTCCTCCTGCTGTCTTTATTTTTATTGTTGTGTTGTTGTTGTGTGTGTGTGACAAAAACACCTAATAGTAGCTTTGCCATCTTAAATCTTTCAAGTGTACAACACAATCATGTTAATTAGAGGTGCTTTGCTGTAAAATAGACCTGTAGGGCTCACTCACCTTGCACGACTAAAACGCCACGCGCTGTGACCACTGCTTCTCTCTTGCCCGGGACCCCAGCTCTGACGGTCTCCAGTCCTCTCTCTGCTGCTGGGCACTCGACCATTTCAGCCTTGCCATAGAAATGGACATTGCCTTGCCAGCGGAGGGGCTACCCTGCTAGCTGGGAAGGGCCTGTGTATTCTGTGACTGCACTGACTCCCCTCGGTGTTTGGAAATCACCGAACCTGTCCTTGCACCGTGCAAGGGGAGCCCAAGTGGCCTGGTACCTGATGAGAATGGTCATGCTAGGGTGTGTCAGACAGGCTGTGCCAGGGTACTGGCAGCAGGTGTGGGCTGGGGAGGACCTGCCTTCGATGTGGGTGGCACCACCCAATCAGCTGTCTGGGTAGAACAAAGGACAAAGGAGGGGCAACGTCCTGCTTTCTCTTCTGGAGCTGGGACCACGTCAGATATCAGGTTCTCCAGCGTTGGGACTTGGAGAATCACACTAGCAAGGCCCCCAGGTTCTCAGGCTTGAGTTTCCTGAGCCTGAAGCGCTGGAGTCTGACTGGGCCATACCGCTGACGTCCCTGGGTCCCCAGCTGTCAGACAACCATCTAGGAGTTGATGAGTAAGCCAGCTCTCCCATATCTATGGCTTGGTCCTGGCCCTTGGGTAAGCCCTAAGACAAGAGTGTCCAAGGTGCGTGTCACCCCTGTCTGGCTTCTGTCAGCAAGCATGTCCTCTAGATTCATCCACGTGGTCACAAAGGACAGCATTCCTTTTGCCCCATCTCTAAGCCTGGTGGCATTCCACGTGCATGCTGCGTGTTCTCTCTACCCACTTATCCATCCACACAGCACCCCCTGCTCTCTCTCCTCACGCACAGTCTCATCCCTTCCACGCTGTGACTATTGTGAGCAAAGTAGTAAACGTGGGCATGCAGAGGCTTCTGAGACCCCGACTCCAGTTCCCATGTGGAATTGCTTGTCCACATTGCAGTTCTATTGTGAATTGTTTGAAGAACTTCGTAGTAGTGATTGTACCAATCTTCACTGCCATCATTCGTGTACAACTAGTGTACTGACCCATGATTAGTGTGCGAGCATCCCCCCTACATTCTTAGCCTCTCTCCTCGTATGTATATTACGGCTACCCCAACAGGCTCATGAGGTGGTATCTCATGGTGGCTGTACTTACACTTCCCAATAATCAGCGATGTTGGACCCCTTTTCATGTAGCTGTTAGCTTTGGGAAACCATTTTATTCCATTCCTTTGCTCATTTCTAAATTGAGTCATTCTAAATTTTGCTATTGTACACCATAGCCCCTTATATAGTTTGGATACTAACCTTTTATCAGATACCAGTTTGCAAATGCCTCCTCCCACTCTGTGAGTTGCCTTCTCCTTTCACTCATTGCTGTGCAAAACTTTGGAGCTTGGTATAATACCACTTGTCCATTTTTGCTTTTGTTGCCTGTGTTTTGGGCATCATATAAAGAAATCATTTCCATGACCAACGTGAAGATAAGCAAAGGATTCTGTTTTTGTGTGTTTTCTTCTAGGAGTTCCACGCTTTAGGTTTTAGGTCTTACACTTTAATGGTCTGATCCATTTTGATTTGTGGTTTGTGTGCAGTATGAGGATTCAGTTTCATTCTTCTGTGGGTGGACTTGTAGTTTCAGCACCATTTACCAGAAAGCCAGTCCTTTCCCCATGTGCGCTCTTGAGGCCCCTGTGGGATCAGCTGCTCGTTCGTGCCTGTGCCTATTTGGAGGCCAGCTCGTCTGCTCTATTGGCCTAAATCTCTGTGTGTACATCCGCATCACACTGTCACGGTTACTGCGGCTTTGTAAGTATTTGTAAATCAGGAGGTCTGATGCTTTCAGCTTTGTTCTCACTCTCAAAATTGCTTTGGCTGTGTAGGGCATCACAAATTTTAGGATTCTTTCCTATTTCTGTAAGAGATACCACTGAGATTTTGACATAGAGTGCATTACGCATGTGCTTTACTGTGGGTTGTTTGCACATTTGAACATTAATTTTCCAATCCATGAATACAAGATATCTACTTACTTATGCCTGCTTTAATTTGTCTCATCCATAGTTTAAAGATTTTGGTGCGTAAGTCTTTCACTTCTTCAGTTAAGTTTATTCCTAAGTATTTTATTCTTTTTGGTGTTATTATACATGGGAGGGATTTTTCTTAATTTTCTTCATGCATAATTCATTGTTACAGAAATACAGTGATTTGCACATGATGATCTCAGGCCCTGCACCTTTGTTAGTGCTGCTAGCCCCTTCTGTGGGGCTTCGGAGGTCTTCTGCACAGAAGAGCCTGTCATAGACAAACAGACCACATTTCACTTTTTCCTGTCTGATTTCGTTTCCTTTTTTTTTCTTTTTCTCTTTTTCTTCTTGTCCGATTTGTCTGGCTAGGATTTTTAGCATGTGTCTTAGTTACTTTTTACTTGTTGCTGGGGCAAATACCCGGCACTCATAATGAAGGAAGGAAAGGTTTATTTAACTCACAGTTACTGGCGGGTTCAGTCCATATTCCACTGGCTCCAAGGCAAATGACAACAGTTCATGCAGCAGAAAACAATGAAGAGCAGAGGAGGAGCAGCCCCTGCGGTGCTGTCCATCAAGCCTCTCCCTTCCCTCTAGCTGGCTGCGAAGTCCTGCTCTCCACTGCAAAAAGCGGAGCTCCTCCAAAGTGAGGCAGATTAGCGGTGTTCAAAACCAGGACTTCTCCAAGGAGGCAGGGTGGGGCCACCAGGCAGCCTTCCTGAACTCCTTTATATGCGCTTTTTGTGCTGAGTCACTCTAGGGCGGCCCTGTCCTGCCCTAGGGTGGAACCAATCGCGCCCCAGGGCGGGACCTCCACAGCTGGGATCTGGCCAAGCTGATTTAGCCACGTTGACACAATATATCGATCACTACAGCATGACAGTGAAAGAAGTGATCAGAGGAAGCACCCTTTCCTCGTTCCATACCTTGGAGGACCATTTCTCGGTTCTTCATCACTCAGCATGGTATTATCAGAGGGATTTTCACATGTGGCCTTGGCGTTCCTAACTTCTTACGCCTAACTTGTTGAGAGATCTTTTCGTGAAAGGGGGTTAAAGTTCATCAGTTATTTTCTTCCTTCACATGTTGAGATATTCAAATCATTCTACTTCTCTGTTCTGTTTCTGTGCTTTGTCATACTGATTGATTTATATGTATAGCCCTACCTAGGGCAAATCCCGCTTGATCATGGCATATAATGCTTTCATTGTGCTGTTGGATTAGGTTTGCTACCATTTTGTTGAGGATTCTAGCACATGTTTGTTGGAGCCTGTGGTTAGTTTTCTGTTGTGCTCTGGTCTAGCTTTGGGGTCAAGGTGATACTGACCCATAACTAAGTTTGCAAAGGTTCCTCTTTTGTTTTCAAGGACAGTTTATAGTATGTATTTTTCTGTAAATGTTTGGTAGACTGCACTTGTGAAGACATTTATTTTTGGACTTTTCTTATTCAGGAAATTTGTGTTTACTGATTCAAGCTCTTTATTTGGAATCAGTTTATTCAAACTTTCTATTTCCCTTTAACTCAGTCTTGGTAGACTGTATATTTTTAGGAGTTTATTTACTCGTAGATTATCAACTACATTAGCATAAAATTATCATAAGAATCTCCTGTGGTGATTTCTTACATTTTGGTGACAATTATAGTGTTTCCTATCTCATTTCTGATTTCATTTGACGCCCCTCTCTTTCTCTTCATCTAAAGGCTTAATTTTATGTGGGCTTAAAAAGCCAACTCTCAGAGCCTTTCATTTTTCTGCTGCGTTTCCATTTTCTGCTTGCTCTATTTCTGCTTTGGCCTTTGTTATTTCTTCCCTTCTGCCACCTTTAAACTTATTTCCCTTCTTCTCTCATTTCTCAAATTACAGGGTTGGATTATTTCAGAACTTTTTTTTTAATATAACCATCTACAATTTCAAACCACTCTTTGTTGTAGCCCATTTGTAAATTTTGTTACACTGTGTTTTCATTTTCATTTGTTTCAAGGTATCTTTTAATTTCCCTTTTGATTTTCATTTGGCTTAGTGGATGTTCAAGAGAGCATGGTTTAATTTCAACTTATTTGTGAAAATGTTTTCTTCATTTTCCTTTTGTTACTGCTGCTAGTTTTATTCCATTGTGGTTGGAAAAGCAACTTGGAATGACTTCAGTTCTTGCATTTGTCAAGACTTCTTTTGTGACCTAAAATGTGACGTAATTTGGAGCGGTCTCACAGGCACCGCAAAGAACGTGCCTTTCGCGGATGGTGGTTGGAATGTTTGGTAAAAGCTGTTTAGGTCCAGTTGGTCTATAATCCCTATTGATCCTTTGTCTATACAATCTATTCATGACTGAAAACAGGGCACTGAGGTCTTGTTCTAGCACTGTAGGCTGCTCATTCTCCCTTTCGATTGTCCATCTCTGCTTTTGGCATTTAGGTCATCTGATATTAGCTCTCTCTCTGTCTCTCACTCTGCCTCTCATGAGCTATTTTTACTTCAAGTCTGTTTGTGTAAGTAGAGTAGAGCCGTCGCTTTAGGGGATGGCTTTCTATAGATCATCTTTTTTCATCCACTTACATTTGGCGTTTGCATATCCTTAACTCCAAGCTATCGCTCTCCTAGACAGCAACTGCTAGGTTTGCTATTGCTATTTATTCAGTTACTTTATCTTTTGATCAAAGGCTTAATCCTTTTACATTTACAATAGTTAGTGTTAGATAGGGACATACAATTGCCACTTTGTTAACTGGGTTGATCAGCCTTCAGTCACTGTGGCAAAATACCTGCAGTCCTCCAAAAGCTTTACCTCGTTCTTAGCACGGAAGGAACCAGGCCACGGCTGACCCCGTCAGGTAGGGCCTGTGATGAGGTCCTGTGGCGAGGGACACACCGCAGGGCAAATCCTCTCACCCCACAGAAGCCCAGAAGCCAGGCGGAGGGCGGGAGAGCCCCCAGACCTCACTTCTTCTGCCCCACCCCCACCCCTAAAGCTTCTCGACCTCTCAGTAGCGCCCCACATAGGCTGGCGACAGAGCCTTCAGCGCGTGAGTCTCCGAGGAGCATTTAAAGTCCAAGTCTTTTTGTTTTTTCTCTCTCTCCCTCTTTTTTTTGTTATCTGATGGGTTGATGGTAACGTATTCTGCTTTCTCTTGGTATTTACTGTAAGCTTTTCTTTGTGGCTTCCATTGGTGTTGCATAAAACCATTTGTAGTTAAAACAGTTTATTTTAAATAAATAACTTAGCTTCGATCATATACCAACTATATTAATAACAGTCCTTTAACTTTAGGATCCCCACACACAGTATATACAGTAATCCCCAACTTCCAGGAAAGTTCTATTCTGGGAGAATGTTTGCAAGTTGGATTCATTTATATCTAATGAAATCAATCTTACATAGTACACTGTGAAAGATCTCCGCTTCACTATTCATAAGTTGGGAGCCATGCACTTTATGCTTGATAAAATTCTGATTAATGTCAGAATTTATTTTTTGTACTGCGTGTCCTTTATCAAATTTTTGTGGTAATAATTTTGCAGAATATCGTTTTCACTTTTAGAGATGGACTAGAAGTGATGTGTGTGTCCTCATTCCAGGTTCCCAGTATTTAGGCGGGTCTGTGTATCCCTCCTAGTGAGATGTAACCTGCGTGTGCCCTACGGCTGTCGCGGGTGTCTTGTAGCTTCACCGCAAGTCCCCAGCTTAGCACTTGCTACTAGGTGACTCCCTCAGCCTATGTTCATCTGGAAACCAAACATAAACTTTGTCTTTCTTCATTTTAAAATCCGGCTGGATGTGGTAGGCTTACTGGAGCATTTTTTTTTCTTTAATGCTTTGAATATATCATCCCACTATTTCCTGAGCTACGAGATTGCTGCTGGGAAATCTGTTATACCTTCAGGACGATTCCCCTGCACATCATCAGCCACTCTTCTTGCTTCCATTAAAATTCTCTCTGTGAGGGGCCAGCAAGACAGCTCAGCAGACTAAAGCGCCTGCTTAGGCCAGTGCAGGGACCGTGGCTCAATCTCCGGCACCACATGCTGCACCAGCCCTGCCGCCAGCGTGGGCTGAGCCGGCCCGAGTTCAGGCTTAGCGGTGTGCACCTGCAATCCCAGCGCTGGAGAGGCTGAAAACAGGACTATGAGTCCAAGCTGCATACTGAGACCCTGTAATAACCGAATACATTAAAAAAATAACAATAAAAATTTAAAAATAAAAATAAAATTCTCTCTTTGAGAAACCCGGGGACACTGGACACTCACTTTTGTCTCTTTGATCCCCACAGAGGAACTCACAGACTGAGAAAACGTTTCCTGGGGCTACACTGTGTGGGCTTGGAGCAGCAGCGGGTCGGCTCAGGCGAAAACACTCTTACCCTTTCCCGTGCATGTAGGATGCTGCCTGTGAAATCTCTCACATCCGGGCTTCATAGGATGCTGCCTGTGAAATCTCTTACCTGTGGGAAACTCTAGAGCTCATGTAAAGGCACAGCCGCCTCCATCAGCACCAGTTGTTGAAAGGCCCATTGATTCTTCACCCCACTTAAGCTTCTTGATGCCTTTCTAAAAAGCCTTAATGTGAGGGCCGACTGCTGACCCTCAGTGCCATTGGCGAGCTAACCTCGATTCTTATTCTGGAACCACACTTTTGATTACTTTAGCTTTGTAGTAAATTTTGAAATCAGGGCTATATAAGTTCTACTTTATTTTCCAGAGCTTTGGAGGGGCTGTTCTGGCTCTTGTAGGTCCACATAATTTTTAAGATCAGTTTGTTAATGTCTGTAATGATCCAGGTAGAATTCTGAAAGATGCTGCATTAAATATGTCTATCTGAGAAGTGTTGCCATTTTAATGCTACCGACTTTTCTAATCCATGGGTGAAAGACGCCTTTCCATTTATTCAGGACTTCCTATTTCTTTCAGTGACATTTTGTAGTTTTCAAGGAACAAATCTTACACTTCTTTTGTTAAATTTATATGTATCGTAACCTTTTAGTACTACTGCAAGTGGAATTGTTTTCTTAATTTCATTTTGAAATATTCATGAAATACTACTGTACAAAAATATGATGAATTTTCACTTATTATTTTTTATCCTGTGATCTCACTGGAATCATTTATTAGATCGGGGTGTGTGTGTGTGTGTGTGTGTGTGTGTGTGTGTGTTCTGGGTATGTGTGTGTATCTCCAAGGATTTACTTGACACAGAATCATGTAATCTGTAAAGGCAGACAGGGTTTTTCTTGACAACATGAATGCTCATATTTGTATTTCATACTTAATTTTCCTAACTACAAACTCCAGGATGATGCTGAGTAGAAGCAGAACAAGTAAGCATCTTTGTGTTATGTCTGACCTTAAGGGAAAAGCCTTCAGGTTTTCCTTATTAAACATGATGTGAGCTGTGGGGCTCCTACAGTGATTTAGCAATGTGAGACGAGGCTCCTCTACTTCAAGTGTCTTGAGAGCAACAATATGGAAAAGGGATTCTGCAAGGGCTTGAGGTTCTGTCAGGTTCTTTTCCGAGTCTGTGCACGGAGCACGATTTACTCTGTGTTCTACTTACATGATGGGCCACAGTTACCAGACTTGGTGTCAAAGCCGCTTTGCATTCCCGTGATTGCGTGTTACCTTTTTCATACATTATTGGATTTGAGTCGCAAGAGTTTTGCAAAGGACCTTTCTGTCTGTATCTGTAACTTTGTATATAGTTCATTGTGTTATTATGGCTCTGTTTGGCTTTGACATCCTGGTAATATGTTTGCAGTAGTTTGTTCTGCTTGGATTTTATAACATTTTGTCACTGGTTGACATTTTAAGTCTTCTCTAAGCTTTGGTAGAATTAACCAGTGAAGCCGTCTGGTCCTGAGTTCTCTTTGGGAGGTATGTTAGCATTGTTACTACTGTGGACAGAAGCTCTTTATTTTGTAATCTCCGTGTTTGTTACAGGTCTGCTCAGCTTCCTTGTTTTCTCTGAATCAGTTTCAGTACCTCAAGCTATTCTAGCAATTGGCATGCCTCACTGAGGTCACCAAACTTTTGGGTTATCTTTCATCGTATTCTCTTACTATCTTTTTTCAGTTTTGTAAGGTTAGTACTAAAGTCTTCGCCTTTACCCATACTTTTAGTGTTGGGTCTTCTCCCTTTTTCTCTTGGTGTGTCTTCCTAAAATCTAGTCCATTTGTTAAACTTCAAAAGGAACAAATTTTGGTTTCATTTGCTTTTTCTAAGTCTTCTAGTCTCTATTTCATGATCGTGCCTTTGATTTTGATGCTACGCTTTCTTTCTTTCTTTGGGGATTCATTTAGTCTTCTTTTTTGCTCGTCTCTTGAGACTGAAGTTCTAGGTTACTGACTTGAGATCGTCCTTCTTTTCACTACTGATACTTGCAGTCATAAGCTTGCCCTTGCATGCATCCTCTCTGACAAACACGTAAATCAACATGTTGTTACTTTATTTATCTTCTGTCTCAGACAGAGTTCCACTACGCAGCTTAGGCTGGCCTTGAACTCACTATGTAGCGCAGGCTGTCCTTGAACTCACAGCAATCCACCTGCCTCAGCCTCCCAAGTGCTAGGCTCACAGGCATGTGCCACCACATCTGACACCGCTGTTATTAGCAATGCACGACCGGGCGGTGGATGGCTCCGCCTTAACCCTGCCCTCTAGCTCCGCACAGCTCGGTGATCTCCCCAGTGGGCGCTCTGCATGCGGGCATCCTCTAGAGGCCTGGCAGTACAGCAGTGCTTTTCAGAGTCGAGGGACATCTCTTTCATTTTTCTAGCTTTTCTTTTGAGAACATGTACTGTATTCACCAACTATTATCAATTGCCTGAAGATGCCCCTAAACTAAAAATGAACTTATAATTGTTTTCAAGAAATGCCCCAAGGAAAATGCTTTCTATTTGGTATAAAAAATAAAAAAAATTTTTAAAAACCTGATACCAATGTATCTTCCACATTAGGAAGATAAAATGTTTTCTTTTTTATTTTAATAATTTTATTGAGAAAGAAGTAGCAATGAGATAGTTTCAAAACAGGTTAGTAGTACAGTTACAATAATTAATACATTGCATATTGTTGTCTTTGTAGTAGTTGTTCCTAGTACAAGATGCAGACATGATATCTTGTCTAAACCTTATTAGTTCAAAACCTTCTTCTCATTGAACTAAGAGAAAGTAGCTGTATATCTATGCTATTTTGTATATACAGATACATATTTTTTTCCACTACAAAATGGTTCATTTATATGTTTATATTTATATTGTTTACTTTTGTCAGAGATGTGTATTCCATTGCCATTCGTATACTGTAGGTGCATGAATTCAGCAGAGTAACCCAATATAGCATAAAATGTTTTCCATGTGGGGCCTTTTGTAGACCATCAGGTGGTCACGTGATCCCAGTTCTGTGGCCCTGACCTGAAGGAACTCCCACCTCATGTCCCCCTGGTGGCTGCCACCCTTCCCCTTCCCACTCTCCACAGAGTCTCCTGTGGCTGTGGGCGCTGGTCTTCAAGGCTGCCACCGAAAGGGAGAAAGAGGTAGGGAAACAGAATCAATTAAAATGCTTCAAAGTCTGTCCTTCTTTTCAAGATGCATAAGTGTTCCTAGACTTGCTACCAACCTTTGGTCAATTTGCAGAATTCTAAAGCAATCAATCCTACTAACTTTTGCTGGTTGCCCCATTGTTTGCAAGAAGAGAATTTGGGGGAATCTTTACTCTGTCATTTTCCCTGGTGTTCTCCTGCCTGCCTGCCTGCCTGCCTGCCTGCCTGCCTTGGACAGGGATTCTGTCCTGGATTCCTGAGAGGTGCCTGGAAGCCTCGGACAGAACCCTCTGAGCAGCCAGAGGCCAACTCCTGGATTCCTCCTGCCTCTTTCTTTCCTAAACAGAGAGAAGCTGAGCAGAGCTGATCGCAGAGGGCTCCCCTGCCTCAAATCTCCTCTCTGTGCCTTGCCTGGAGGCACCCTGAAAACAGAATGAAGCCTTTCACTCCCTCGCTCCCCTAAAGCAGCAGCTGTCCAATTACTTTGCCACAAACTGCTCCAAGCCAGGACCCGGTATGTTCACTACAGAGACATCTGCTCACATGCACCATGTATTACCTTCGTCACTTCCTGTCCCCAGAATAAACTGCCCAGCATCTACAATTAAAGAGGAGAGGGCTTATTTGGGGTTCCACTTTGGGCCCGTGGTTAGCTCGCTTCCAGGCAGAAAGGGCACTGGGTGGAAGCTTGGCGAAGGAAAACTGATGGCATCCCAGCAGCCAAGAAGCAGAGGGAAGGAGGAAGCCAGGGACCCTTCCAGGGCTCACTCCCCGGTTCCACGGCCAAGCAGACCCCGCCTCCACCCGAGACAATCAGTACTGACCTTAATAGTGGGTGAATCCACCAAGGAGTGTAGCGTCCTGTAATCCAATCAACTTCCTCACATACGAGATTCTGGGGGATCTTTTTTATTTAAACCATAATATACATGGAGCAAGAACTCCATCAAACAGTGGCAACTGCTTCAGGGATCCTCTAATTGTTATATTCTGCTTATTTCTTTAAAAATGTCACAGGTCACTAAAGTGACTCTCTGGACCCACCTGGGTACTGTCTGACCTACACGTTGAATATCCCAGCCCCAGTTCCGGTGCTGCCTGACCTGAGTCAAGAGGGAGAATGGGTGCCCCGCGGGAGAGCAGGTGGGCCCCTGGGGGCCTGGAGCCAAGCTGAGTGCTGCAGGGAATTCGCAGTTGGAGGGCTGGCACAAGCCTTGCTCATGTCTGGAGCTTGGACAGGTGACTCTGGCAATGAGGTCATAGGACTGTCCCTTGGCTATCCTGGCAGGCGAGCCCTCCACAGGAGCTGCCTAGCCCTTTCCCCACCGAAGTGGGTAGAATTGTGCCTCCTCTCCTAAACAGAGATGGTAAGGCCTAACCTCCTGCATGCACGTACTGAGCTGAAACCTGTGGCAGGTATTTAGGACCTGAGTGT
>NW_004524802.1:3186004-3187368 GCF_000260255.1 Octodon degus | reverse complement strand
ACGTGTTGATTTCATAATTCTGCCCCAATTTTCAGATGTTTCCAGAGGGAGGGTACTCTACTCTCTGTTACTCTATCTTAGGCAGAGGTAAAAATTCATCAAATATTTACTGAATGTGAAATATCGATGAAGTGCCAACTCCTCTGGAGTGCCCGAAATGCAATAGGCATTCGGATGTCCTGCACAAAATCCAGCATCCTGCACCTTCCTGGTGGGTGCTGGAGAGTGTGGTGACGTGAACCAGACAGGAACAAGTAAACAGAGGAGATCAGCAAGTAGCATGGAGTCACTGGGAGGCACTGCATGTGAGCAGGCAGGTGAGGGGCCCCATCCCGTGCCCTTCCTGCCCCACCACCATCCAGATCCAGTGTCTGTGGCCCTTGCGGTGCAAGATGGTGGCAGAGGGCAGGTGACATGGGTGGTGCAGAAGGCGAAGACAAGGGTGAAGACAGAGTTCCCTCAGGTCCAGGGACTCGGTCCAGAGGGACAGCAGCTGAGTTTCCCTAGAAAGGAATCATGTGGCTGAGGCGGTAGTGTTAATGGACAGAAGGTCCCCCAGGGGTTCCCAGAAGTGAACCAGATACACAGAAAAGGTGTAGAGCCTGCTTGTTTAGTGAAGGTAGAAAAGAAGAGCACTCTCTGGGATAAGAGCAGTGGTAGAAGGGCTTACTATAGCTCGAGGGTAAGGGAAAGTGGTCTTTTATGTCTAAGATGTCTGGGCTTCCGCTCAAGAAAGTAAGGGATAGAGACAGTTGTCCAATCAAAACTCATTGGTGTCAAACCCCTGACTGTGTTGCCTAAAAATTCAAAGAGACTCCCCTGACCAGCCTGGGCAGCACCAGGTTAAAGAAGGGGTTAAAACTCATGTGGCCACCCAGGCTCCACTGCAAGCTGGGGTCACCTGGCATCCTGTGTTCTGCGCATGCCCTCTCCTTTTAGGAATCATCCCCTCAGCCTGCTAGCCATAAGGTTTTTGACCTGTGACATATTCTGCCTGCAGAGCTGAGAGTTGCCCCAGTCCTAATCTTGAGGGCTCTCTTCTGAACCCCACCTTGCTGGCCCAGATCTTGGGCTCCCTGCGTCCAGAACCAAGAGGGGCAGATGCCTGCTGTTTTGAAAGCCCCCAGTGTACAGAGACTGTTGATGGGCTCTGGCAGCATCAGCAGATGACCACGGCTTCAGGGCTCCTGCAGCCCTGCCCGCCTCCCTGGGGCTGCCCAGCAGTGACTGGTCTGTGTCCTGTCCCTGCCCTGGAGCCTCTGCCCCAGCTGGTGCCTCCTCCTGGGCTGTGGTCCTTGGGTAGGGCTTTTGAGAGGCAGACTCTTGGGAACACACAATGATAGCCCTGAAGCCCCTGGGTCACA
>NW_004524802.1:3168388-3185139 GCF_000260255.1 Octodon degus | reverse complement strand
GAACCAGGATATGGGATTTTCGGAGGGCTGGCTATGCAGGCATCCTGGGATGACCTTCCCTGTAGGCTGTGGGCTGAGTCACTTCCAGCCATCTGCATGCTTCAGTTTCCTTGCTTGTGGACTTGTTCGTGAAGTAATTCTGTGGGATTAAAATACAGTTTGTGTGGAGGATACATTGATTCCGGACCGGAAGATGATGTATTAACACATGAATGGGCCCTATCATCCAGAGAAGAGAGAACTCTAGCCTTCCTGGTTGAGCTATGCCCATGAAGGCTTTCCATCTGCCAGTTGGGCTCCAGACATCTTTAGGATGTCAATCTGGGCCCCAAAGAGAGAGGTGTCCAGAGGGCAGCAGGAGGTGGGCAGCTCCTCACTGGCCGGGGAGTCCCAAGGCTGCCTTTGTGGTAGAGACATAGAATGTGCAAAGCAGAAAGAAACCAAAAACAAGTGAGGGGCTGCTATGGTAAGTGAGGACACAAAGAGCCAGGGAGCAAGGAAGGGTCCCTGCCAACCCTGAGAGTGGGAGAGAGGGAAGGACTAGGAGGAAAAAGGGCCCCAGAGAGACGGAGTGGAAAAGCATCCTCCACCAGGAAGAGCGGGTGCAAAGACCTGTCGCCCGGGGCCTGAGGAGGTGCCCTAACCCACCCGACCCAGAGCTGGCACTTTCACAGTGTGTCCTCGGGATGGGCGACGGAGGGTCTCTTCCAGCTGCCCCTCTGATCCGGTGGGCTGTGTCAGCTGTGGAGCATTTGCATGTGTTGAGGCCGAGCTCCGCTGCCTGCCAACGTTGCCGCTAACAGGTGGGCGGAGGAAGCACAGCTGCCAGGTGGAGGCATGGGTGCCCAGGTGAAGGGGCAGCAGCTGCGAGGTCTGAGCGTCTTGGGAGGAAAGAGGAGAGAGTGCGCAAGACTCGCGCTTGCGGACCTTCTACGTCCCGAAGCTGCGGGGTTTGTTTCCTTTATTTTAAGTATAATTTTAGAATTCCAGTTTTCCTTGTCTCCCTCGTGCCTGTCTTTATTTCTTCTCTCCTACCTCGGGCCCAGGGAGGAGGAGGTGTGGATGCCACAGCCTCAAGCAGGGCCTGAGCAGCCAGAAGGGAGCCTGGGTCCGCCCTGCAATCCCTCCTGGGAAGAGGAGGTGGTAGGAGTAGATGACTTGGTATGGTAGGCACCGGGGGTGTGTGTGTGTGTGTGTGTGTGTGTGTCCCACGTTCCAGATCAGGGAAACTGAGGCAGGATCCTCCTTACCAAGTGGACTCTTTCTCACTTCTTCCCCCAGGTGCTCACAGAAGCCCACGGTCCGGTCCGCAGGAACAGCTGGAGAGAAACCATTGTGCTCTGGGCTGCAGCCCGCAGCAGCCGGTTGCAGCAGCCCCTGGCAGTGGAGTCGGGAAGCCCCGGCTGGCGCAAGCGCAAGCGCAGTCTGCTCCTGCTTCCCAGTACCCCCGCTCACTCTGGCATCGAGGCTCACACTCGCCTTCTAATCCTTCCAGGGCCAGGTGAATTTCGGGGAGGTCCCACCCCACTTCACGCCATCCCTGTCCCTTTGGGCCACCTGATCGTCACATGCGCCACTTACCCCGTCCTCGACTGGTGGAGCCCCAGGGTTCTGAAGGGCAGCAGGGGCACAGTGGGCACTAGCAACCCTGGTGGGAGGCCTCAGCCCCAGGCCTCCGCCCCCTGAGTGGCCAGCCTCTTATCCGTTCTTATGTGTACTGTGCACATTTTGTGAAGGTTAAACTGACAGCTCCAGGGGTAGAGCAGGAACTTTGACAGTCCTGTGTGGGGCTTCCGGGGCCCAGTACACACACGCGTGCACACACAGGACATGCGCATGCCACATCCTTTGACCTCCAGCCTTGCTCCAAGATGAGTGGGGGCTCAGGAAGGGTGTTTGGAAGTGGCCCTGGGGTCCTCACGGGACTCTGCCCCATCCCCCGGTTGCTGATCACAGCGCTCTTCCCTCCACCCCACCCCCAGCCCATTCTGGGCCTCCGCCTGCCTGGCTGCTTCTGGCAGCCACGGGGCATGAGCTTCCCCGGAGAGGCCCCCCGGGGGGCTCTGGGCCGTTTTCCAGGAAGCCGCATCTGCAGGCTGGGATGAGCCCCTGCGCCTGCTTCCTGGAACCCGCCTTCCAGGAACTAGGGGGCTGCCAGGGCGAGGTCCCTTTGTCTCCTCGGGGTGCCTGTCCAAGTAGGCTGCAGAGGGTGGCCTCAGGCTGTCTTGGGTCCTGAGCACAGCCTCCTCCCCTCCGCTCTGTGACCAGCAAGCAGGGCAGAGCAGCGAGCCAAGGCAGAAGGTGCCCAGACAGGCCTCCCGGAGACTCGCGACTCAGAGGAGGAGACACCCCCCAGGACCCCCGTGTGCACTCAGACACACACAGGGAGGTGGAAGGGCAGCACCCAGGTGTGAACAGCACAAGTGCACACAGAAAGGGCCAGGGCTCCCAGGCCCTCCGCACAGCTGCCGCCCAGCAGCCTCCAGATGTGGAGTGCGGCCTCACGGCCCCTCTCCACCGACACCAGCTGCCCCAGGGATCCCTCTGCACCCACCATGCTGAGTGCGGGCACTGCAGGCAAAACGGCAGGACACAGCTCGTGGCCAGCCACAGCTCCGTGTGGCTGGTGTCCCGAGGCTATGAGGGCCTGGAACATGGGCACAGGGAAAGGGGACAACAGCGCTGGCTTGAAGACATCGCCAGGGTCACAGGAGATGAAGAGAAAGGGGAAGTGGGAGGGATGGGTCCCCAAGATGATCAGGCAGAATCCTGTTTCCAAGACAGAAAACTCCCATGGCTGTCAGCAGTATTTCTCAAACTCAAGCCCTGGGGAACCCTGAGAGGGTCCTGGGGAACCCAGGATACACAGTCTACTCCAAGAAGTTCGAGGAGCAACGGACCCAGGAGGAGCCATCCTGGGCCATGACCCAAATGAGGCCACCTGCACCTGTTCTCACCTGACCCGAGGGTGGCTTCAGAGGAACAGTGGCTGGGAGGACAGTGACAGAGGAGCCCTGACCTGAGGGCTACCTAAAGCCCCAGGCTCGTGCCCATCAACCATGTCCTTGCCTTCTGTCTCCGTTTCTCACCTGGGCCCCGTCACCCTCCCCAGAGTGGCCAGGGCTTCAGTGCCCGCACCTGACTCGCTGGCTCCTGCGGAGGGTCACAGCCAACCAGCACCACCTTCCTCTCTCTCTGCTTGATCTCTCTCAAAAAAAGAAAAAAAAAGTGAGCACTTCTGGTCAACAACACTGCCAGCCTCACTCCAGAGCCACCACGTTGAGTCACCATTGCTGTTTGGCTGCCGGGCTGCAGGCTACCCTGAAGATACCGGGGCTTCCAGGAAGCACCTGAGGACCCCAGGCCAGGACAGAGCAGAGCCTCCGCAGTTCAGCATCTGCCCCGTGTGCAGCTCATGCCCCTCCCTGCCTAGCCAGCTCCTTCTGTCCCCCGGGCCAGGGAGCCCAGCTCGGGGCCACCTCCCCAAGTGGCATGTCCCACCCCACCCTGGCCAGCCCACCTTGGGGTCTACCCATCTGGATGCACAGCAGCCTTTGAAATCCCACCTGAGCTGCCCCCACACAGCTTCTCTTCTTGTCACTATCTCCTAAATAACACGGTGACTGACTCAGCGGGAAGGTTTTAGGCAGCGCAAGTTGCCCAGACATGGCTTCCAGTACACAGGGAGATGGCACAGGATCTGCACAGAGCCTTGCCACTTGACATCAGGACTTTGGGGGCCCGTGCAGGTTGAGAGGCACATCGTGGCCACTCCTCTGTGTTACTGGCTCATGCATGTCGCCTCCCCTTGCCTGGGAGCTCCAGGCTGTTGTTGAAGGCTGAGGTGGGTTTTCTACCTGGTCCCTGCTTATAGGTCCGTGGCCCTGGTGGGGGAGGAGTCACCCCAGCAGGGGCTCAGCAGGGGTGGGGGCAGCCGTGGGGCTCTGTTGCCCCAGAGCAGGGACGAGCCTTGCCATGGTCTGGCCGTCCCATCTCACTGGCTCACTTGTCCCCAGCACTTCACAACCTGTTGGGAAACCACCCTTCGAGCCAGGGCTGTGGAAGTTTTGCAATTTCCAGACACGGGCTGTCTCCAGGATGCGGGAGTGACCCCGTGCACTTTCCCCAGGGTTCCCACAGAGTTTCCCAGACACCCTGATGGGAAGAACATTGGGACACCCGATGCTAAAGACAGCAAAGAGGACTGGACTGAGCACATTTCTCTTCCTCTTGGCTGCCAGGAATCTCAGAGATAAGTTCGAAGCTCTAAGGAGCCTGCCTATCTGTACTTCTCCTTATCATTTAATTCTTATTCTCTCCCAGGTACTTCATCCTGGGAGCTTTTGTCTGTATTCCACTCTCCTTCGCTGCATCTTGCTGGGGGTGGGGCACTCCTTGTGAAGTCCGGAATGTACATCAGACACGGAACAACTGGGCAGCAGCACCCGAACCTCCTAGGGCGCCCCAGTCCCAAGGGCAAAACACACCCCGGCCCCTTCCCTGTCCTCCCAGAGTCCCTGCCCACTCAGGGCTGCAGGGGCTCCAGTCTGAGGATAGCCCAATCCCCTAGCAAGGGAGGGAGGACCTGTCCCAAGGGATGGCCTGACCCTGGTCTTCCTCTCAGGTGGCATCAAAGCCAAAGGGCAGTGACATACCTGGAGGCAGCTGCTCTGGCCCAGAACATGGCGGGGGGGGGGGGGGGGCGCCCCCCCCACCCCCCCGGGGGGGGGGGCCCGCGGGGGGGGGGGGGAGAGGGTCCGGCCCACGCTGCGCCTGGTTCTTTTCCAAAATATGCCAAATTTCAGGGGTGAAACAAATCCACACAGACCAAGCATCCTGGGGGGGGGGGGGGGGAGCCCCACCCACCCATCCCCGGCAGGTGACTGCCTGAGGGTGGCAAGTCCCATGAACACAACATTCTCGTTACTGAGTGGCTACGGCGGGGGGCTCGGTGAGCATGGCAGACCGTGGGTGCCTCAGCACCAAAGCTGGCAGCAGTTTGGGAAACACCACCGCAAGCCCCCACCACAGCCTCCCAGCAGGGCCAGGTGGTGAGCAGGGAGCCCCAGGCTGCCCACCAGGAGGCCCAGGTTCAGGCCCACCTGGAGGGGGAGGCCAGGCCCCAGGACCCACGCTGCGGACTCCCCAGGTAAGCAGACCCAGGTCTTCTCTCCAGAGGCCTTGACTGTCTCCAGCTCAGGATGGGGTGTTTTTCCTCCCAGGCTCTCTGCTTGGCAGGCGCCTGGCTTGGGCTCTGGTCTGTTGCCATTGGGCTTGTTCAGTGAGAGGTAGGCCAGGTCTGGGTGGGCTCAGAGAGGAGAGATGCCATGTGGTTTGGTAATTCAAGGGGACAGAGTGGAGCATGCATGTGGGCCTGGGCCTGCCCCTAGAAGCACCTGTGCCCTTTTTCAAACAGCCCCCTCCCCAGAAGGAACAGATGAAGGGCAAGGGGGGGAGGGTCTGTCTGGGGCTCCGGATTTGGGGGAGGGCAGGGAAAGAGCCCTCCCTAATTGGACTTCTGGAGCTCTCTGATAGGCTGCCAGCACTTCCTGATCACGAGGCTGCTGCTAACCTCCTCTCCCCTCTCTCCGGGGCTGCAGTCGCTGTTTCTCTACCCTGGTGCCCAGAGCCAAGGACCTCGTCCATGTCATCATCCCTGGGCCGGGGCAGCCCAAAGCTGCACACAGGTGCATGGAGCCCTCCTGCTCAGCCTGTGCAGGAGTTTCGATGTGAGTGGGCATACGCACATGTGCATAGGTGTTCTGCACATGTTTGTGCATGTGTGCAAGGCACTGTGCAAGCAGGTAGGTGCATATGCAAGATGTCATGAAGGGCGTGGGGAGTGAAGGGGGATTCCAAGGTCCGAGATGGGCTGTCTCGCCCAGCCCATGGGGAGCACTGGGCAAGGGTCCAGACAGGGTCAGGGTCTGTCCCCACCCATGGAGCAGAGTCTGAACCTGGCACTGCGGGGGGGGGGGAGCAGGCAGGAGTGTGGCTCCACGTGGGTGGCATGAACACGGCACTTTACGTGTGTGTGTGTCTCTGCAAGTCCCGCATGTGTGTGAGGTGGATGCTTCCACACGTGCACATAGAGGGGAAGCACATGAATGTGAATGTCTCAAGATGTGTGTGCTTGTATGTGGGCAGAGGTGTGACCCTGGATGCCAGGGGACAGCCTTGGCCCCACTGCCCTAGGTCTGGGCAGGTCTCATGCCAGGCTGCGGTCCCCCACTGGGCAGGGCCTTGGGCAGGCAGCAGGGTGGACTCCTGCCAGGTCTCCTGGCCAGCACTGCCCCCCAGTGGCCATGCTTGGTGCCCAAGGGCCTGGGGTAGGGGGACAGGAAGCTGGCCACAGGCCCCCAGGGGACCACAGCCTTAATGCCCTCCAGACAGGACCCTCCTCCTGGGTCCTCCTCCAGGAACCAGCCAGATATTCTGACCTGAGACCCCCACAGACCACCAAGATGGTGGCCATGTATCCTTCTGGAGGGAAAAGCCAACAGCTCGGGGCCTCCCTACCGCCG
The DNA here is from genome assembly GCF_000260255.1 of Octodon degus. Taxonomy (NCBI): domain Eukaryota; kingdom Metazoa; phylum Chordata; class Mammalia; order Rodentia; family Octodontidae; genus Octodon; species Octodon degus. The sequence goes on along the minus strand of NW_004524802.1, from coordinate 3,178,615 downwards.
AAGGCTGAAAAAAGACACAGCCCTTTGTGTGTCACATGCAGTGACTTCCAGCCACTGGGTCAGGACCTGGCCCAGGCCTGGCTGTTGCCTCTGGGAGCAGGAGCTGAGCTTCCTGGAAACCCTGGGACTCCCCTGTGTCAGGAACTTTGGCTTCTGGTCACCCAGCTGTTGAAGGGTGCACTCTTGGAATCCCCAATTCAGGAAACCTCCAAGTCCCCCAGACTAGGGTCCCAGACCAGCCCCAGACAGGAGCCCTCTAGGCACCAGTGGCGGGCACCAGAGAGTCAGGGTCCAGACAGCCCCTCCCAGAGGAGTGCAGTTTCCAGGGCTGCCCTTTCAGCAAGCCCTGTGAGTCCACCATGACCAGGGTGATGGCAAGGGGCGCGGGGAGAGGGCTGCAGCCTCAGCGCAGATCTGTTGGAGCCCAGGCCACTTTGCTGGGTTTGCAAATGAAATACAAGACATCTAATTGCACCCAAGTTCTGCATCCTATCTACACCGAGAAGCTCTTTGCTGTCCCTCTGAGGTGCAAATGTCACTGGAAATCCTATAGCTTTATTTGCTAAACCCAGCAGCCTCAGGCTCCACAGGGACGTTTTCTTTCCCTGGTGCAGGGTTGGGTGCTGCTGCCCTCTGCAAAAGATATCCTGGATGAAGCTCTGAGTCCTGTGTGCTGTGGGACCGTGACACCACCAGGGTTGCAGCACAAGTGTGGCAAACAGTGCCGAGCCCCGCGGAGCCTTCCCCACCTGGAACCAGTGCTCAGCCCTGCCTGGGGAGGAGCAGGAACCACGGAGCTTACAGCGCACTGCGGGTGCTGCCACCTGATGCCCAGATCAGGATGCCAGGGCAGGTCCGACAGGCCCGGGGTTCCCTCACCTCCAGGGCAAGGCCGCACACCACGGGAGAGTCCAAGGAGACCACGCAGCTGAAAGCACTGACCTGGCATGGGCCCCTTGAGTGGGAAGAGCCAGCCCTGCGAGAGTGGGTGCTGAGGATGGAGACCTGCAAAGTGTGCAGGTGGCGAAGCGCAGGGCTCTCAGCTTTACCCCGGTGCCATCAGCCCCTCTGGCACCCCAGGGCCCACAGCTGCTCAGATGCCCCGTGTTTCCACAGCGCAGAGTGCCCAGCGACAGGTGCAGCTGTGCACAAGACAGAAAGGTGCACTGTCGCGGGGACCTCCGACTACCTCCCTGGGGGGCTGGGACTCCGTTTGCTGGGCCAGTGCGGGGTGGGGTGATGGTGACAGGGGAAACAGGAAGCGAAGGGCCCAGGCAACGGGAAAGCTTGGCCCGAGGGTTACCTCCCCCGGGAAGCCCGTCGTGACTGCCTGGGGCAGGGCCAGTGCTTGCCCTGCCTCGTGTCCACTCCCGGCTCCGTCCCTCCGGGGCAGAGATTAGAAATGTGAGTGGATCGTTTCCTTAGAACTCAGTACATGCCAGTGTGCCCATGCGATGCAAAACAGGAGACCAACACAAAGGTGACGGTGTACGTCATTACGCCTCACGCAGTGGATCACGGCATGGTTGTGTGGTGCTCAAGGACACTGGTAGTGGACGACGGACCACACCCGCCACAGGGGCCGCATAGGACTGAGATGGAGCTGAGGAGTTCTGGACACCTGGTGCCTTCGCAGCGCAGCACTTTCCTTGTGCGCTTGTGAGGCTGGGATGGACGAGCTCACACAGTGCTGGGCGTGGAAAAACAACGCGTGCACTGACAGACAGCGTGTGCTGCAGTTCCTTTAATTTCGTGATTGGATCTCACTCCAAAGATCAGTAGTCCACGCTGGGCTCACCCGGAGATCCTCCTGCCTCGGCCCCCTGGGGCCCTGAGGTTGCGGCGTGCACCCCTCCCTCATCATTTGTGCTACTCATTTTGTTTCTGTTTGTTTGTTTTTTGTTTGTTTGTTGTTTTGTTTTTTCCATTTATTTTGTTTTTTAATTAATTTTACTGAGAAACAAATAGCAATGAGACAGTTTCAAAACTGATTAGTAGGACAGTTTCAACAAGTAGTCCATTGCACATTGTTGTCTTCACAGTGGTTATTCATAATACAAGATGCAGACAGGATATCCTGTCCACACACTGTTGGTACAAATCTTTCTTCTCGCTGAATTAAGAGAAAGTAGCTGTACATCTATCCTAACTATTTTGTATATACAGATACAAAACGGTCCTTTATTTATATCCCCTTTTTTTGTCTGGTCCTGAAGGGATTTGACTGACCTTGTCAGATACAAAAGTTACATTTCTTGTTATATAGATCTTGCTTTATTTTGGTCTTAACCGTCCAGCAGAAGAAAACCATATTAATACGCTGAGCTGTCAACAACTTCTGGCGCTGCCAGTCCTCCGGATGACCCACTGTTACTATGGACTAGTGGACTACATCGGATTGCCTTGCTCAATTCGCGCACCTACGATATTGAAGTGGAAGTGGGATACCCATCTCTGCTGTCTATTTCGAGCGTGCTCCAGCTTACTTTAAAACGCAGTCGAATGTCAGCGTCCCCGCGTTGTGCGCAGCAGCCCACCCTGCCTCAGGCCCGCCGCGGCTTGGAGGGCTCCTGCTCTGCGCTGGGCTGGGCTGGGGCTCGACACCCCACCTCAGGGCCAAGAGGAGGGGCCGCGGAGCGCGGTTGCCCCGGCCCCCGAGTGTGACGGCGCAATAGCTCCTCGACGTCACAGCAGAGCTCACCAGTGTGATCTTGTTGCTAATAGAGAATGTCTGAACATTTTAAATTTTAATTTCAAATGTCATCAGTAATAGACTGTAATAGTATATAAACATGTATTTTTAAATTTATTGGTGTATTTCAGATATACATAATGATCATAGTCATCATAGGGACTTCGGACTCACACAAACTGAAAAGGTAATTTAAAACATGCCAACAAAGAAAAGCCCGGGTTTTCATGGATTCACTCTCTAATTCTGTAAGAAACTTAGAGAAGATCGAAGGCCACTAATTCCGATACTCCGTAATAAAACTGAAAGAGACGCAGTGCTCCCCAGATCATTCCTGGAAGCCAGCATTCCCGTTACCAAAACCAGAGAAGGCCCCAACTAAGAACAAGAACTACGGGCCAGTCTCCCTAACGAACGCAGATGCCAAACTCCTCAGCAGGACGCTGGCACACGGATGCAGTGGATTATCGAGAAGATCGTACCCCAGGACCAGGTAGGGATGGAGGCACGGCTCAGCATCTGCAAGGCGACGGCTGTGATTCGCTGTGTTAAGGACCCGAATGCAACAGTCACGTGATCATCTCAGAAAAGTGAGAAAAAGCGTTTGGCAAAATTCAACACCCATTCATGACAAAAGCCACAGAACACTGGAACAGAAGGCCTTGATGTATGCCAATCTATAGCTCGGCACCTGCCAATTCCTTTCTTCCCAGTCCTGGCTCCCCCTTCAGCCCCTCATCCTCGCTATTTACAGAGCTTTGCTTCCACTTTATGCTTTTCCCTTCCGCCCTCCCGCCCTCTCGCCCTTCCCCAGTTCTCCCCTCCTTTTGAATGTTTTCTTCCCGTTTCCCAATACCTGTTGTGCATTTTGGTCCTTAATGACTCTTTCCTAGCTTCTCACACTAGGAAGACAAGGTGATGTTCACACATGTGCGTCTGATTTATTTCACTTCTGAGTATGGTCTCGAGTTGCATCCACCTATCCAGAAATGTCCTGGTCCTCCTTTATGGCTGAGCAGTACTCCATTGCATTTAAAAACGTTTCTTTTTTATCCATTCCTTGGATGATGAGCATTTGGGTTATTTCCAAGATTTAGCTGTTACAAACTTGCTACTGTAAACATGAGCATGCACATATTGCTGTGGTATATTTTTTAATTCTTTAGGGAAGATACCAACAAGGGAAAGAGCTGGGTCAAATGAGGCCTCTAATCCTACTTTGTTGAGGAACCCCCACTGATTTTCACAGTGGTTACCAGAACTGTATTGAGGAAGAGTGGTTAGAGCAGCTCACAGGGTGAAAGTTTCAGGTTTGGTCCATTTAGTATAATGCTGACTGCTAGTTTGTCTTAGATGGCTTCTGTCAGACTGAGGTAAAGACCTTCTATTCCAATTTTCTGTAATTTTTACCATGAACGGGTATTGCGTTTTGTCAAATGCTTTTTCTCACTTCTACTGAGATGATCATGTGATTGTTGTCTTTGGGTCTTTAACACAGCGTATCACAGTTATTATCTTACATATGTTGAGTTGTTCCTCCATCCCTACCTGGTCCTGGTGTACAGTCTTCTTGAAACTTTACTGCATCTGTTTGCTAGTGTCCTACTGAGGATTTTGGCATCTACCTTCATTAGGGAGATTGGCCTGTAGTTCTCGTTCATAGTTGGGTCCTTTTCTGGTTTTGGTAACAGGAATGCTGGCTTCCAGGAATGAGTTGGGGAGTACTGAATCTCTTTCAATTTTATTAAGAAGTATCAGAATTAGTGGTATTAGATCTCTAAATTTCTTACAGAATTCAAGAGTGAATCTATCAAAACCTGGGCTTTTTCGTTGGTATGTTTTTAATTAACTTTTCAATTTCATAGACTGATATTGAATTATTTAGAATTTTTGTATTTTCTTGATACAGCTTTGGTAATTCATATGTATCTAGGAATTTGTCAATTTCTGTGTCTTCTATCTTGTAAGAGTACAGGTTCTCAGAGGAGGTATTGTTAATCTTCTGGATTTCCATAGGGTCTATTTTGATTTCACACTGTTAGTCCTAATTATTTGAATCTCAGTCTTTTTCTTTCTTTTATTTATTTATTTATTTATTTATTTTTGTTTATTTTTTTTTTTTGGTGGACCGGGAATCAAACTTGGGACCTTGCGCTTAGTCAGGCAGACAGACGTTTATGCCACTAAACTATATCCCCAGCCCATCTCAGTTTTTGCCCCCCCCTTTTCAATAAGGTTGGCTGATGACTTATCAATTTTATTTAATCTTTCGAAGAACCAACTCTTCAATTCATTGACTCTTTGTATTGTTTTCTTAGTCTCAATTGACTTCATTTCTGCTCTTATCTTTATAATTTCCCCTCTTGCATAGGTTTTGGCTTCAATTTGTTCTTCTTTTCTGTAAGTTTGAGGCTTAACATTAAGTTGTTTACCTTAGCTCATTGTGTTTTCCTGATGGGAGAATTCACTGTTATAAATTTCCCTCATAGCTCTACTTTCATGGAGTCCCATAAATTCTGATATGTTAACTTGGCATTATCATTTAATTATAGATACTTCTTAATTTCTTCTTTGACATATTAGTTGCTCAGGAAGGTGTTTATTTTCCATGTGCTTATGTAGTTTTTTGGTTTCTTTTTGGCACTGATTTCCAAATTCACAGTACTATAGTCATATGATACGCATGGGATAATTTCAATTCCTTTGCATTTACTTACGAATGTTTTATGGGCTATTATGCGGTCTATTTTGAAAAAAGTCCACATGCAGCTGAGGACATGCATTCTGTGGCTATGGGGTGGAACACTGTAGATGTCTACTAAGTCCATTTGTTCACAGGTTTACTTATTCTGATATTTCTTTATTTTTTGTGTAGTTAATCTATATAACTGTGACAGTGGGATACTAAGGTTACCCATTACAATTGTGTTAGCTTTTGTTTGATTCTTCATATTCATCGATACCTGTTTTATGAAGTTGCATTCACCACTGTTTGGTGCGTGTGAATTTACAATGGTTATCTCTTCTTGGCATCTCCCCTTAACACGTGTGCACTGAACCCCTTTGTCTCTTTTTATCAGTCCTAGCTTGAATTTCATATTGTCTGCAAACAGAATATTTACTCTGTTTTTTTTTTTTTCTGGGATCCTATCACATGGAGTAATTTTTTCATCCTTTGAATTTCAGTCTATGAATTTCTCTGTGTGATAAATGTGTTTCTAATCTTGTTTCTTGAGCCATTCTGCCAATCTGTATCTTTTGATTAGTGAACTGAGGCCACTTACATTGATGGTTAGAACTGATATGTTTTTGAATGATCTTTGTCATGCTATTTTCCTGCCATTGGTTCCCTACTTTTCCCCTCTGTTTAATTGTTTGTCCTGCCTGGTGATTTCTTTCTGCTTTTCTTCAAATTCTGGTCATTTTTATCTCTGTCTAGAATATCTTTCAATATCCTTTATAGGGTTGATTTAGTGGTCATGAATTTCTTCAGTTGTTCTTCAGCTGCTTCCAGCCCACCTGTACCTTCTTGGTTCTGCCTCCAGCCTCCCTAGGACATATCATCAATGTTCAGTAGGAACGGACATGAAAGACACAGTCTGAGGAAACACATGCACACGGAAGACAGACCCAGAGTTCAGGCAGCTGGCAGGAGGATCAATAATGCATGCCTTGGGCCAAACAAGTGCAGATCTCCTCTTGGAGACCCGGCTACCTTGGAGAGCCCTGCTAGTAGGGAAGGGCATGAAGGATGACAGCTCTGAAGAGCCATCTACCGTGGTGTCACCAGGCCAGGTAACCAGACCAGGGGTTGCTTTGAGTAAAGATAAACAGGGTAAGGTAATGAAGTCAACAGGAATGGCAGTCAGACCATCAGACCTGCAATCCCGTCTACTCAGGAGGCCGGGTCAGGAGGATGTCAAGTTTAGTCCAACCTGGGCAACTTAGTGATGTCCTGTCTCAAAATCAGAATAAGCACATGCTATAAAATATGAAGATAAACAGCCAGAATGTGGCCCAGAGGTAAAATTACCCTCCCTCTGTTCAACCCAGAGGATGCCATGCATACCAGACCACACCAAGTGGCCTCCAGGCTGCCAGGGCCCAGAGTGCTGGCTCCACGCCCCTCATGTTGGTTTTCTACAATGTCTGTAACAAAGTTCACCACTTGGGTAGCCGAAAACAACAAAAAACCACCAGGGCCAGAGCAGAGGCCAAGGTCCACACTCACAGACAAGCCCATGGGGACCCCTCCTTGCCGCTTGTCATTTGTGTGAGTGACCACAGTGCCAGGCCTCTATCAGCTCCTGGCTCACATTGCATCAGTCCAGGCACAGCCTCTGTCACCACAGGCCCCAGCTGTGTGTCCTCTCACAAGGACACCTCCCATCCTGAGAGGCAGTGCCCACCCTCCTCTGCTCCAGGGCCCGACTCCCTTTTATTAATCACACCTGCCTCAGCCCTCTTTCCAAATAAAGTCACACGCCAGCATCTGGGTCTTGAGATGGACACAGATCTTCATTTTGGGTGGAGACCTAATGCTGCAAACCATAATACCTCCTTTGTACATACCTTTCATCTCCATTTTGGAAGAGAAAGTCTGATGCACACTTTTAATTAATGATTTAATTCATCCCATGTTGCTCCTTCCTGAGTGGGCCACGCACCTTGTTAAGCAGAGATGATGGCGCTGTGGCTGAGAGCCAAGCCCAGGAGACCACCCTGCAGGGGTCTGATCATGTTGGTCACTTTTTAGGGGATGAAATTAGCTGACACCCACAGCTTAAAAGAGGAGAGGTCAGTTTAGAAGTTTTGGTCCTTTCGTGGTGGGCTGGCTCTGGGCAAATGCAGCACAGTGGAAGGGTCTGCAGAAGACAATTGCTTGCCTCACGGTAGCCAAAAGCAGAGACAGGAGAAGCCAAAAAGAGAGATACAGCAGTGCCGGTCCCCCTCCCCACCCCACGAGGTCTCTTCCAACCTGACTCCACCTCCTCCTAACAGCAAGTCATCACCACAATGCAACCACAGTCCCAAAGCCCCACAGGAGGCTTTTGGGGGACGCTGAGCTATAAACTCTAATACTGATGACGTCCAAAGGTCAGGAATTGGCCAGTTTCCCAGTGACCTATGGGCCGTGCTGACCACAGACATGGATACTGGACAGTGCCCCCAACCCAGGCCTGGCAGGGTCTTCATCCTGACTCAGTGTGTGGGTGTGTGCAAAGGACTCAGCAGCACGAGATGTCACTGGGCAAGCGGGGATCACCAGGAGTCCCTCGATTATCAGGTTCCTAGAGAAGCCCAGGCCAAACCAACAGTACCCAGAAAAGCTCCAGGCACGCCCTATGGCATCCTGGTGGGTGGGTGGTGCCTTCGGAAGCCCAAGCCATGGTCTTTTTTCTCCCCAGCTGTGCACAAGCCTTCTAGACCCAGAGCTGTGGCCCTGTGTGCCTCCCTCAGGAAACCCAGCTTCTGGGACCCCACAGGTGCACACTAAGTGGTCTGTGCCTTCAAGAAGGAACTCGCAACCACCTGGCAGATGCCCTCCGACCCTCGGGTACCCACCATGAAGTTTCCGGTATGCGCTTTCCACTGCAGCAGCCGCACTGGCTTTCCTCCACAAACAAACTGTTTCCACAATAACTCAAATGGTTTATGTCTGCGAGCCACTCCACGGGTGGCATTTGACATTTTCTTTGACATTTTAACTGCGTGGCAGGGCCTCCTCCTTGGTGAGCACCCACCCACTCTGGTGCACGGACTGCCTATGAGAGGTTCTTGAGGAAAGAATGAAGAGATCCACATGCAAAGGTTGTCACTGCAGGTGACATGGAGGGCCAGCCTGCTGCTGGGCCTGCTTAGGAAGAGCTCTGGAGGGCAGTGAGCAGCCCGCATGCCTCTTCTCCGTTGAGCTGCTGGCCAGATGCCAGTTTCCTTCCTTCCTTCCTTCCTTCCTTCCTTCCTTCCTTCCTTCCTTCCTTCCTACCTTCCTGCCTACCATCCTTCCTTCCTTCTCTCCCTGCTTCTTTCTTTCCTTCCTTGCTCCCTCCCTTCCGCCTTTTCCTTCCTTCCTTCCTTCCTTCCTTCTATCCTTCCTTCCTTTTCTCCTCTCTCTCTCTCTCCCCCTTCCTTTCTTCCTTCCTTTCTCCTTCCTTCCTTTTCCCTTTCTCCCCTTTTCCACTTCCTTTCTTGGTACCCAGAACCCACAGCCTCCAGCATGGTAGTCCCCCATCCTGCTGCTGAGCCCCAGCCTGGCCCCATGCAGGGCAGCAGGAACAGCACCTGTGGAAGTGGGCACAGGATGCCGCCATAGGACTCCCACCACCAGGGCCCTTGCGGCAGCTTGCAGCTGCTCTGGGATGGGATCCCCATTCTCCGCAGCTGAAAGTTGCGGCTCACCCCTTGCATCTCCTGCCTGGGTTCTCTGGGCTTGGCAGGAGGCACGCGTGTCTGTGCCCCAGGTGCTGCTGCCTCTAGCTCTTTTTCAGGTGCCAAGCAGCTGGGACCACGGAGTCTCAAGCAGACACACACAGCCCAGTGAGCCGTGCAGGCGCTCTGCTCCCTGAAGACACCTTGTGGGCTAGAGGCGAGCCAACCTACCAGGGTCCTGCCCTTCCCCCATCCCTGCGCAGAGCTGAGCCTTTCTGAGAGGGTCTGAGAGGCCCACAGGAGAGGCCTCCATGGAAGGGCGGACTCTGCGCCAGGCAGGGAGCACTGACCTCCATGAGCACGTCTGCCCTGTCTGGGCTGCACATCAGCAGACCTGAGCCACTGCTGCAGGCGCTGGCTGTGAATGCAGAGACATAGCTGCAGCCCAGCCAAGCAGGGCTGCGCGGCACTGCTTCCACAGCTGCCTCGCTGGACAAGCGCTGCCTAGAGGTGGAGGATGAGCCTCGTGGCCTCTCCGACGTGTCCTGCACCCCGACCCCTCCCCTTTTCTTTGGCTTAATGAGAAAGACCACCTTGAAAACTTTTAAGTGAGTGACTACACTACTGACATGTCCCAGCAGCACAAAAGACGAATTCTAAATACATAAAGCTCACTGGATTTTCTCAAATGCCCTAAAGTGTTTGCTTTTCACCCAAATCCTGTGGGCATGATGGAGGACTCCACCTGCCTCAGAGCTGCACACTTAAGAGTGGGAGTCTCCAGAACTCTGCAGTCTGAGGCCCCTCTCCTGGGGACCGTCCCTATCGCTCACCTGTGAAGAAAGGTAACCAGGATCGCCTGTCCCAGGAGCAAGGAGAGACCGTGGGAAGTGTCTGGCCTACCTTCTGGGAAGGAAACTGACCCCTGAGTACTCACAAGTGGACAAACCTGGCCAGCTGCTGCTGGGGAGGTGCGGGCTGGGCATGGTGCACACACCTGAATCCAGCGCTCAGGAAGCTGCAGCAGGAGGGCCACTTCAACTTCGAGGTCAGCCTGGGCTATAAAGGACACCCTGTCTCAAAAAATCAAAAGAAGAAGACAGAAGGAGGAGGAGGAAGGGGAGGAGGAGGAAAAAAGGAAAGGAAGGAAGGAAGGAAGGAAGGAA